>NC_090925.1:705812232-706170982 GCF_040938575.1 Ambystoma mexicanum
GTTCCCAATACCTCAGAATGAGAGGTTGTCTGCAGAACCAAAGAAACTGTTGAAGTGTTGCATTGTTCAAACTGAAGTATGTGTTCCCAATAAGAGGTAGCTTGAAAGTCAAAGACAAGAGTTGCATTTTGGAAGTGAGCTTCATAATCGCCACACAGCTGGAGAGATTTTCTGAAAGTCCAAACCCTTGAGCAAGAGAAGCATTGTGGCAATTGAAATCTATGTTGCCAATACCTTGGAGGGAGATGTCTAAAAGTTCAAGACTTGAGCAAAAAGTTGGACTGTGGGCATGAGATCCCTATTCCCAATGGAAATTTAGGAAAGGGTGTCTGCAGAAGGAAAGAATCTGGGGAACCACGGAACAGGTGTGGCGTTGCGGTTTGGGAATTGCGCTCTTTATTCCGAGTATATCTGAGGCATAGGTTGACTATCAATGGCAAAGTCTCGGGAGGATAGCTCAGGGGCAATGTGCTCACCTTGGAAGCAAAACGACACAGAGCACCTCAGGTTCGATCCCTTGCTCCGCACTTAGAAACCTCTCGGTATTAAGCGCATTATAAATAACCTATCATATCATATCATACTGAAGAAGTGTTGCAGTATGGGAACTGAAGTCTGTGCTTCACACCTCAGAGACAGGGGCTGTACATTTACAATGTCCCCAGGGGAGGTTCTGAAGGAACAAACCACCATCTACTGGGAATTAATGTTAGGATTCCCAGGTTCACTAAGACTAGATACTGAGAACCCAACTACCAGCTACTGGGAACTAACACCTAGGCTCCCCAACCAAACAAGAGCCAGGGACTAATGGATCGACAGCCAGAACAAGACCCAGGCCAACTCATACATGTTGTATCCATGAAATCCCTCGACTGCATGCTTGGTCTAACATAATGATGTATTAAATCGCTGCTCAGGTGACAGGGCAAAACTGGTATACAGTGCCCTCACAAGCACACAGCCATGAGTCTGGCAGTCCACCTATCGGCTGGTGGGGTTGGAGCCGCAAACAGTGCCTTCACGCCAGTTCCCTTTCCTTGGTTTATCTGTAACACCCCATCTTCTAAAAATGGACTGAGGCTCCTGGCAAAGTACCCAGAACCCCATCCCATCTCCATGGGCCTCTGCCAGAGAAACCTGAACTACCAGGAAACAGTATATGGACTGAGCTGGAGAAGGTGTCTGCGGATGAAACCCAACCGCGCCCGGTGCTTCTTTTCTTAAAAAGATACATGTCAGAGCCCAAACATATTATAGTAAGCCTGCGGCCATGTGGCGTGGCAGTTTGCCACCCTCTGCCGCCAGCACCCACACCTTTTGCCGGCGGTGTCAACATGTCTGAGGTTTCAGCACGCCATGCAGTGTGAAACTTAAAAAGCGTCAAATTCTCCCAACAAACAACGAGTAAATATACTGTTAACAAACCCATAGGAAATTAAAAAAAAACTCATTGGAATGTGCCCCATATTGCCCCCACAGGCCCAGCTGCCCAGAGATGCTGGGTTGAGTGGCATTCGCAGAGCACCGCCACAGGAAGGAAGGGACGCTAATACTACCACTGCTTGATCCCTCATGCTAGAAATGCTTCTCTTCATTTGCATTAATCAGTTGGTACCCGGACGATATCTTTTTTTAAAGATGAACTATATGTGTACTTGCTTTCCCTTTGGTAACGGGAATTACGTTTTTTATTCCCATAAAAAAACATTTGATTCCCGGGTTGAATTCCTATTCGGAGCCCTGCAGCAGCCGCTGCCACGGGCTAATTAGTGGCAATGGAGGAACTGACAGATGCGTGATTCATGCCGTGAATTGCAACATCCAAAGTGCACCTGATTCTTTCGACACGTCATCCTCGTTATTATTTTACCCATTTTTTAAAAGGGGTAAGTAGAACATTTAGAGGCTCTGTCTACAGAAAATAGAGTGTCAGTGCGTGCTTCCTGTAGTCATGTGATGGGAAAATGCTGACATAGCTCTTAAATATGTAAATAACACACTGTTCGGTGTAGAAGGAAGATTGCCATGTAAATCAAGCATTGGAACTGCTTTACCTGAGATTCTGGATTGCCAGACATGTTCTGGGACCAGCCTGGAATCTCTCAGGTTGGGGAATGTTATGTTTTGAGAAGGACAGTGGAAGGAGCTAGGACCCAGGGGACTGAAGTAAGCGGCTGGGGCTGCTCACGTGAAGATTTATTGATTTGCTGTAATCCATGCAATCAAGTGGATTTTACCTGGACGCCTTGTATCTGCATTTGGAATCATAGTCATTACTGGATTGAAGAACTGCTTGCCAACCCCCGAGCAAGCTCTTCCATAGGTCGGCACCTCAGCAGTGGCCTCTCACCGGGCCTTGCCTCTGTTAAGGCGCTGTTGCTGGTGATCTGACCTGTTGACGTCCTCGCTCTGCTGGGTGCCCCACTGCTATTGTGACCAGGCCTACAGGGTTTGCCGGGACAGTCCAGGAATGTACCCCTCTGCCACGGTGTCCCTTGGCTTTTTTCAACATTATCATTTTTAGAACCCTGTCCCATGATTTGAGGGTCTGGTGGAGACTACTGCTCTCCCCACTCGATTTTCACATTCCTCCCCATACCTTCTCTTTTCCGCCAGGTTCTCTCTCCTCTAATCCATGCTCTCTGCCTCTAAAATGCACTGAGACAGGCCATTGACATAGAAGAAGGACCATGGTTTAATCTGCACCCTCTTTGTGTTTTAGTCCTTTTGTTGTGCTTGTCACCGCTGCAACTGTAGTCTACGTCTATGAACATCTGATCACCCTATCCCCTGCTTGTTGTGTGACTATGGGTTAATGACAGTTAACATTAAAATAATGAACGTGTCAAAACACTGCATCATAATTCAAGTGAGCCTGACACAATAAGGGCTGGTGCTCAGAAATAAGTCCTGGGGCTCAGCCTTGGCAAACAGCAGCTCAAATTGTCAATCAATCAAGGAGGTCTTTCAGGTGAGCCATCCCACTAAGGAACGGGGTTCCACCTCACTCTCTCTCTCTGGGAGGAGACCCCCACATTGAACAATAAATGTGTCCCAACCTCCATGACACTCTCCCTTCATTCAGATTATCATCCCTGCTAGACTTTCTGCACATAGTGAGATCTCCCCCCTCCAGTGGAAAACAGAGGGACTCATTCCCTGTGTAACCAGCTCAGGAAGACACCTTCATCTCACAGCTTCACAACCCCACCAACCCCAGCTTGCACGAAGGACTACCTGCAGGGCCGGTGCAAGGGATGTTGCCAGCCTAGGCAAACTGTCAGATTGGATCCCCCCACCACACTCTTTCTGGGTCCTAACCGTTCTCAACCAACTGTCACCATTTTGTTACTGATTGCTGCAACCTGTGACTTGCTGTTCTCTTTCAGGCTACCCTTGGCCTCCTCCTCCTCACTCTTTCCTGACTGTCTATCTGCAGGTCAGTCTTGGTTTGCTGCTAACGATCTTTGCCTGAATGCCAGATAGACAGAGATTGTACTCATTGGGACCCCTGCTTCTGCTTTCCCACTCTCACACTGGCTGACCTCCCTAGGCCCTGCGCCCTCACCTACCAATGAGGCAAAAAATCTAGGGGGCATCTCTCCTTCTCCTCTCACATCTCAGACATCTCCAAAAAGTCCCACTACCAACTGCACCTCCTGAGAGGTATTCTGCCTTTTCTCACTTACCCCCAAAGACTCACCACCTTGCAAGCCCTGGTTCTCTCTAAGCTGGACTATTGCAACAGTCTCTTTCTCAATCTTCCTACCTCTACTCTCTGTCTTCTACAACTCATCCAGAACAGAGGCGCAAGGCTTATCCCTGGCCTCAAGCCCAGGCACTGCATCTCTCTGGCGCTGAAATCCCTCCACTGGCTCCCTGTGGCTGCAAGGATCAAGTTCAAGATCCTCTGCATAATCCACAAGGCTTTCTGGGGCCGGAGCCCGCACTATCTACAATGCTCTCTTCCTAAATACTCTCCCTCTAGAGCCCTTCACTCGTCCTGCTCCAACTCTCGGCAGGTGAGCCACTTTCACAAACAGAGATTTGGGGGTAGATCTCTATCCTCTGCAGGTGCCTCCCTCTGGAACAGCCTCCCTGCCTCCCTTCATCTTGAGCCAGAGCACCTTAAGTTCCGCAAACACCTCAAGACCTTCCTCTTCTCTTCCTCCTTCTCTCCCCGACCCCCCTGCTAACCTCCATCCCTTTTCTCTCCTTCCTCCTTCTCCCTCCTAACTCTGGTCAGTTTTGCTGACTGGTTGCCTGCTTCACCTCCAGAGCCTTACAGGTCCCAGGCTCCCCCGCCAGTCTTTTCCACTTGCCTCCGGGCCACTGCACTATGTTCAGCATTACTGCACTTTCAGATCACGCTCCATGAGTGGGGCAACCTCTCTACACTTAACCCAGGACCCTGCTGGACTGGACTCATTTGTCCCCCCCCAGTGCCCTCTTCCTCCCACCTCCGTCTGCAAGCATGCATGACCTAAATCTACCAGGACTAGTTAGGTTGTCTGTCCTGTCGGTTACATGTAATTATAACGAATCCAAAATAACTGTTACCATAATAACAAATTCCCAAATAACAAATTCCTTTATCGTTGTTTTTTTTTTTGGGGGGTTGTTAATACTTTTCCCCCACATCTCTTGCTGTCAGTGCAGCCTGACTGATGGGGCCGAGGGATAACTCTGAGAGGGCCTTGGGCGATATGGGGCTATTGGCTTGAGTAAAGCATGCTCAAATATATCTCAGGAGTGCATGCGTTTTGGGCAGGAAATGGGAGGGAATGGCTAGCCATAGGGATTAGCATGGCCTTAGGTAGTCAATGGAATGCAAGCTCAAATGGGCACAAGTGTCCCACGAAGGCAGATGGGGTAACTCGGCCCGCCCATGTTCCTCGTCCGCGACCTACAGGGACACTGGGATTGCCTGCATTCCAGGGTCTCAGTAAACATCCCGTATTTATTCCACGTCGGGCATTCCGTGAATTTCTTGCTTTCAAATGTGTTGAAAAGCTATATTCTGACTCCTCAAATGGGTAGTGTGGGGGAACTGGCTACATTATTCGAGGTCCTGGCTCTGTCAAGAACAACTGTTGCTCCAAGGAAGGAAATGGCAGCCATGTTATTGATTGACCTTGGAAGGTTGAAAGGTGGAGTCGGTCCTGCTTGCATTAGTGCTGTTGACCGGAGGAGTTTGCACTGCACACAGTCGGGGCATCTACAGCAGGCGTGTTAGCAAAGTGAGATAAGTCAATGCATAATATATTGCATGCACGCACCTCTGCCTACACTCCGTGCTATGTTCCACTGTTACAGTTAGTGCATTTAGATTAAGGGTACAAATGGGCGTGCAACCCAAACTATGTTTTAAAGGTGTTTGCAGGGGACGCACTGACTTTCATGTAGTGGAGTGTGAAGAAGACACAGAGCAAACACAAGCATGCAATCTGCACAGTGTAGGTCTCCTAGTGTTGCACACACAGTACAGCAGATCACACATGTTAACGGAGGTACCAGTTCCTGCTAGGGGGATTTGTAGAGGAGGAGCAAGTGTGCAAAGGAAGCAGGGTCGAGCCTATCAAGGCAAGGCAGTATACAATTAGGGTGGAATCCTCACCTGCGTGATGTCGGGTTGTTCTCAGAACAGGCTCCAGTACACGCAGGCCCCAGAGCCGTTCTCATAGCACAGCATGGTCCGCCACCTTCAGGATGGGTGGCCTACGCAACAGGTACTCGCTGGCCTGGCGCACCTGCACTGCACAGCAAAAGGCTGCTGCCGGCCTCCAGCCAGGGTGCGCAGGCCACCAAGTCTGATGGACGATCCATACAGTGGACCACAAGTTAACAGGCACAGGGCAGGGGGGCTCAGCCAGGCTGCACAGTGCACTGCAGCATTCCCTGATAAACTCAAACCATGACCATCACGACGATCGGTCAAGATTGAAGACTCCAGGGGGCACGTATGGTGCTTTGTTCATGGCCTGCCACGCGGATTGCAAATGCCCAGGTGCCGGACCATGCCAGCGCTGCCACGGCCATGCCACCCGTGACCCTGACCTGACCCCAACCTTAGCGGCATGGCAGAGCCACCTGGTCTGCTGCTGCTGCAGCCAGCCTCAGCCTGCAGACAATCAGGGCCGGTGCTATCACAGGCAAGGCAGTTAGTATTATACAATTAGTGTGGAGGTGTTAAAGCAGCATTTTGCCGCTCTAACATTTCCACATATAGGCAAGCGCCTAATCTTGCCTAGTGATAGCACCGACCCTGACTACCTGCGCCCCTGCAAGTGAGGCCATTATTACTCTTCCTGCTATAGCAAAGGGCTCAGGATGGAGTTTACAAGAGCATCATAGCTTATGTGTGTGGGCTGTTGTCACATACTGTAAATATCCAGAAAACTCATACAATCGAAATCCAGATGTCTCTTGTATGCAAAAACAAGCCCTCCTTCCGTGCCACAGACTTCAGAGCCATCATCCCAATCCTGGTCCTTTCCCACTTGGACAGGGATAACGCTCTTCTTACTGGAGTCCCGATATCCTCTCTGGCTCTCTAGGAAATGTCGGGCACACTGCAGCCTGTGTCATCACTGGACTGAGAATATGTGACCACATACTCCCAACCCACAAAGGTTGCACCGTTGACCCTCAAAGCCTGCTTCCCCTGCAAAACAGGGAATCTGCATTAAATGCTATGATGAATAAATGTACATCAAGCCTGGCCGAAGACCTCACTGTCTCTGGAGAGCTCCAGGGCATGACAATCCACACAATCAGCAGACTGGAATCTAACAGATACAAGAAAGGGAGACCCAGGAAACAGCCATTCTCCATTTTGCTGATGTGCACTGGAACTCTGGAGCGACTTGCTGATGCTAACCAGAATGGCCCCTTCCCTCCTGTCCTCTTGAAAGCAGCTCTGGAAACTGCTTATCAAGGAACACCTGTGGCACTGTGGCCCACTGATAGCTCTTCTCCCCCACGCTGCGGCTCCCCCACCCCTGCTCTCTCTGTCCCACTCTCTCTGTATTCTCTCCCTTCTTTGTACAGTGCTTTGCTTTGCTAGCTTTGCGCTATAAAAATCCCATAGACACCCTACGGTAGGAACGGAACAAGATGGCGCACTTCCTGGTGTCGCGTAACACGCTTCACTGAGTGCAAGTCCACATTTTGGCTTACTGCACAAAAACCCAGACTCGCTTATAGTGCAAAAGGTCGCTTTAATGTGACAGGTCAAAGCTTACAAATAACCGCTTACCTGGCTTCCATGGCCTTACAGACTCACAAAATGTTTTGAACAACCAATTAAATAATTCAACACTTTCATTTTCCCCAAAACATAATTAATCAAAGGTTCCACTTCCTCCCTAACTATCCCTTAGTCCCTACCATCTCCTTACCACTTCTCAAAGTGTCCCACTTTCTCCCCGGGGCCATGCCCTTCCAGGTTCAATACCTGTTCACCCGGGGTAGCCCGTTTGTGCAAACAGCACCACCTCCAATCTTTCCCGTGCCATTCCCCCATTGTGCTTCCCTTCCCCCCATCTAAAGAGGCCATGCCCCCGGCACCCAAACAACTTCAAAACCCATAAAACTCCCCTCTACAAGACAATCCACTTCCCTATGACCTGCAGCCAGTCTGACCTGCCACATCAGCAACAGAAATTTACATCACAAACTTCCCCAACTAATGCCCCAACGTATCACACAAAAACTACCCAAAACAATAAGGACCGACATCGGCCACCAGGGGGCGCGCGGGTGATGTCGTGCTCCACTTGAGCCCGCGCCGCAACGGTCCCATAGAAGGTCTGAGCCCCCGCTTTGAGGACCCCCCCACTGCTGCCAACAAGTACGGAGCTTCATGAACGTCCCCCCCGCCAGTGACAAAAATCCTGGAGCGAATCGGTGAAGATTTCGCTCCAAAACGATGATCTGAGGCAACCCGGCGTCCCTGCACCTGAATCCAAGCTTCGTGCATAAGCCGAGCCCCGCACAGCCAGAGCTCCACTGCAGTCCTTCACTGAACCGGGGGCGGCCTCGAACAGCGGAGGAATACTGAGGTGCAGCGTGGAACTGGTGCCCCGCCCGCCCCCGCGCACACCAACCTGGTTTCCGGGCTGGCAGCAGGGGCCTCGGAGCTCTGACGGAGTCGTAGGACACATTTGCGGCCCGTGGAAGGGCCCCGTGCGCACTCGATCTGCGAGGACACTGCCTGTGGAGAGCACTGGACCCTGAGCTTAGACGGCTTACACCCCTGGCTGCCGACCCGCGGTTCACGGGCTGAGGCCCCGGAAAGATCGCTGAACAGAGGCCCCCCAGCACACACATCTGGCCTTCTAAAGTGTCACAGCACTGAAGCGCGGGGGAGCCTTGGACCCCCCGGGGATGTGGCGTAAATCAGGTCGCTGGCTCCCCCCTGAGCCCAGCGGCCACAACCGTGAGTACTTTATATAATATCCCCTGAGACCTGGGGCCCCAGTGAGGATCTGAATACTCCTGAGCTACGCCACTGGTCAAGAGGCCTGGAATAAGGCCGGTTATAGAGAACAGCAGTAGAGCCCAGGTGCCCTGAACTATTACACTCTGGGACCCATCTTTGGAAGTAGAGCCAGTCTTTTGAGCCGGATCCCCTCTTCATCTGGCGAACTCTGCTGTGGTCTCCACCCTATCGACGCACAGGACACCCGGTAACCTGAGGGTTGGGCCCCCAGATCCTGGGGCGTGTACCCTCATCAGTCACGCAAAGCACCTCCCTCCACCCAGCAACTACAAGCTAAACCCCCTTGTAACGAAAAGTGGACCCTTTACACCGTACTTGTAACCACTCTGCTACTGAATCAATGATGCCCATGTTGATTAAGCTACCCAGGCCCCGAGTATGCGGTGAATAAAACAAGGACGCAGAATCTTCGTGCATATAAGGTCCGCACTGTGATGCAGGTCTTCTTCCACCCTTCTCCCAGTCTGCCACTAATTGGGTACCGCCCGCGGCCCACCGGTGCACTTCGAATTTATGGATATTAAACTAAAATTGGCCCAATTCAAGTTCATACAGTCCTCGGAAGCACTCCCCCTGCTCAACCCTTCGACCATGACTTCCAAAAATGCTGAGGAGGCACTGACTAAGGGCGATATTGCTGACCTCCTTTCCGAAATGAAAGGGATGAGGGCGGACATTGGGAATAAAACTGATAAGATCACGAGCAGAATTGATAAAATGGAGGAGAGGCTTGAGGAGGTTGAACACAATCAAACCTCATCAAGCACTTTGGAAATGCAGATCGACCACCGCCTTGCGGAAATCGAGAACAAGGAGGAGGAACTCCATCTAAAGGTCGATGATTTGGAAAATAGAGAGCGTCAAAACAATATACGTGTCTTTTGTATTCCTGAGACAGATGAGGAAACGGTAACACATCTTAAAAAAACCCTACATGATATCCTGAAACTATTATTTGAGGATGATGGAATGGATGAGCCGAAAATCGACAGAATTCACAGAGCTGGGGGCAAACCAGGCGGTCCGAGATCAGTCCTGACCCGGTTCCATAATTATGCAGACAGGGCTCGTATCCTGGAAAAGGCCAGACTCATACCACAGATCTCTTTGGGGGGGTCGTCCATTGTCATTTCCAGGATCTCTCCTCCCTCACACTGGCTCTACGAAGGAAGTGCCTACTGAGCACAAAACTCCTCAAGGACAAAGGCATCAGATACCGATGGAGCTACCCATTTCCCTTTCATTTGATTGGGAGGGCACAGGGATTAAATTAATCTCAGAAAGAGACATTGTCAATGCCATTGCAGAACTACTAGGCTCCCAGGCAGACGGAGCTCACGTGCCAGCACAGAAAAACACTGAAGGCCCATGGCAAACTAAAGGCCCTCGAAGAAGGAGAATGCAGGGCTTGAGGAAATTCAGGGGGATGAATGCTTCCTCGGATATGGAACACTGACTCTGCCATCATCTTGTTCACCCACCATGATGTGACATTTCAAACAGTGGAATTATAGTGGATGACATTTATGCTGTGATGAACCCCAGGCTGAACTCATGGCTGAACCATGAGAAAAGAGGTACAGGCTGGGATCAAGGGGGGGAAATGTTGATGAACTCGATTGCACCTGGACAAGGAACTACTGTCGAAATAATCCTGTCTGACGACATGGAAAGCCTCTTGCTTCCAGGTCTCGAGTGACACGATTGGGGGGCTCAAAAGTTAAAGTTATGTTGTGTTTTCTTGAATACAGGACCGATTGTTGTGCGGTTCGTACTGGTGGTTCTATATCGGTTGGGTGAGTTTAACCCAGCTGAATCGGACGCCGAGGGAGGAGATGGGAGTGGGCGACCCTATATTGGGCCGCTCTGTTCTTGGGGGGCGAGGGGAGGGCTGGGGTGAAAATGTTGGACTTTTACAGACTCTTTGCTCAGAACATGGGGGCTCACTTGTGAAAAGATGTTGAACTGACCCCGCTTCATTTTAATGGCAAAAGATACACATCGAACTCACGGACACGAGGGCTCATAGAGGCATCACGACAAGCACAGAGATCAGTAGAATCTTCGCTACAAATTCTCGATGGCAAACACACTTAACAACGATCACTTACACATATGCACACTTAACATCAAGGGTCTAAACTCCCTCACAAAGCGCTCCTTGGTGGCCAGAGAATTCAAGTGCTCCAAAACTGACATTTTATTCATTCAAGAGACACACTACCTCAGGGAAACAGAAAGGACAATTCCGAGCGGAGCTATCGGCTATTCCCTGTGGAGCTCCGGGATATCAAAAAAGGCAGGTGTAGGGATATTAATACGGAAGAACCTCTGCATGTCGATCCACAGCACCTGGGTTGACACAGAGGAAAGAACGGCGGTTATAACAGGGCTCATACAGGACACCCCTGTCACCTTAGCCACGGTCTATGCTCCCAACCAGGGCCAGAAAAGATTCCTTCTTAAAGCGATTGAAAAAGTATTCAACATGGCACAAGGACACACAGCCCTTGGTGGAGATTTCAACCTGTGGATGGACAGTTCTCTAGATAGGCAAAGTAAGACCGATGCACTCAAACCATCACACACGAACGACGCAGCCAATGTGAAGGTAGCCCTCTCAATGTTTGGTTTAACTGACAGTTGGCGCCATCTCCACCCCTCAGACAAGGGCTTCACCTTCCGCTCCATCCCACATGAAACTCTCACACAGATTGACTATTTATTCTTATCCGAAGGCCTTTTGCGAGAAATCACGGCTGCAAACATATACCCAATCTCATGGTCGGACCATGATATGGTCATGGCAGAAATAAACTGGGTGAATCAAACTCCCCTAACCACAAAATGGAGATGCAATGACTCCCTATGGAAGGGCACGGTGTTCAGAGACGACTTCGAAAACGAAATCAAACAATTTTTCCCTACGAACAATACAGGGGAGGTCACGAAGATCACAGTGTGGGAAGCAACCAAAGGTACCTGGAGGGGCGTCCTTGTCAGAGAGGGAGCCCGCAAAAAGATAGAGCGATCCTTGACTGAAAAAAACATTAGGGAAAAAATGAACCTGGCAGAGAAACAAGCCCAATCAAAACCACATGAAAGAACAAGATACATCAATGAAGCCAAGGAACTTAGAGAAGAACTTAAAATATTGGATGTTGGTAAAATAACCCAAACCCTACCGTACCTAAAGCTAAAATTCTATGAAAAAGGTGATAAGGCGGACGCCCTCCTAGCAGCAAGGATACGGGCACAGAGAGCCGAGAGATGGGTGGAAATCATAGAAAGGACAGACGGCACACTGTTGGACACCACAGAAACCTCTCCCCAGGGGATTCAGGAAGTGTTTGCATTCTTCTACGCAGATTCATACACGTGCGACCCGCCCTCTCCGCCAAACGTCAAACTACCATCACTGACACGCGCAGAATCTGAGGCCCTCGACGTTCCTGTCAGTGAGGAGGAAGTCGCCGACGCCATCAAGTGGCTTAAATCAGGGAAGTCCCCCGGAGATGATGGATTCACCCCAGGTTTCTATAAATCGTTCTCCTTGCATATTGTCCCATTCCTAACGACACTCTTCAATGATATCTTCGAAACTGGCAAAGCACCCCCTTCCTTCACACAAGCTCTGCTCACTGTCATACCTAAAGAAGGCAGAGACCCGAAACTATGTGGATCGTATCGCCCCATATCGCTCCTCAATATTGATGCCAAGATATACGCAAGAGTCATAGCAGCCCATATAGAAGTCCACTTACCGCGCCTGGTGAACCGGGATCAAGTGGGTTTTGTGATGGGAAGACAAGGTGCTGACACCATGAGGAAAACGCTCCACCTGATCCACGAGGCTCAGAATATGACGGGGGACCCTGCCCTCTTGTCCTTGGACGCTGAGAAAGCCTTCGACAGGGTGGACTGGGACTTCCTGGAAAGGGTCCTTGTCGAGGTGGGCCTCGGCCCAAAGGTCCGCCTTGCCATAAGGCACTCTACACATCCCCGCGTACATCAGTCTCGGTCAACGGTGGTTACTCCAGTTGGTTCCCCTTGGAAAGAGGGACAAGACAGGGATGCCCGCTGGCGGCCATTTTGTTTGGTCTGTCTCTCGAACCCTTGGCACAGCGACTGAGACTAGACACCGGAGTCCGGGGGATCAAGGTGGGAGACAAGGAATACAAACTAGGCCTTTACACTGACGATATATTGCTTCATCTCACTGAACCACTTGATTCCATTCCGGCAGCTCCTAATATGATTGAAGAATATGGACAGATGGCGGGGCTGAAAATCAACAATGGGAAATCAATCCTCCTCCCGCTCGACAAAAACAGAGACAACGAGGTGGAGAGATTCACCCCACTAGGAATGAAAGTGAGCCTGACCACCCTGCGATATCTGGGCATCAACGTTGCACGAGACCTCGACACCATGTACAACGCCAACTTCCCCCCCATGTTAACAACACTACGAGATGATATGACAAATTGGGCTAAACTTACAATCTCATGGATGGGGCGCCTAAACGCCATTAAAATGGTAATTCTTCCCAAAATTCTGTATCTGTTTCAGATGCTCCCTATAAAGATGCCCAAAGAATTCTTCACTGAAATAACGAAGTCCACGATGGCTTTCCTATGGCAAGGCAAAAAACCAAGGGTCCCCAAATCCCTTCTTTACCTCAAGAAAGACGATGCAGGAGTGGGTCTCCCCAATCTGGAAGCATATTACAAAGCGGCCCAGTTGCAAATAATAATCCCACACCTGAGACAGCGAGCGGATTTACAATGGATAGCCCTGGACAATTTTCACCTTCGTCCATACACTGTTGGTGAATGGCTATGGGTCCCTGGACCCCAACTGCGAAACAGCATTCGAAATCATCCTATACTCGGAACCATCTGGACAATCTGGAAACCGAATAAACCCATGAAAGGGATCACGACCTGGCCTTCTCTCCTAGGACACATCTGGGTCCCAGGGATAAGTGATGACATATCTGAGCCACTAAGCTACCAGTCTTGGTTTGAGGCAGGCCTGGAACGAGCTGGACAATTATGGAGAACCAAAACCTTCATAACTATACAAGAACTAGAGGATGCACTCCACATAGGCCCGCTGTCTGTCTTCCAATACCTAAAGTTGAAGGGAGTAATGGCCCACAAGAAATGGAAAGACCAACTACAGAGGGAACTCACGCCCTTTGAAAAACTATTCGACACCTTTGTGGGCTCTAGAGGCCTGATAAGCTCCATATACAATGCTCTGATAACGATGGACATAGCTCCTTCAACCAAATTGAGGGACAGATGGGAAGCTGATCTGGGTGGACCCCTCCATGAGGAGATGTGGCTACTCATATGTAGATAAACGGCCAAATCATCAATATCATGCCAATATAAACTCCATGCAATTAAACTCCTCTACAGGTGGCAGTATGACCCGCTTAGACTGGCTAAAATGTATCAAGGAGCTAACCCGCAATGCTGGAGGGGCTGTGGTCAAGAAGAGAATTACTGGCACATGTGGTGGGACTTTAGTCCAGGCTTATTGGGACGAGGTTCTCAGCTGGATCAGGGACCTCGACGAGGAAGAAAGGGAGAAACACCACCTACTGGTCCTCTTCGGCCTTTTCGAGGAAGAAGAAATGATTTTAAAAGCTCCCAAGATGACTTTGGGCCTCTGATGGCCGCAAGAACCTCCCTTACTATGGCCTAGAAGAGACCATTCCTCCCCACCAAGGAGGAGTTGGTGAACGTCACGCGAAACATCTTTAGAATGGAAGCCCTGACCGCTGCTCTACATGGACATGATGCCTCTGTTGAAATGGAATGGGCAGACTTCCGTGCAAAATATGTCACATGAGAGAACGTGTGCATAATGCCTTAATGCGATCACAACAACCTATTTGACGCCTGTGCCATTGTCAAATTGTTTTAAGAGTTCTCGAACAATCGTGCCTAATCTTGCTATATGAACTCTGTAAGAACTCTGTAAAGAACTACAACGTGAACCAAGACAGCTATCTCTGCTCTCATCGTGGGCATGAACTGAAAGGGAGGGGGGTATGGACCTCTCTAATGTTCTTCTAACCAATATATTGAATGTTATACTCCTATACTTTTCCTTCCACGCTAGATGCTATAACTCTGCATTTCTGCTCACATGAATACTGTGAAACTTTCTTCTGTAAAACCAATAAAACTCAAATTTAAAAAAAAAACAATAAGGACCTTAAACAGAGACTAAAAACCCATGACCTTGCAGGTCGCGCTGTTCTTCAGCACGTATGGAATTTCCAAAGTGGTGCCAGCCAAGAGGCGACCAGCCAGGGAAGCCTTTTGAGCCGTTCATAATTTGCAATGACTCTTCTGCTTTCTTAATGTTGCCTCTATCTTCCTCTTTCAGGCCGTGCAGTCCGGGAGGCGTGCAGATCCAATGAAAGCTGTTCTCAGGAGCTGTGAGTAACTAAAGATGAAAACTGCAGGTTAAATGCTGCTGCTAATGATGTTACTTTTGTCTCCATGCAGGTTCTGCTTCTCCAAGATTTGGGGGTATAGCTGGACACAGTGAGCGTCACGTTGCAAGCTGCAAAGTAACGTGAAGCGTGTTGTCTTGCTCGGGTGTGGTTTAAATAGCCCCAACAAAAGAGTCCAGGTAAAGTAGTCCCTAGGCTACTACACCCAAAACACTAGACTGCATAACTTGGTTCCGAGGAACCAAGCTATGTGGATGCCTCCATGTTGGCTGCCAACACAATAAAGTAGTTCCCAAGCACATTGTTTTCATGGGGTATGAGCCTGGCGCCATAGGTGCCAGGACTGGCCCCAAGAGGGTTTTGGAAGAGGATGCCAGGCTCTAGAGGCCCGAGTCCTATCTCCACCTGGCCAAAGGGTTTGCCAGAGGGGGTTTTGGGTGAGGGTCGTGACATTATGCTCCTCCAGGTTCAATACCTGTTCCCCCGTGGTAGCCCGTTTGTGCAAACAGCACCACCCCCATCCTTTCCCACGCCATTCCCCCATTGTGCTTCCCCACCCCATCTAAAGGGGCCATGCCTCCAGCAACAGAAATACCCTCCACCAAGTTGTTCTTTCTGCCCCACCCCTACCGCTTCCTTCTACTTCCAACTCCTTACTATCTCTTCCACCTGCAAGGTCAAATTCACCAGATAATAATCATTCCCGAAAACTGACAAATGGACACCATCCTCTCTGAATATCATGAATCCTTCGTAAACTATTTCTTTATGATCCAAAACCTTTACCGCCATCGAGGCACAACATTTTTCCATGTCTCTATTTATTCCCTTCCTTGCCAGCTCTATTGCTCCCTCACTTCTCGCTCCCCTCTAAACTCTCCATGGAAACATCTTAGTTCAAACAACACATGCTTGGGGCCACATTTCCCTGACCCATACCAAATCCCTTTTCATTTTCTGAAGAAGAGCCACACCTGTATCTCTCACCAGGTCATTTTCCCCTGCATGAATGATCACCCCCTCTGGAGACCCACGGCGTTCCCTCAACCCCGCTAACATAGGGAGCAGCTGGTCCTGTGGAATCATAAAAATACAATATTAAGGCTGTTACACCAAGCAAAGGAAAATACACTGACACAGGCTTGTAAAGATGATTCCCAGAATCTTTATTACAAAACTGAACAGTATTGAACAAAGTACACAAATAGCTATTTGGCTGTCAATATATCACAGAGACCACCAGCAGGGTTCAATGTGAGCAGTGAGCAGAATTTGCTAGCTGGACATCAGCGTATTTATCAGTTTGTTATAATGATGTCCAGCCTCTTACAAGTTAATTATACACTGGGCTAGGGTCGCGCCAGGTTCGTTTTCCTAATTTACATATCTCGTGCATGCGGTTTACTTTTGAATACATTTACTAACACACACTATTATTCTTTAATTTAAAGGGATAGTCCAGTAAAAAAATGTATTTAAAAAATAGATAGGCAATATAAAAAAAACAATACTAGCACTATTTTTTTTAAACTTCCTATGGAAATTTTGAGCTATTCAAGCTCAAAATTCGCAAAAGCAAGCACATGGGCGCATCCATTTTGTGAAATGGATGCCCGCCTGTGCTGGCTTTTGCTTTTGCGGCACTAATGAAGGAAAAGACCCGAAGTGACCGGAGACCCAAAGTAATAGCCACAGCAGGCAGAAACAAAACCCGGTTGTGTTTGAAAACGCTGCGGTTTTTCTTTCCGAGTTTCTCAGGCTCCTCCGAGCCGGACCGCAGCGTTTTCAAACACAAAGTTGTATTTATGTTTGCGGTCGCTTCAAAAGCGACCGCAAGCATAAATACAACGTTTTTAAAGCTGCGGTTTTATTTCTAAGTTTTCCGGGCTCCTCCAAAATAAATAGCACTTACCGAGATTCAGCTGCAGCTTTCCTGCTCTGGTCTCCGGTCCGCGTCCTCCGAGTCCCGGCACCAATGAAGGAAAAGCCACCCAGCGGTAGCTTTTGTTTACTACAGCTGGCTGGCTTTTCCTTCATTAGTGTCGCAAAAACAAAAGCCAGCACAGGCGGGCATCCATTTCACAAAATGGATGCGCCCATGTGCTTGCTTTTGCGAAATTTGAGCTTGAATAGCTCAACATTTTCCATAGGAAGTTTTAAAAAAAATAGTGCTAGTATTATTTTTTTTATATTGCCTATCTATTTTTTAAATAACATTTTTTACTGGACTATCCCTTTAACGTTACTCTCTTTACGTATCGTTTTAATACAGATCAAACAAATGTTTCGCATGTCGTATTTGGATAGCATTATTGTTCTTGTATACTTGTAGTTTAACATTGCTAATTCAAGTAATCCCCTGATCCCGAGGTCAACAAAGGACAAGATCTACATGACCCTGACATGTAGCCTGAAGGCAGGTTGGACATTAACCCTCCTACAGAGGTTGAAGAGGTTAAGGCAAGAACAAGAGCACATGAGACGGCCATTTTAGACTACAGGGTGACTTTGTACAATAAACTAAAATGGCGGTTCTAACCTATAATGGAGGCTCGATTCACTTGAGGTCATGACCTTGTAATACGGTTTCCCTCGCAAAGCGACTGGGCATAGGCCAACATATAAAATGAGGACGAAACAATATTATATCAGTTCTAACAACCCAGCGAAGCCCCCCTAGACCGGACCATCTTACCAACGTCAATTTGTAGCTGCAACCCAATTGCCTGCCAAAGACCCTTCTTTCTGCCTCCTTCCCCTTCCCACTTAACAATAAAATGGCCCACAATCCATATCTGCTGCATCTCCCCCGGCCTCTGAGCAGCATCTGAAAAAGAAATTACAATATCACTTACAAATCACAACAATCCTACCACATTAGACACTCCTGAGATCCTTCAAAACCTTCTTTCAAACTTCTCATTTACCCAAATCCCTGACATACCCTTTGTATCTCCCAGACTTCCACCGCCCCAAACATTTCACCTTATCCTCCGATAAGCCCAACCTACTACCTTCAGATGCTGCGCCCTTCCTAAATCAATGAGTTCCAAACTCCTCTGCCTTTTCCCCTACTGCTAACAAACCTTTTGTAGCACCCCTAAAACTTGCGCCGCTGATACTACCGCCCCATCCTCATGCTGAAAAACCAAACCTGTCCCCCCCCCCCACAACACTCCTTCCACACCAAACCTGTCTGAACCGGGCACAAATCCTTGCTCCCCCGACCCAGCAAAACTCAAAAGCCCTTTCCTTTTTGATCTGTTTTAGATCTTTTAATCTTGATGTTCAAACCTAACTCGGTAAAATGACATCATCCCAACGCAGTCCACTTACCCCACTTTTTCCCCCCACCAGCTCAGAAACCCTAAAGGCCCCAAAAAATAGCCATGTAAAGCAAGTCGCAAATAACTCTCCTTCCCAGGCTGACCAGCAACCCCCCCCCCCCCACAGCCCGACACAATCTTGTTAGCATTTCTGCCGATACCGGTCTCCTCTTTTCCTTTTCCCTCTTACTTTCCTTGCCCATCCTTCCAACATCTTAGTCGCCATTTCTCCACCGATTGGCTGAAAACCCCAAAACCACTTCCCATAGAAAGCGATCCCTGCCAATTTCCCTATTATAGTTGCCCTAGACCAGCCCCTATCCATGCACCTCAAAAGGAAGCTAGTGACATCATCCCTTCTCCGCTCTTCTGCATCCCCCCTACCCTTCCAACGACGAGCTCCCCCTCCCATAAAATCCTCCCAAGCTCTCCTGTACTCCTCTCTAGATGCCGGGGCAAGAGAACCCTCTACCAATGCAAGCGCTCTCAGCTTCCTATCTTCCACAGCTCCTCCAGAATCCGCTGCCCCTCCTGTTCTGTTTCTGGAGCCAATCCACGGAATCACTCCCATTGAAAACGAGATAATGCATCAGCGATGCCATTACCCTTCCCCAGCATATGTGTTGCCTTAAAGACCGCATTCCATTCCATGCAATGCAGAATGAACTCTCTCATCAGTCTCGTCACCCTCTGATCCCTTGCTGACTGCTTGTTCACTACATGAACCACGCATTCGTTGTCAATGTTGAAATTCAATTTCTTGTTTTGCAACTCCTTCCCCCACTACTCCAATCTCCAATGCAACCAGTAAAGGAAAAAATTCAAGGAATGCTATGCTCCTTTCTTCCTTAAACTAAAGTGATGGCCACTTCTCTGCACACCACTTTCCTCCCCAAAAAACTCCAAAACCTCCCGCACCTGCTGAATCTGAAAATATCTGCACCTCCCATGACACTGGATCTCCCTGCAACCACATGGACACTCCATTAAATCTCTCCAAAAAAAGCAGCCAAATCCTCAAATCTTCCCGAACTGCACCTAATAGCCTTACCCGATGATGTGGGCACTTTGCTCCCGTCATAGACCGCGCCATGTTTCTACTAAAAGTCCTCCCCGGGGCGACAACCTTGCATGCAAAATTCAAATGCCCCACCAATCTCTGCATTTCCACTAGCATTATCTTCCGAGCTCCCACCGCTTTCTCCGGCAACCCTACCAGTTTGCTCACCTTGTCGTGCGGCAATCATGAGGTCATGGCCACTGAGTCCAATTCAATCCCTAAAAAGGTCAACACCACTGCCGGTCCCTCTCTTTTGTCCTCTGCCAAAGGCACCCCTAACTCTCCCATCAAGTCCTGAAACATCTGTAGCATTTCCCCGCACTCCCTCTCTCTGTCTGCCCCGCTAATGAACAGAAAATCATCTAGGTAATGCAGTACACCTTCCCAACCGGAACTGTATGAGAAAACCCACTGTAAAAAGGAACTGAAACGCTCAAACAAGGTTCAGGAAATTGCGCAGGAAATTGCGCACCCCATTGGCAAAGCTTTGTCGATATAGATGCGGCCCTCAAATTGCAATCCCAAGAGCCAAAAATCCTCTGGATGCACCGGCAACAACCTGAAAGCCGCCTTAATGTCACACTTGGCCATGAAGGCCCCAAACCCAGCTTTTCTCACCAACTCCACTGCCTTGTCCACACTTGTGTATACAACCCCCTTCTCCTCCGGGGCAATGAAATCATTGGGCCTCATTACGAAGTTGGAGGTAGCCATGGCGCTATTAGCGCCATGGCTGCCTCCAAACTCGTTCCGACTCCGCCCTGGTGAATGGAGCAATTACCAGTCCATTCCAAGTTTTGCTGGACCGGTAATTCCCCATTCTCCAGGGCCATTCCCCATTCCCATTTGAGCCCCCATAGGTCTCAATGGGAATGGGGAAGGCGCTAATAACGGTACCACAAATTGCGGTACCGTTCTTAGCTCTAGAGTCCCTTTGCGGGGTGACCAAGAAAGAACCAGAAAGGCACACGCAAACCACTTGCTGTGTGCAATGTCGGGGCAGGCCTTGTTGGTGGCATCCACTGCAGCCATAGATCCATGTCTATTTCCCCCCAGACAGCCTGACTGTCCTCTGCCATCTTTGCTCTAAATTCCTCTTTGTAACGCACCCACGCAAACCCCCCAAAACCTGTAAATGCCTTTCTAATCACATCCATATATTTTAGCAGAGCCACGCATCGCTCTGGAAATTTCTCACAATAGACACTGGTGTAGATAATAAATGCCGACATCCAATTTTCAATTGTCACTGGGACCCTTGAGCGCGAGGCCAGTTCTTTCTCCTCTTCCTTAGAACTCACCTCCCTATGATGCAGCTTAAAAACATCCACAAATTCCCCAGCCTGAATCTTATCCTTAGTCGCTGTCATCAAGTGTGCTCCCGAAGGTTTTGTGATACCTATGTATGGTAACTTTTTCTCCCTGCCCTTCACTTTGACCTCTTTTTATTTTGAAACCTGTACTTCAAGCGCCAATGGCTCAATCACCTTGTCCGTTTGTACCTCCACTGAGCAATTTTCTTTTTCTCCCACCAAGGCTCCAATAGCCTGTACACCAATCTCTCTCCATACCCCTTGCAAACCAGACCCTTCATTTCCTGCCCCCGTTCTCGCATCCCCCCTCTGCCATGCAGTTGACCAATCCCTATACCGCTCACCTCTTTCTGCTCTGCCATCGCCTGTTTGCGGCCTGGCCTCCACTCCGATGCTCCTCATCAATTTCCTTACTGGACTCCTGCTGCGGGGACCAAGCATGTCAGCAGTCTCCCCCAGCCAATTGTTCCCTCGACCTCTTGCCCCCAAATCCTTTCGCAATCCCATCTAAAGTCCCTTCACGCCTTCCCTCTCCTCCTAAACTCCCTATATCCTTCATCCTCCCACTGCCCCACATATTCCTCCATCCCAACTACATTGCCCCTGAAATACCATTGCTGGTGCCAGCTCATGCTCGGGTTGAGTAGATCCTCTTCTTGTGAGTCCGGGACGTCCGGCCCAACCCACCTTTGGTGTCTTCTCGGTGAGGCCTGGTCCTCTTCTCTCGAGTGAGGTGTGCTCTCCTCCACCCTGTGGTCTTATTCGCTACGGGCCGTGCTGCACCCTCTAGACTGTCCTCGGGCCGTCCGAGGAGGGGCCGTTCCTAAACCCTCTCCGTATTCATCCTCAGGAAAAGCAGGGGCTGCTCTGTGCCCTCTGCCCGAAATCCTCTTAGCCGGGGGGGGGCCGTTCCGCGCCCCTACCTAACCTCACTAATTGATGGGGACCACTCTCTCCTCCTCCCACCTGCCCTCTTCTGCAGGTATTTACCCCCTTGCCCCTCTGTCCTGTCTCCCCCCTCTGCGCCCCATCACCTCCACCTTTGTGGCCACCCGCCCTACCCCTTTTTGCACACCCCTAACATCCCCTACTTCCCCCTGATCATTATGCGCCAAATCCCTGTCTAACCCCCTATCCAACTGCACTTCCCCCGCGGATGCTTTCCTGTCAATCTCCCTCCTCATCTTCCTGCCCCTGGACTTCCAAACCTCCCCTCTAACAGCCGCAGGGGTGCAAGCTACCACTGCTGTGGGAGCCCCATCTGCCGCTGCTCTACGCTGCGGCCTACCCCCACCTACATCCCCTTCTCCCGTGACTTCAAACACTGCCCCTTCCAGCTGGGCCTTAAATGCCCTGCTAATGATCTCTAGGGCCCCCTCAACACCCTGGCATCCACCAATGTCTTCTTACTAGCTCCCTGACCCACCATGGTGCGCCGCATATTATGGCTGTGCACTAAAATATGTCCCTTAAATGTTCACCTAGCTGCACTAAAACCCCTGAGCCAAATAACTACCCAGGGACAACTATCCACTAGCCAGAAAAAATCCTAGAAGAGGAAAAGAGATCTAAAATTAAAATCTACTTATAAAGATTAAATATAACTCCTACAATTCCTTGCTAGAAAAATTACCCAAAATATAAATATTATATAGAATTTATTTATTATTATTATTTTTTTTTTTTTATATAACCCCTCCCAAAATTGCCCTTTCCCTTGAGAACCCCTCCCTTGGCTCCTACTTGTAGCCCCGTAAAACAACACCCCCCAAAACCAGAAACAAGCTGAAATGGGCCTAGAAACGGCCGTAAAAAACACTGCCCCATGTCAACGTGCGGGCGGAAAAGCACAGTCAGGCACAGAAAAGCGGTGCGGTCCCTTTAGGAGATCCGCACCGCCCCCTCCGTTCAGAGACAGCTACCGTGCACCGATGCGCATCGTAGCCAAAAGGCAAACAACACGGCTATGGAGCGTGATATTTACTGCCCTCCCCCAAAGTATAGCACAACACGGGCTAACTCGTGAAAGAGGCTGCCCTCCCCCTAGGACACAGAGAGGCACTGCGGACGAGATGGCACATGAACAAGATGCCCCAAGTAATACATGTGGCTCCACAAAAGGAGCCGCATGAACTGAAGGTGACGAACGGAGACCCGAAGGGAAATGGAGGAGGCACCCCGATAACCGGGGCAGGGGCCTTCCTCCTTCCGCTCTCTCATCCCTCCCCCCCCCGCGGGGGCAGGGGAGAGGGCGGCAAGAGGCAGAAAAAGAGCGCCAAGCGCTGCAAAAGCCCGCGAAGGGCAACAAAAGAAAGGGGAGGAGCTTGGGATTCATAAGCGGCGGGCACCCGGAACAGCAGCACTTGCAGCTCTTCCAGCAGCCGGGTGCCCACCAAGCAGGAGAGGTTTTTCGTTCGTGGTTTTTCGTTTCAAGAAGGATGTCGTTTTGGGTTCCTGCTCTCCTGGCTCACCCCTGTTCGCGTTGCTGTGTGGCGGTCACTGCAGCTGAAGGCCTTTCCAGCATTCGCGTGGGAGATCCTAAGATGTCACGGTGGTCCAACGGATGATTTTGTGCGCCAGCTGCAGTCACGAGAGGAGCTCGGGTGTCGCGGATCGAGCGTGAGAGAAGGTACATACAGGTGGGGAGAGCCGAATGCTCCGTTGGTTAGAGGACAGGGTGGATAATGATAGTGCGGCTGGCTCCGTAATTACATAGAAGGGGTTTCCAGTAATCGGTGGTCTGGTCGTCGGAGCAAGTAAGCGGGCTCATTTGAGGCGGGAGTTTTATGGGCCATGTAGGAATTGTACATGATGCAGCAAGCGTAACGTAGAAAGAGCGGGTCGTCAAGTGGCACAGCGAGTAGAGCGCTTGCTTTGACATCCGTGCAGAGCCTGCTAACGCAGGTTCGAATCCCGGCGGGGCCAAACTCAGCCTTTCATCCTTCCGAGGTCGATAAATGAGCACCACACACCGTGGGCAATAATAAGCAGCGCTCAGATACTTGAGGGTTCGTAGCACTATATAAATGCTACATTATTCAGTCTCTGTGGCATGGGCAGTGAAAGCACGTGGATCGATCCCGGAAGGTTTGTGGGTCGGCTCAGGTGGGTGACTGTACACTCCTCCTGTGTGGTAGCGGTACGTGCATGTGCATGGGAAGGAGTGTGCGTGGGTGCCCGCTCACCTCACCTGTTTACCTGCAGGTTGCTGAATTGTACACATTCCCGTGGGGGTTCTCGCGCAGCACAAATCCAGGGCGGACACACATCACAGTGTTGCTCCATTGTGTCCACTAATCGTTCGTTGCTGTGGCTTCGCTTCAAAAATTGCATATTTCTCGGTGGGGGACGGGGGGAGGGGGCAGTGCTCGCTCACCCCCTCCACAGTACACTTTCCAAGTTGGAGCATGCAGGCCTGCATCGGCGGTGAGACAAAAAGTAATTAAACTGAGCAGTTAATCTGCAGAGGCTGGTGCGATGCCACATGGACCCCAAACCCTATGGCCCCCTGGGAAGGGGGTGGTTACACTATACTGCAGACACGACACTTCTCGCAGCGCTTGTTAGGGAGATTCAGCGTCCGCCAGCTGTCCACCAGAAGAGGCAGGGGTATGCTTGGAGTGTGCTAGCAGCGCTCCATGCTGAATGGAGCAGAGGGTGTCATGGAGTACAGAGCCATGTGTCCATATGGCACTTCTGGGCTGCCATTTCTTTAAGATGAGTTTATAGGCTCCCCCTCCCCAGGTTTTTACTCGCTTACCCAAAGGTGTGTTTCTTGCTTTTCTGCTTCGGGGCGGCATGGGACAGCGTAACTGATAGCGCAGGGGCAACGTGCTCACTGTGGAAGACGCGGAGCAACACAGGTTCAGGCGCTAGATTCGTGCTTGAAAACAGCTGGGCATTAAGCACGTTATAAGTAACTGTACAGTTACAATAGTATGCAGTGCTCTAAGCCTTTGACCTAAACTTACGGCGTTGCTCGCAGGAAAATAATGAATTGCATTTCATTGCATACAGTGGTACAGCACGATAGAAATGTCGGTAGCAAGCTCTTGGATAAAAGGGAGGTGGTACCTGGTCATGGGTGTGAAACCGTGTGCTGTGGCGCCGGAGATTAGTATGATTAACGGCGTGTGTAGTAGCCCGTGGGATAAGGTTTTTTCAGACTACAATTAACTTGGGGGGCTTGCATTATTAGAGGACATGGCGGTTGGCATCATCATGGCGTTCGGTGCGGTGTTGGAATTATGGAAGAGTGCCGCGAGTTGTTTCAATTTGTACAGGGCGTGTAGGGTGTCATTATGTACCGCATTGCCGCCTGCACAGTCATCAGGCGATATTTACAGCTGTGCTCTCGGGGCTAATGATATAGGGGTTTTACTATGGCAGTGGGTGGTACGACGTTCAGGACAGAGGTCTTCCACGTTGCCTTGTTTTTCAATGGAGAAGTATCAGGGATTTTCAGTACAAAATAGCGGTAGATCTACACATTACAGAGATGTCAGTCGTGCTTTCCCAAGCACAACAAAGGAAGGCAGTTTCATATGCTTTACATGGACCCCATGGCAACACCATTTCAAAAGTGGTCTATATAGGGGAGGAGGTTTTAGAAGCAACTCTTTATATTTCCTAGAGGCGACGAGCTGAACGTACAGGTGGTGCGCGATTTTCCGGCCAATATGTCCTCCAGCATTAGGGGAATTACCGTGGGGAGGGGAAAGTGCATTACGTTGCGCACGAGAGCGGCAGAGGGCATGGTAGCAAGTCAGAGGCAAATCGACAAGCGGGAGATATCGCGCTCGTTACCCATTGCATTTTGGGGGGAAACCGGTCAAGGCCCGGTTTTCTTTTGGCAGTCTGGGACTTATAGTAGTGGAGGTCCCGGTTGATGACTGGGTAACACCGTCAGAGGTGGGGATGTGTTTACTAGGACTAGGCGTCACACATGCGTTATGTTGCTCATTGCAGGGAAGGTTGCGAGGCGCCCGCGTGTTCAGTGTGGATGACATTGAATGTCTCCTCGTGGGGCTTAGGTAGGGCATTGGCGCCCATGAACATCGGAAATGAGGGCGAACTACCGTCAGTTGGGATGGGTGAGCAGTGCAGTGGGCTTGCATGGGTCATCAAGGGAATATTCCATGTTTACAGCCAGGTTTCAACTTGTCTTAGGTGTCGTTTTTATTTTGGCCAGGCTGAGTGACCCACTAGCAGCGAGGTGATGGTGTGCGGCCAGGGAAAGTATGGAAGGCTACAGCTGGGGGATTAACATGTGTAATTTCGGCTGCGGCAAAACCACTAGATAGTGACTGTTTTTAAACCACACCACTTCCCGTGCAACGGCACATGGGAGGGTTAAAGCTTTCGATTGGGCCACAGTTTACCTGGGCGGAGCGTGCTGGAAGGATCATATCTCTTGTGTGGTGCTATCGCAACTGCCACATGGTACAGGGGTTGGGGTACACCTGCTGTTTCTGTACAGGAGTGGGGTCTAAGGCTTTTATTGTAGGTGACAGCTGTACTCTTAAGAAAGATAGGACTAGGCACCAGTAGAGCCCCAGTAAAGCAGCTAGTGGTACGGGTATGGGGCAGTTGGAAGGACAAGACGCCCCAATGACGGTCAATGTAAAGTTAGCAAAAGTATCTGGAATTATGGCGGGTGTAAAAACGCTCGGACACACAATGTAGGAAAAGGGGACGAACGTGGTTTAAGTCCTTGGGGGGTACATGATATCACGTCGCTCTGTTATTTGGTACCCCAGTTGCTGCTCGGGGGGCTGGAGGTGAAAAACGATTAGGAGTAGTTTAGCTAATTGTAGGTATGGCACAGCAACAGTGGATTAGTTATCAGCCACGTGGGTTGACGGCATTGGTTTGTGTTTCGTGGGAGCAGCCACAGAGATGACACAGGGGCTACAGGTGTTCACATAGGTCAGCTGAGTTCGCAAGTAACTGGTAGGGGTTTGCAGTGAGGGACTCTATTACGGAACTCACTTGGTGGCCCGTGAAGAGACGTTGCGATAGGCAACTTTTCAGTGCAGCAGGCTTTTAAAGGAATTTCCACCACGCAAAGGTGGTTGGTCGGGATCACGCAGGGTCACACGATTTGACAGGAGTGGCAAGGCATTGCAAATTTGGAAGACATAAGAGTGAATGTACCTAAGTGAATAGGGCTAATCAGGGGAGGTACAAAGCGTAGAGGTGAGGATACCTCAGGGGGAGCAGGCTGGACTTGGAAGCAAGATGACACAGAGCAACAAAAGTTTGAGCCCATGCTAGCTCTTGGAAACCTCGGGGTATTAAGTGCATTAGAAAAAACCTATCCTCCTACCAACGTTTCAAATGATATGAAGCAGGTTAGGAGAGGATGGGAGAATAGGCCGGGGAGGCAATAAGGGCACGGAGGTAGATGGATACCCTTGTAGGCAACCATATCTGGGCAGATTCTAGTGGGCATGGGATGGGACATATCTGAATTGGCCAGTGGGTGAAGGTTGCTGGGGCACTCAGGTCAGTGGCTGATCCACCGATGTCAACGCACAGGAGGGCATACCCTACAAAACAGGTTGTCCAGGTAGGGTTATGGTGGGGTACCTTATCACTGCAGGGCCTGGTAGTTGCAAGGGCATTGAGGCGGGGGAGAAGGCTCAGGCTATCCATAGGGCTGCAAAAAGTGGCCATGAAAGTTACTAATACACAACGCAATTTATTGGGCTGGCGCACATGGGTCGGTTCGGTGGAATCAATATAACACCAGTAGTATGTGGCAAAAGGTAGGATAAGTTTTGAGCCAAAAGACAAGTCAGTATGTACAGTAGCTTCATGTATAGACTCCACTACTCAGGAGTCAGACCAGCGCCTCTTGGGAGCCTAACACGGCAGGGGCGTCTGGTGGTGGCAACGAGGGCTCCGCTTCCTCGAACAAATGGCGTTCTCTCAGCCCGAAAACACCTGTAAGGACAGGGAGGTAGCAGGCACGGAGGGTTGAGAGAGTTGTGTCCACGAAGGAGATGGTTGGATAATGCAAGGAACGGAATCGGACCAGTGCCTCTTGGGAGCCTAAAAACGGCAGGGGTGTCTGGTGTTGGCAACGAGGGCTCAGCCTCCTCGAACAAATGGCGCTCTCACCCCTAAAACACCTGCAGGGGCAGGGTGTTACCAGGCACGGAGTGTTGGGAGATTTTTGCCTAGTAAGGAGATGGTTGAAGAGAAGGAAGCAGTTGGCTTCAAAGCAGTGGTAGAACCAGGAGCCGGTGGTACGAGAGCAGGTCAAGGGTGGACTGGGGTACCCCAGGATCAGGCACAACTGGCAAAGGTGACATCCCTGGTCAAAGAAGGATAGAAGGACTGGCACCGGGCAGCAAGGTGTACACAGAACTTCTAGAGCTACAAACTAGGAAAAGGGGGAGCCACGGTGGGCGGTAACCCACCTTTGGCGTGGCGGTGTTGTGGCGACCAATGAGAACAGAAAGACTCTGAATGAGCCATTGCTAAACCGGAAGGGGCTTCGCCCATTCTGGACAGCGCCTCCTCGGAGCCTAAACGGCGGGGGTGTCTGGCGGTAGCAATTGGGGCTCAGCTTCCCCCCAACTAACGGCGCTCCCCCAGTCCGCAAATACCTGCAGGGGCAGGCGGTTCTCAGACTCGAAGGTCTTGGGGGAGTTGGGCCTGCAATGGACATGGACAAAAAGGGGGAAGCAGGACGAGGAGCAGTCGCCGCATCTTTGGAACTATTTTCAATATCTGTTTGCTGTGGTTATATATATGTGTGAAAATAAATCTGCGGCCTTGTTATGCCAAACCAAAGGAAAATGTCTCATTCAGCACCTTACTGGAGGGGAAAGGAAAGGGGCTGGCAAGAATGAGTAATGGGTGATGCATATGGCATAGCTAATGGACAAATGCCCAGGTTATGAAGGTGACGAACGGAGACCCGAAGGGAAATGGAGGAGGCACCCCGATAACCCGGGGCAGGGGCCTTCCTCCTTCTGCTCTCTCATCCCCCCCCCCCGCGGGGGCAGGGGAGAGGGCGGCAAGAGGCAGAAAAAGAGCGCCAAGCGCTGCAAAAGCCCGCGAAGGGCAACAAAAGAAAGGGGAGGAGCTTGGGATTCATAAGCGGCGGGCACCCGGAACAGCAGCACTTGCAGCTCTTCCAGCAGCCGGGTGCCCGCCAAGCAGGAGAGGTTTTTCGTTTCCCACCCTCCCACCCTACAGCTGAAGCAGAGCCTGGTCGTCGTTGTCGCAGGAGGACCAGGCGGTGTTGTGGCGACCAATGAGAACAGAAAGACTCTGAATGAGCCATTGCTAAACCGGAAGGGGCTTCGCCCATTCTGGACAGCGCCTCCTGGGAGCCTAAACGGCGGGGGTGTCTGGCGGTAGCAATTGGGGCTCAGCTTCCCCCCAACAAACGGCGCTCCCCCAGTCCGCAAATACCTGCAGGGGCAGGCGGTTCTCAGACTCGAAGGTCTTGGGGGAGTTGGGCCTGCAATGGACATGGACAAAAAGGGGGAAGCAGGACGAGGAGCAGTCGCCGCATCTTTGGAACTATTTTCAATATCTGTTTGCTGTGGTTATATATATGTGTGAAAATAAATCTGCGGCCTTGTTATGCCAAACCAAAGGAAAATGTCTCATTCAGCACCTTACTGGAGGGGAAAGGAAAGGGGCTGGCAAGAATGAGTAATGGGTGATGCATATGGCATAGCTAATGGACAAATGCCCAGGTTATGAAGGTGACGAACGGAGACCCGAAGGGAAATGGAGGAGGCACCCCGATAACCCGGGGCAGGGGCCTTCCTCCTTCTGCTCTCTCATCCCTCCCCCCCGCGGGGGCAGGGGAGAGGGCGGCAAGAGGCAGAAAAAGAGCGCCAAGCGCTGCAAAAGCCCGCGAAGGGCAACAAAAGAAAGGGGAGGAGCTTGGGATTCATAAGCGGCGGGCACCCGGAACAGCAGCACTTGCAGCTCTTCCAGCAGCCGGGTGCCCGCCAAGCAGGAGAGGTTTTTCGTTTCCCACCCTCCCACCCTACAGCTGAAGCAGAGCCTGGTCGTCGTTGTCGCAGGAGGACCAGGCGGTGTTGTGGCGACCAATGAGAACAGAAAGACTCTGAATGAGCCATTGCTAAACCGGAAGGGGCTTCGCCCATTCTGGACAGCGCCTCCTGGGAGCCTAAACGGCGGGGGTGTCTGGCGGTAGCAATTGGGGCTCAGCTTCCCCCCAACAAACGGCGCTCCCCCAGTCCGCAAATACCTGCAGGGGCAGGCGGTTCTCAGACTCGAAGGTCTTGGGGGAGTTGGGCCTGCAATGGACATGGACAAAAAGGGGGAAGCAGGACGAGGAGCAGTCGCCGCATCTTTGGAACTATTTTCAATATCTGTTTGCTGTGGTTATATATATGTGTGAAAATAAATCTGCGGCCTTGTTATGCCAAACCAAAGGAAAATGTCTCATTCAGCACCTTACTGGAGGGGAAAGGAAAGGGGCTGGCAAGAATGAGTAATGGGTGATGCATATGGCATAGCTAATGGACAAATGCCCAGGTTATGTAAACTTTCAAACTTTCCCCTGAAAGAAAGCGAGACAAGCAGGGAAAAGAAGAAACCCCTCTCTCCTGCCGCACGGACACTAATTGAGGCCAAAGACGGCTCCGGCAAATGGGGGTACCTTATATACGGTACCCCCAACTATCAGGTAAATTTACTAAAAATGTAAACATAATATACTCACTATGCCTATCCTCCCCCTGTTCTTAACAGACAACCACCTCACCTATGCTAACTTGCAACACTGGGCACAGCTAACGCAGGGAAGGCTCGCGAGCAGGCGACCAGGACTGTTCAAACACACGCCCCAACTGTCGTGTGCTCCAGAACCTTCCCTGAGCCTTTAAATACCACTGGGGTGACGCTCTATGCGCAGCGCCAACAATCACCCCGGGGGAAACGCTTCGTGTTCCCCCCCAACCCCCGGGGCCCCCTTCCCCTGTTCCTGATTCGTTTCACTTGTGCTACACATTTGGTAACATTCTGATTTACAGCCACATATGCCCTTGTGTGTTTTGTTTCAAGGGCCATGTAGGGGGCAGGGGAGCCTGTAGGCACCACACTGTGTCCAAACACTACAGTTCACAGCATGTCACGTGTGACAGGTTTCAAACATGTTTTCTCTGGGCTGCACCTGCAGACACTTTATCACACCCCCGCGAGGCATTCATTGTATAACATGTTGGGGGGAAGTTAAAGAAGCTGGGGACTGCTCCGAAATTCCATAGATGAGTAGCCGCAGGCAGGGTTGCAATCCCCGGCGTGTCCCAGACTTGCTGAAAATGCAATTTCTGCTCCGTGTAACACACTAAGGGGTCCCGCAAAAAAACAATCTTGCGGTCCACGCCCTCGGGTGAGGTAAAAAAAGGGGTGCAGTTAAGCAAAACAATTCGGACATTTCAACAGTGCAGCTCGGTATTGGATTTGAGGAGGGGCTGGGAGATAGTTCCCTCGCTAGCATAACTGTCAAGTCACGTGCTTTGGTGGGGTCCCCTGCCATGGAGCCAGTCCACTCACAGGGTAAGTCTCTTACACGTCCATAGACTTCAATAGGCTCACCCCGCCAAAAACACAACATGATCTGAAAAGGTTGAGTGCTATGCACGAGCCAAGACTTAAGGGAAACAAAATTCCAAGCCAGGGAGCAAGGAAACCTCCCTCCTTTGCAGCAGGGTTTCACGGGGCACCCCCAGTTAACGAATAAGAAAGAGCACGGCAAAGCATTTGGGCATGCACCCAGCAGTCCCGGTCAACTAAATAACAGATGACAGAGCGCCCCTCTGCACTGCACCCTTTGAAGGCGTGGGCGGTGTCCCACTAGGAAATGCCTCACTGATGAAAGACCCTGCCACGGAAATGAGAGAGCGCCCCCTTCAGGAAGGAGGGTGGCTGCTTTGTCAAGGAGCCAAACTCCGAGCAATAGGAATAGCGCAACACACTGTAAAAAAAAAGGCCTGACCTCTGATAACAGGTTTCCCAGGGAGGAGGGGCCCTCAGATACACTTGGAAACTCTCCCGCACCAGAGCCTTGGCCACAGCTCTGACCCCGTGAAACCATCTCTACTGTGGCACAGTGGCACGATTAAACAGATCAAGAACCAACCGAAACCGGGGCTACACTTTCAACCAGAGAAACTGCAGTATTGAGGCCCAGCCTCGATATCCAACAACACCACTGACACATTACAACGGTCAGCCAGATAAAGAAAGAGGACAGGGCCTTCAACAAAGAGAGGTTACAGTGGGAAAACCAATAGTGCACCAGCTCCAGTCGGGAGGTCTACAGGTCACAGACCCATCCTGTGATAGACCTGCTGCGTCTATGACAAATTCGGTCTAGCTCGTCACATAACCTTTTCGCACTGAACCACCAGACCTGCCTCAACACCTCTGCCATTAGAATACAGAGACAACGTATGGCAAATTCGGTCTAGCTGCGTGCATATCGAATTTCACGCAGTAGCGCTCTATCAAGACCCACTGCAGAACCCGTTCGCATGCCTGACCTGTTGGGTAGCTTCACGGAGCCTAGCCAGCCCTCCTACGTCCTAATCCTGGCCAAAATGCACACGCACATCTCAAGCCTCCTCTTAAAACCTTCCTATACCCGGACATAGGTCCCAAAGGGCGTTCCTACCACAAAGCGCTTTGAGGCCATATAAATGGGAAAAGGCGGTATGTAAGTGACTACTAAAATACAATACAATTGCCTACTTTTTGGATTAAGAGAACCCAAGAAACATGACATGCTAAGGGACTGTTCCTTCACTCCTAGACAATCAAGTCTGTCAAGCCCTAATACCTCTGGGTTATTGGTCCATTAAAACCTATTGCCACTAAGGGGGGGGGGTCGGTGACCTCTAGACCCCCCCCCCCTTTGCAGTCCAGTGCAATAGTTCCAGCTCGTAGGTGGCCAAAACAAAAAGCGAAGTTACACCTGACTCAAAAATCACTTTATGTGCCCAGTTTACCATTGTGTTCAACACAAATTTAGCACGCCTCTTCCCACTTTGATGCAGGGGTCCTCTTTGCCCCCCAAGACCGCCGAGGTATTCCTTGTAATAAGAGGAAAAACATGGCAGCTTCTGACATAAGTACAGCAAGTCACCCCAGTTGGTCCTACCAAAACCTGTAATGGCCATCGCCAAGCGGTCCAGAACATTGCAGCGCCACTAGTATCTAACGTGAAGCTCCGGGTGCCCAGCTCATGTACCCTCATGAGTCTAGTCCCGAATTATCTTAAAAGCCCCTCTCCCACCTTCAAATGCATGAGACTCCCAGTGGACTTCTTTCCCAGTTCATTCCCAGTGTGGTCTGTTCAGAGTGCGTGGTCAGTGTGGCACATTCCCGGCATGTTGCCATATACTCTACCAGTATTGCGCCTTCCGAGTGTGATGCATGCCAATATGTTCCCAGCATGCTTTGCCTCCACTGTGGTCCATTTCTAGTACACTCCCAGAGTAGTACACATACAACATGCTCTCAGTGTGGTTCATTGCCACTGCGGTCTCATTATAGTACATTCCATAGTGAAACGCGATCCCTGTATGCTCCCAGTTTGGTACATTCCCAGTGTGCTCACAGTCAAGATATCCCAGTGTTTTTCCAGTTTGGTATTTCCTTGTCAGCACCTAGTTTGGTACATGTCCGAATGCTCATGTATGGTACATTCCCAGTGTGCTCACAGCCCGGTACACCCTTTGTATGCTATCTGCATGGTACATCATTGATATATTTCAAATATGCAGCCTTTATTCCCAATGTATTTCCTATGTGGTGCATGCCTAGTACAATTCTAGTGTGGTGACTTATCAGCAGGCTCAATGCGGCCAGCGCTGTACATTCCCAGCACCCTTCCCATATGGTTCATTCCCAGCTTGTTTCTAATATGGTACAATCCCAGTGCACCACATTGCCAGGAACCTCTAAGTAGGCCTCCAGGCCTCCATGATTGTTTATTACGAGTACACTCCTGGCGCGTTACAGTGCCATTATACTTAAGTTTGAAAAATTCCCATGCTTCTCCAAATATGGTACATTCCATGATGCTCCCAGCGTGATGCATTCAAATGTTTCTCGCGGTGGGTTACACTCCTGGCAAGCTCCCAGCCTGGCAGTGTCCCAGAGCAATCCCTGCACGTGCATTCACGCCTCCAGCATGGGTTTAAAGAATCCGCCATTGACCTTCTCCATATTTTTCCTTTGTTTATATTAGTATCAAGGCGTTTCCTGACCACCTGGAACCCTCCATGATGTGCACGCCCAGTGTCTTCTGCTGGGCACCAACCTACATTGCAGCAGCCAAGGGCTGGTGGCACATCTTCTTCCCTTTTCTGAAAGATGGCGTGACCATTTTGGGGCGGGTGTGGGCTATGAACCAGAGCCCTGCTCGCCGCTGTTCTGTAAGATTGCGTGCATTTGTGGTGTATCTCAAACACTACCTAATCTCCATACTTATGAATTAAAAATGTACATTGCAGCTGGTTTAAACTACCGTTTGTTGCACCTGGATCGAATTTGCCACACCTCGGACGCAATGGAAAGAGACAGGGAGATGACTGGCTCTCTTTGCTGTTTCCACAGTGGCCATCTTTTTTTGTATTTAGTCACTGAGGGGGCTGAACTTTTATTTACCCATGGGACAAACTGCGGCATAGCAAATCTTTTCTAAGGTTTCAGTGTCTGTGTACTGACCTGAACAAGCAGAAATGCCTCCTCCACTATGTCGCCCGGATATTTGCAGCTGGTAGACTAGTCCCACAAAGTCTCATATGAGCCCTATGGGAATAGGGCAAGAAGGGGTGCTCTGTAGGCCAAGCCCAAAAGGAAAAAAACCTGTCCACGAAATGCAGAAAATGATGGTTGATGTAGACTCCCACGTGGATGACAGCTGGGTTGCTGGGTTGCTGGGATACCTGCGGGAACCTGGAGAAGACTGTACAATCCGGAAGGAAGACCGGCAAGCACAAAAGGGTGTCGGAAAGAGAACACCCAAGTAAGGATACAGGTAAGGTAAGTTCCAAGCAGAGAGAGCAAGAGAGCAGAGAACCAAGAGATGGGACGGAACAGTGAAGAGATGGTAGGAAGCGCCGGAGCGCGATCTGAGACTCGAGAGGCAGGGCGAGTCGAGGCAAGGGAAGCAAGAACCAGATTGAAAGGGATAGCAATACAGCGTCAAATGCTCCGAAGAAAGAAGCGACACGAGGAGCTCACCTGTCAACTGCACTATAATCCGGTCCTGTGAAGGATTCCAGGCTGATCCCGGGCACCATTTTGGAAATTGCTAGACCGTTGCCGCAGTTCCAGCAGATGGTCTTAATCCGCTGCCATCTTGGATGGTACAAAATACTGTGGGGATGTCGCCTTCTCCACTGATGCCACATAGACCAGGTGCTGGAAGAGGTCCTGACAGTATGTCCCCTGTCAGGGGGTATGGGACCCGGCTTACACGGTTGTAACCTGTGTAACCTTTGAACGAGCCTGGGGGCATGAACAGCAGAAGCGGGTTCCCAGGTACGATCAGAGGGTCCGTAGCCTTTCCAGTCCAGCAGGTATTCTAGTTGACCCTGATAATACCTGGAATCTCATATGGTCTAGACTTAATACTGTGGTCCAGAGGTGGTGTCGATCGGGGTTGGAGGTCTATGATCTTTCCTGTGAAATGGATCAGGAACATGCGGCTTCAGCTGAGAAAGAGGTATGAATCAAATTGTTATACGCAAACTCTAACAAATGGGAGTAAGACGGCCCAATTGTCATACGAAGTTGTGCTGAAGCATCTGACATACTGTTCCACGAACTGATTTAGCTTCTCCATTTGACTGTTGGATTGTGGATGATATCCAGAAGTCAGAGCCGTCTGAATACCAAGTTTCTGACACAATAATTTCCAAAACATGGAGGTATACTGCAGTCCTCGATCCGATAGGATAGAGCTTGGTAATTCAAGGAGACGAAAGATGGTTTGTAGAAATACTTCAGCCATCTATTGAGCAGAAGTTATGCCAGGGAGTGCGACAAAGTGAGCAACTTCATGAGTGAATCTATAGTCACCATGATTGTAGTTTGATTGTTTGAGAGGGGTTGGTCGACTATGAAGTCACTACTAACATGTTGCCAGGGACGTGAAGGTGGGGAAGGCTATGTTAATTTCCCAAAAAGCAACCTGCAAGGGGTCTTAACTTCTTGTCAAACAACGCAAACAGATGTGTAGTTCCTGACTTCTTCTTGAAAGTGGGGCCACCAGAAGTGTCTCTTGATGTTCTCCAAAGTCACACAGACTACGTGATGAACTGCTGTTTTGGCATTATGACACATATGCAATATCTCCCGTTTTAATGCTGAGGTGGGTATGTAAAGGTTTTTGCCCTGGGACAATAGACCTTGTTCCTCAGTCAAGCCGTACTGCTGGATGGCGAGAGCTATTAAGAATTCAGGGTCAAATATCAATTATTCACAAAGTACTGTTTTCAGTCGTTTCCTAAAAGTCAACATGTTTCTGTCTGCACATAGTTGTTGTTGATGAAAAGTAGTTACAAAAAAGAGGAATTATGCTTTAGGTAATATCTTTTCTTCTTGGAATGGAATCCATACGAGATAGCGCATCAGCCATGTGATTTTTCGATACCGGAAAGGAATGTAAACACCAGATCCTATTGGGAAAAGAAATAAGCCCAGCGGGCCTGTTCGCTTTTCTGAAATTCTTGCTGTCGGAGCACTTTCAAGTTACGATGATCCGTTCTAACAGTTACCTGATGTTTAGATCCTAGAAGATGTTGGCGCTCCGTACAGGTCTTTTTTTATAGCCAAGAGTTATTTTTCCAGGACTGTACAGTTCTGTTTGGAAGCAGACAACGTTTTAGACACATAGGCAATGGGATGCTCGCATCCGTCCCACAGTTGTTTAAGAACCGCTCCAACAGTGGCATTAGATGCATCTATCTCCAAGAAGAATGGTTTATTTTGGTTGGGAAGACGCAGTATGGGAGTTTTTGTGAAATGTTCCTTGTTGTCTTGCAAGGCCTTTTTAGCTGAGTCATTCCATAAGAAGAAAACCTACCTTTTGAGAAGGGCAGTCAGGGGTATGATCTTCAAGGAAAAGTGTGGGATACATTTCCTATACAAATTGCCAAATCCCAGGAGTCGTTGTATTTCTTTTACAGAACTGGGTTCTTTCCAGCAAAGAATGGCTTTAACCTTGGCTGGATCCATAGCAATCCCTTCTGCAGACAACACAAAGCCTAGATATGTTACCGATGGTTGGGGAATAATGCATTTTTCCAGTTTGGCATAAAGATGGTTCTTCAGAAAGGTGTGACAGTACTTCAGACACATGGACACAATGTTCTTGTGGTGAGTTGGAGAAAATCAGAATGTCGTCAAGGTACACGACAACAGAGTCTAACATGAGGTCTGAGAAGAGATGATCCACGAACCGTTGAAAAATGGCAGGAGCAATAGGCAAGTCCAAAAGTTAAAGTGGTATTCATAGTGGCCGAAGGGGGTGCAGAATGCTGTTTTCCACTCATCGCCACTACGAATCCGGAGGAGGTGATAAGCACCTCTAAGGTCTAGTTTGGTAAATATTGAGGCCCTTCTGACAGCTTCAAGGATATCAGGGATCAAAGGAAGTGGATACTTGTCTTTCACAGAAATTTTGTTCAACCCACTGTAATTGATACTGGGCCATAGTTCAGCTGTTCCTTTCCTGGGGATAAAAACTTGGAAGCTTCAGCTGGGGACTTAAATGCAGTATTCAAACCATTTTGAAGATTTGACTGCAGGCAGGAGCATAAGACTTGCTTTTCTGTTTCGGACAATGTATACATATGCCCAAAAGGTACTGGCTTCCTGGGAATAAGGTCTATCGAACAATCCTTGTTCCTGTGAGGAGGGAGAACCTTAAATGCCTCTTCCAAAAATACCTGATGACAGGCATGATATTCCTTGGGAAGTCTTTGTAGCTGAGACACTGATTTGTTCTCTTGCTTTTCCTGTTGTGTGTGAAATCCTATAGCTCCCTTGTATAAACAATATGATGGACAATATTCCGTACCTAAGAACATAATCCCAGCCGTCCTATTAACAGAAGGGTTGTGCAGCTGAAACCAGGGAGGTCCAGAATGATCAGATAATGAGCTGCCCTTTTGAGGTCGAACCAGATGGTCTCTGTATGAGAAGAAAGACGCATTAAGAGTTCAGAAGTATGTTCCTTAATGGATCCCGAAGACAAAGGAGAACTGTCTACCCCTTCCACAGGGATAAGAACTGAAGTGGGTTCATGGGTAATACGATGTTCCTTGGCCCAGCGATCATCAAGGACATTTCCCACTGCCCCACAATCAATGAGAGCAGGAACGTCAGGTAAGATAATGTTGTGTAGCTGTAAATCAACCGTCAGCACCAGCACAATGTTATCCTGAGTATTGGTGGTTTGGGAACATACAAACCCCCCCGAGCCGTGGTTGCCTTCACGGACAGGGTTTGGCATTTCCCGGGTGTCTAGGTGGGTCTGTTGGACAATCCTTCAGCAGATGTTTGTCGATCCATAGTGCATGCAAAGACCGAGAGTCCTACGTCAGTTCTGTTCTTCAGGTGAGAAGGGTCCTCTGGCTAAGCCGATTTGCATGGATTCTTCTTCCAATGGGTGACGAGTACAGGGATGGGTGACTTCAGTGGTTCCTGACTGACGATTCTTGCCTTTCTCCGACTGCTGTTCTTGATGACGGAATTCCAATTGCAACACCAATGCTATCATTTCTTTCAAATTGGGTGGTCTTGACACCCTTAAGAGCTCATCTTTCAGTTCTTCAGATAACCCATGCCAAAAAAGCGTAATTAAGGCGTCATCTGGCCAGGCTGTCTCCGCCGCTAATTGCTTGAAGGTGGTGATGTAGGTCAAAACATCCAAAGAGCCTTGTCTCACTTCTAAGAGCTGCTCTTGAGATGAGATGGTCAGTTCTTGTGACCAAACATGGCCTGAATACTGTTAGCAAAGGTTCGGTAGGAATTCAGGATTTGGTTGTTGGTTACTACTAAACGGGTACCCCACGTTAGGGCTCCCCCTGCCAAATTGGAGATAACCTTAGAGCGGTCCGTCGGGAAAAAGGAGGGTTTTAATGTAAATTATACCATACAGGGTTCCAAAAACTCCTTAAGTCCCTTGGGATTGCCGTTGAACTTTCCTGCTATCGATGGTGTGGGAGGAATCTCAGACAGGGCAGGGGTAGCTGCAACCATTTGGCATAGTGTAGCATTTTCATTTTTCAAGTGTTGGACCTCCTGAGTGAGATCTTGAAGGGCCGCCAATACCTGTTGCATTTGATCGGTAGTGAGGGATTCTTTGGGCATCGCTTGCTATAAGTTTTCAGCGTCTGTGGACTGACCTGAACAAGCAGAAATGCCTCCTCCACTATGTCGCCAGGATGTTTGCAGCAGGTAGACTAGGTCCACAAAGTCTACTAAGAATGAAATGGGAACAGGGCGACAAGGGGTGCTCTGTGGGCCAAGCCCAAAGGGCAAAAAACCAGTAAAGGGAAACCCCTCTTCACGAAATGAACAATATGATGGTTGATGTAGAATTCCTCGTGGATGACAGTTGGGTTGCTGGGATAAGCAGCGTCTGGCGGGAACATAGAGAAGACTGTAAAATCCGGAAGGAAGACCACCAAGCACAAAAGGTGGTCAGAAAGAGAACACCCAAGGAAGGATACAGGTAAGCTCCAAGCAGAAAGCAGAGAACCAAGAGACGGGAAGGAAGGAAGAACTGGGTTGAAAGGGATATCAGCATAGCATCAAATGCTCTGAAGAAAGAAGCAACGCGAGGAGCTCACCTGTCAACTGCACTATATTGCGGTCCTGTGAAGGATTCCAGGCTGATCTCGGGCCCCATTTTGGAAAGCGGTAAACCATTGCCAGAGTTCCAGCTGTTGGTACCAATCCACCGTCATCTTGGATGGTACAAAATACCGCAGGGATGTCACCTCCTCCACTGATGCCAAACAGACCAGACGCTGGTAGAGGTCCTGCCAACTTTGTAAAAGGGATGTTATGGTTAAATTGCACTAATAAAAACTTCTGAAATTCACTTAAAAAAACATTGTTAAAGGGACGTTATGGTGCAGTTGCACTAATAAAAACCTATGAAATTCAATACAAAAACATTGTTAAAGGGACGTTATGGTTACAAGTAAAACCTTTCATGTCCAGGGTGTTAGTTTTAGCAGTGCACGGTGGTGGCGCGAGTTATGGTTGCTTAGTTTACCATAACTTGCACATTTTGGAGGTTTTTCGGTTTTACTTGTAGCCAGAACGTCCCTTTAAGAACGTTTTTTTATTGAATTTCACAGGTTTTTATTAGTGCAACTTAACCATAACGTCCCTTTAACAAAGTTCTTTCAATGAATTTCATAGGTTTTTACCAGTGAGCCCTTCATTTCTCACAACTAACTAATGTCATACTTACCCTCAATATAGCTACATTTTTGTCCAAATTACAAAGTTTCACCTTAAAACTTTGCCATTCCCCACCTTCTAGCATAATCTTTACACTTCTGTAAACCTTTTGCAACTTTTTCTGTGTTCGTCGACGTCTGAGAACATCTGACATCATTGCAGACTTTCTAGACAGTGTCATGTGACCACACGCACACGTGCTTCGTGGACAGTTCGGAACTGCATTTTCTGCTGATCTAGGAGCTTTCAAGCTCAAAATGTACCCTTGCACAGCTCCTACATCTATACTTACTCATTACCCATTAACAATCTAGCACAGAGCACATACTTGGAAGAATATTAGCAAAAACTGCTATTTATCTTAAAAATGGCATCAGCTATTACCATCATCCCTCCTCCCCAAGTGCCACCACCACCAGCTGGAGGACCTACACAACAAAAAAGTGCAGTACTTCCAAAGACAATGAAGAGGACCAAGAAGATGAGGTACAGGAAGTGCCCACCTCTAGCATACAGAGAGAATCATTGGTGTGGCAGTTCTTTACCACTGTTGGGAATGTACCAGAGGCTAAAGCTACCAAAGTAAAATGCACTGAGTGCAACGTTGTACTCATTTGCAGACTACCTGGACAATACTCCTATGAGACCACCTCCATGCGCCGGAACACCAAATCCAACCACCGCAATGCTCTCAGAAAGCTGTTCCTTTTTTGGCAAGTAGTAGAATGTAGAGGAGCGCCGAACGCCTCTGCAAGCAGTCCTGCCCCTATTCTGCCTATATGTTGGAAACCGGAAATTGCTGCATGTTTAACACCAGTATTGGTACCTATACTGCAAAGAGCCTTTGAGACAAGGTATCCACTGAGAAAACCCTATATGATGTATCCCCGAAAGGATGACGGTCTCCTGAGGGAGATCCCTGAAGGAGTGTAAAAAGATGTTAGAGGAGAGGTTGATAACGGCCCAAGAAATGAGAGTGACACACTAAAACGGAAGACCAAGGAAAAGAATGCACAGATAATGTAGAAACTGATGGCGAAGTGAAGAATCGAGAAGACTTTCATGTGCAGAATGAAGAATGCACGTATGAAGAAACACTGCAGAAAATGCAAGTCGTTTATAACTGTACAGATGCCATAACGTAAGCAGACTAAGTAATCATAAAGGGCTGGCTATACGTAGTGAATAGATTGCAGGCGGTGCCACCTCTATATATATATATATATATATATATATATAGAATCTGGATATTCGATGCCACGATTTTAGTAAGCTCCACCCATGGAGAAAGGAGGATTGATAGCTGTGCGTGTGTCACAGCAAAAAATAAGCCGAAGCTCGAAGATGGACCAAAAGAAGACTGCTTGGCCTGATGTCAAAGACTAAGAGCAGCCAAAACTGGTTATCAGTCCTTGAAGAACAGTGAACATGAGATACAGAGGCATCCCTTGTTAAAGTTGCAAAGAGAGAACACCATGAGTGCCTAGTTTCTTTATTCAGGACGATTAAATTCTATAAATTGGGCCGATTCACAGTCTCTGAACACATGAATCCGAGATGGAAATAGAAGTAGACAGGCAAGCCTGAACCTTGATAAGAACGTGCTCACACTCCCTAATATTCCCAGAGATGAGAAGCTACTACAAGGCCAAGTTCAAAGACAATCTGAATGTCAGACGGCATGAGTGATGAGAGATGATGGGCTAATTGGGTGGGAAGGTACGGTCAATTCCACCTACCAGCACCTGGATTACCAGCTTACGTGCTGCTAGAGGATTGAATATTCTAAAAGGGTACAAGTGTGCCAACCAATTGTAGAAGGCCATTTAACAAAGGACCTTATAGTTTGAGAGCCAATGATGTGCCGTGTTTCTAGTTACTGTCAAAGATGACTTGCACTAAGGGCGGGCATGAGCTGCCGAACTGATTATAGAGACCCAATCACAATCGTATCCCATAAAGAAAGTATACTTAGATGTTCCTCTTGAGCCAACCACAATCCCCTGTAGGTTTTGTAGCTTGCCACGTAGTATGACGTCACGTATGATGAAATTTTACTATATAGATGTGATTTTTTATGAAACGTATTGAGATCATGTTGGCAAACGTCCGTTGATGTCTGTTGTACTCCCTTTTTTAGACAATAGATATTAAAACAGAACATTTTGCCAACTTCCTAAGTCAGTCTTCTTCTTTGGTGTGAGAGTTATTCTCCATCCCATCCATCGTACAATGTGTTACCTTAATTAACATGACCATATGGGTTCAAGGCTGTCTTTCTCCACCTCATCTTCGTCAACCAATAGTGTAAACACACAGCCTACTTCTGTGGGACACAAAATCCCACCAGCTACCTTGCAAGCGATAAAAGAGGCTGTTGATCCATATATTTTGAAGACAACAATCCTCTGTATATACTGCAACAAACCACTCTGCAGGCGGGAGTAATTTAGAAGTGCTTTGAAGCTGTAATCAGCATGAGAAACACTGCCCCCTACCTTAGATGTAACACACACCAAACATCTTCCCCTGTCCACCTGCCCCTACATATTAGTAGTTAGTGCCTCTTCCCCACCTTACTTTCTGACCTCTGCAGCAAAAAAATAAAATGAAAAAAATTCATTTAGGAATCACAGTTAAAAAATATAACAAAAAAATAACCTTATAGATTCCTACTTTAATTTTCTCAATAAAGTAGGTAGACTCAATAAGATTATTCAACAGTTCCATTAGCATTTTGTGTTATGCTAATAGGAATAATGTGGCGTTCATCCCCCGTTCCAGGGGCTGGAACATGACTAATGGCCTGGCAGCCCAAGTAATGGGCCAAAGCAAAGTGAGGTGGATAACAAGGGCTCCGTTTTCCATATTATCATTAGTATATGTGTTTTGACAATATTCCACAACAAGTATTCTATTACTATATAGGATGTTAGGTGCCTGACAGGAATTTCTGCTTCGAGACCTCCATTCAACCTATGTATTCAGGTCAGTTAGATTTACATCATTATTTTTTACAGGACTAAGTGACATTTTTGCACATTACTATTTTTCTGACAATGACCACATTTTCACTGCGTTTTATCTTATGTTTTATTTCTCTTTTTGCAACCTTTATATATCTTGGTGCTGCTGACACGTATGAATTTCTGCCCTGACTAACAATGTGTAAATTGGAACTCTAACGTGACTTTGGTTCTTTGACATTGCTTTGACCTTAATGGCTGTACCATTTAATATTTTACACTTTGGATGTACCTTGAACACGATTGTATTATTTTGTGTTTGACTTTGATAATTAAGTCGACCAGGTCCTGATGGAGGATCTTGCTGTCCGAAATGCATTGGCCAAAGTGAGTGCATCTGCTGATTGAAATTTAAAACACACAAATATATGAATAATAAAATACTTACTTGATTAAATATCATTGAATCGAATTTAAGTTTAGAAAGCCAAATTTGGCATTTGGGAGTGCAGCCCACACCGCTGGCTCACAGCCAAGGTCCCTTTTTTGCAGTTATCTTAGTGTCTTGGCACGGAGGCACTTCCACAATGGGTTTACACCCCACACAAAGACATACGTTTGATGAAACATTGATAGAGTTGAATCTATTGAAAATAAGGAGCAGTGCACACCCACCCCTCTCACACATGCCCACTTTAACCCCATTGCTGGTCCCTCGTGTTCATGGCCAGCAGCCAGATTGTCCTGGTCATGGCCTTAGGCCATGCCCCAGACAATCTGGCAACTGGACATGGTAGCAGGCTATACCTCAGTTACCAAAGGTATATCACTATTGTTTGTACCTACATTATGACACTTAAAAAAAAATAAAACATGGAAAAAAGCTACTGGACGGATGTACACAAAATTTACAAAAACAAACCTTCGGGTGTTGTCGTGAACAACATTTCTTTTCCATTTTGTCTATGGGAAAAAACACACATTTTGGGACCCCGCTTTAACTTTAACCCACTTGACGAAACCTCATCAAACTTTACAGAAGCAATCTGACGGGGCCATATACTGTTTCTGCATAGTTTCATAAGGATTTGTCTTGGGGGAGCAAAGTTATAAGCCGCCCAAAATGTGCTCCTCTGATGGGTTGAGCAACTCAACCATAACTACAGGGCTGCTACTGTGGGCATTGTAATATGTGTACATATATATAAATTCCATGTGCAACATTATTCCTTGTCTCTACTATGCCCAGTAGCTCTTTTGTTTATATGTCAGTTGTCATAGGTTTTTAGGAGGTTGATAGGGAAAATAAAGGTTAGGGTGCATTATGAGGAGGACAGCTGCACAGAGGAGCGTGAGGGGGCAGAGTGAAGTGGCTTGTCTTAAGCCACACTTGTAGGCTAAGGACCCTATGAGCTCTGCACTACCGCAGTGTTTAGGGGGGGCCATGGAGTGGGATTTATGGCAGATATGGAGACATTGCTCTTGCTGCTCGCCGTAGCGGATCAATGCGGATGGCCAGCGTAAGGCCCCACAGCCTAGAGCTGTGCAACTGGGACATGAAGACGGAATTAATGAAGAAACAGAAAGATGACATGTGGTCTCTTCTCTGCTTTCCCCCTTTGAGGCTTCCAGGTGTGTGACTTATGCTAGAAAAAAAACAGGTTGAATATTTTTGGCCTGATTTGTTTACCACAGAATGCGGCTGGAGGACCCCTGCATATAAGTGATACAAGTTTGATGCATGGACAATGAGCCTGGCACTTATTGGGGCAAGTGGCATGGCTGAAGCACTAGATTGAAATGGTGAAAATAATTCTGATTGCGGCTGCAGTCCGGAAGGCTGGACGGGATTGCAGCAAACTTGCACGAGGAGCATCGGCAAGGACCTGAAAGGATGCTTTTGGAAATCTGTCCTGTGTTTTAATTTTTAGAAATTGTCAAAACGTAAGTACAAAAAATAGTGATATAACTTTTCTGCCGTGGGGAGAGGGTCTGGCCTCCGGCAATGATACAGGTCTACTCTGATTTGCCTATTGGGGTATGCGCTGCTGATAACGACTCACATAAGTATGCGTTGTAAATAATATGTTTGTTAAAGGAGGTTTATACTTATTTCATATGTGCTAAAAGAGGAATTATTAATAACCTATGTACAGTAACATCATGAAACATTTTCACTAATGAAAATGTATTCAATTGACAGAAAAAGGGATGTTACAGTTAAGATGTACCCCACCTTTGGCACTCCTCTGCCCCAGCAGTTAGCCAGTGGCCTCCCACCTTGTGATCCCTTGGCACTTACCTCCTGGGCACCCACGAGCACTTGTCGATTCCTACTACCCCTTTTATTTATGCACTTCTGTCACTGCACAATGCATATATGCATTTATAGGAGCACTATGTAAAATGTTTGGTACAAGTATGGGAAATGTAGATGCAAAAGATTTGTAGAACATTGTTAAGTGGCAGTTGGTGGGTGGAGTTTAATATGTTGGTAGGCTATATGTAGAGTTGTTTAAGTGATTGGTGGATATATGATTGAATGGTTTAAAGCAGACAATGAGGGAGTGTTACAAACATAACACTAATAAGAGTAGTTTGTGTTATGGCGTGCATATGCAATTTGGATTTTCTAATAAGGCATGGGCTAGACAGTGGAATGCGGAGATGGTGGCTAGTTAGAAACGGCACTGTATTATGATGTATACTAGAGAGAAGAATTTCGGACAGAAAATTGTTTCTGTTTTTTTTCCTTTTCTCTTGTATACAATTGTCCAGTATTTCCATTACCATAGTAGAAAATGCTAATGGGAATGTCAATATTCTTTTTTTAGTTCTATTTTTTAACTGTGAAAAGGTGGTTCCTAAAGTAACCTTTTTTATGTTTTTTTTTTTGCAGGAGAGGCCAGAAAGTAAGGTGGAGATGGAAATGAGGAAACTGGCACCAACCACACATATGGAGGGACAGGTGGACAGAGGAAGATGTTAAGCGCGTGTTAAATCTAAGGTAGAGGGCAGTGTTTCTCATGCTCCTTGATTGCAGCTTCAAAAGCACTTCGAAATTGCTCCCCTTTCAGAGTGTTGTGTTGCAGTATATCTAGAGGACTATTGTTTTCGAAAGATATGGATCAATAGCCTCTTTTATTGCCTGAAAGGTAGCTGTTGGGAGTTTGTGTCCCACGGAAGTAGGCTGTGTGGTTACAGCATTGGTTGGGAAAGATGAGGTAGAGGAAGACAGCCTATTACTTGATAAGAAAGGAACAGCCTTTCTGAGAGCATTGCAGTGGTTGGATTTGGTGTGGCGGTGCATGGAGGTGGTCCAGTAGGAGTACTGCCCTAGGTTGTCTGCGACTGAGTAAAATGTTGCACTGAGTGCATTTCACTTTGGCAGCTTTAGCCTTTGGTACATTGCCAAAAGTGGTAAAGAACTGCCACACCCATGATTCTCTTTGGATGCTGGAGGTGGGCACTTCCTCTACCTCATCTTCCTGGTCTTCTTGATTGTCTTTTGAAGTATTGCGCTTCTTTCATTGTGTAGGTCCTCCAGATGGTGGTTGAGGCTCTTGGAGAGGAGGGATGATGGTAATAGCTGATGCCTTGTAAGATAAATAGCAGCTTAGCCAAATATTCTTCCAAGTATGTGCTGTGTGCTAGATTGTTAATGGATAATGAATATGAATAGGTGCAGGAGCTGTGGAAGGGTACATTTTGAGCTTCAAAGTTCCTAGATGAGCTAAAAATGCAGTTCCAAACTGTTCGCAAAGCACAGACCCATTCGTGAAGTGCAGACGCGTTCACAGACACATCATCATGGGTGACACCATCCCAAAAGTCAGCGATGACATCAAACGTCCGCGAACATCAGCAAACAGAAAAACAGTGGGAAAAGTTGCTAAAAGTGTATATAAGTGTTAAAAATGATGCTAGAAGGTGGGGAATGGCAGAGTTTTAAGGTGAAACTTTCGAAATTGGAGAAACATGTTGCAATACTGGGTAAGTATGATATTTGTAATTTGTAGCAAATTAGGGTGCACTGGTAAAAACCCATAAAATTCACTGAAAGAACTGTGTTAAAGGGACGTTATAGTTAAGTTGTACTAATATAAACCCGTCAAATTCAATGAAAAAACTTTGTTAAAGAGACGTTATGGTTACAAGCAAAACCGAAATCCCCCAGAAATTCGTCAGTTATGGAAAGCTAAGCAACAATAACTCACACCACCACTGTGCACTGCTAAGACAAACACCCAGAACATGAAAGATGACATCACAAATGTCATTGATGACATCACTGATAACATCACATACCTGGGCCACTTGTATTTGTTCACTGACATGTCTAGCCTAGTTTTTATTTTTACTGCCAATGAGAATTTTTTTTATTGAAAAGGTGTTATCAAGCAGTTTGTTTACCGCGAAGCGCGTTGTTGCCTGATTTTTCTCTTTCCACTGCACATTTAATAAAGGATATTTTATGTTGTTGTGGAGAATGTGGTGACTCTTTGTTTGCAGTCGAGTGGATTCCTCTGGTCTGCTGCTCCCTGCAGTGCAGTCCGTCTTTTGTGCTTTTGTATATATATATAAATATGTGAACCAGAGCGAACACACGGGCGGGCTCGACTTTCACTCCCAGCCTGGATATTGCAATATAGCAGCTATCGGTCAGGAGAAAACAGTACCGTGGAACATCAGGTGAAGTTAAAACCTTAATTCGGTATTTGATTTAATAAAATGTCAAAACATACTGTTTGGCTCTAAACAGTGAAAGGAGGCAAAAACAAAAGCTAATATATTAACCTTCTTATATATTCTTAAAGTACTTTCCATAGAATTTGATTTGACCTCATAGCGCACATACATGGGGCAATAAGCAAGCCTCAAACACACAATTAATTTGTGCACATGATAAGCAAGTCTAATCTTATTGTAATTCTTCGGTGCTGTTGTTTCTTTCTTCCTTACTTTAGTTTACCTGTTTGTGGCTTTAATGTGTATGCATTCTGTCTTTTTATATGTATTTTTTGTACTAACACAAGTATGTCGTAAGTTTGCAATTGTTAACTGTTTATTCCATGTTCTCAGGCCGAGGTCTCCTCCCAGCCAGTTGCATACCTGCACTGCCCCTCTGGCAACCCTTGCACTTGTGGGTTGTTTCTGTATCCATACAGCCCACTACCAGCACTTGAGACCTGATGTCTGCACTGACCCTTGCACTTGCCACTAGCTGGCCGCACTTCTTATTTATTGTTTTTATTTATTTTACAGTTTATCCTATGTACTGCACTGCCCCTCTCCCTTTCCCCCCGCACTTTTCCCCTTCTCCTCTCCTCTGCACTTGCACCATCTTATTGTCACCTGGCCTAGTAAGATCGTTGTCTCTGTTCCCCCTCCCTTGCCCCGTCGTGCCTTGAAACACTTGTGCAGGGGTGTTGCTAGGTCTGGAAAAGACAAGGGGCTACGCTGATGTCGGAACTGTCGGGACTGGGGGCTAGCTAGCCTTTTGGTTGTAGCTCCTGAGATTCTATCTGGGGCTACAACCAAAAGACCAGGGTCTATAGCTCCCTTAGCCCCCCACCCAGCAACGCCTTTGCACTTGTTTATAGGTGCGTTATAAATGTCATATCATATCATATCATTACACAAAACTTTGATAAGGTAGCATTTATTATTTTACTATCGGAAATTACCAGATTAAAAATATTGTACTTTTTTGGGTACATGCTGCAGCCATTGCCTATGTGTATGTATGATTAGGTTCCTGCATTAACAAAAACAATTGCATATAATGTTTTCCTTAGATGAGAACATTCTTAAATATATTAAGCAGTTTATGATAGATCTCCTGATCACCAATGACATCTTGCTACTAACATTAGAAACACTACCCCTTGAAAAGACAGTTCATGAAGATTATTTTAATATTTTAATATGTGATGTTATCAGTGATGTCATCAATGACATTTGTGATGTCATTATATAGATACACATACATATGTGTGTATCTATATATGCACTTATATACATGGTTATGTATACATATTACACGGGCCGCGATAGCGGCCATGTAGTTATGGTTAAGTTGCTAAACCCATAGGAAGACCACTTTTTTGGCGGCTTTTAACTTCGCTCCCGCTGGAGGAATCTGTCCCAAACTTTGATTAAAAAAAGTATATGGCCCGCTCTGAATTTTTTCCATAGACTGAATGGGCAAAAACTTTGCGCACGGCTACAGCCCGAACTGCTGGGCGGATTTGCACCACATTTGTAGCAGGAGCGGGGGCTTGGGTCAGAAAGCGTGCTTTTGTGTGTTTGGTGGGAATCGGATCAGTACTTTTGTTGCAAACCACTGAAATGTATGTCTCTAAAAATGTATGATATCTGGGCTGTGCGGACCCATTTCCCTGTTCGCTCCGCAGAAAGAAGTGTCATTGGCTTGCGGTACGGCTTGCTGTTGGAGAACTGTGGACGTGGCAGGTGGTTGGCTGGAGGGAAACGTGCTGTGCACCAACGTATTTTAGCTAACGCCACCATCGTGTATCGGAGGACAGTGCGCCGGCGGAAGGGTCTGGAAAATATACCGTACGCCATGTGTTGCCAGCAAGAAGGGAGGGAAAGGGTGGAGGAGTGAGAAGTGGTTCATGTGACATATGTAAATAGGTGGAAGTAGTATTCGTGGGTATTGCACCAATTTGCGGGTACCTAGACAGGCGACTACTTTGTATGGTGATTGGAGGCCGCTGTAGTAATGTGCCAATAGCTTGTGCAGTGACCTGTTTGCGGTGACCTCTTTCCGTGGTGAGTGGTGGTAGGTGAATATCTGAAGGGGAGTGAATTGCACATGACATAGGTTGGGTAGGAGCGTGGGTTGCTGTGCTCTGCAGATGGATTGCGGTAGTTGGGCACATGGTAGCATGCATGGGTGCATGAAGTTGCGGTGGGTCTTTTGAAGGAATAGACTATTGGGTGCATGGCCGAAGGCCAAGGGGGATGCACTTAAGAACCTATGCTTCAGCACACCCACCGAAGAAATGCATGTCTGACTGCATCCAGTAGAAGGTGGTGCTTGAATAGTGTGGTGAGTGCAGATTGGTTGGAGTAAGGCCACTGTTGCGAACAGTATGTGGGTAGCTTGGCAGTGTCACAATACTTTGTGAATGGAAGTGGGTACGCCCATAGTATGTGAATGAAAGTGCACAGGGATGCAGGACACGGTGTTGTCTTTCTACATTATGGTAACTGTGCAGTTTTTTGTTGCATAGCTCCATGGCAGTGAACAGGTTGGGTAGGAGTGCTGGTGGCAGTGGTGTGTGTGTGGATTGTCGTAGTTGGTGACATGCATGGTGGCATTATGTTGCGCTGGGTATGTTCCAGGCCTAGATTATTGAGTGCATGGCTGAAGGCCAGGCATTCAAGAGTCTAATGCTTGAGCACACCCACAGCAGTAATGCATTTTTGAAACTGCATCTGTTAGAGGGCGGTGACTTGTACGGAATGGTTGTGGAGCACATTCCAGATGCAATAGAGCAGCAGAAGTGAGGTGCAGTGCGTGTATGTTTGGTTGTGCAGGTGAGGTCACTGTTAGAACATGGTAAAGTTTGTTATTTGTGGTTGGAGATGGTGCAGTGAAAAGGCACACAGTGTGGGCACTGGGTGCAGTGTTTGCATGCTGTCAGTATGGAAGAGGGTATGGTTGAAGTACACCTTATATGTGCTTGGATAGTGTGCTGTGTGCAGATTGCTTGAAGTAGGGGCAATGCTTTGAACATTTTGTGGTTAGGTTGGCAGTGACCCAATACTTTCTGAGTCGAAGTGGGTAAGACCATAGTATGTGAATGAAAGGGAGTAGTGTGCAATGTTTTTAGATTACGGTGCTGGTTACATTTTACGCTGCATAGCTCCATTGTGGTGCAGAGGTTGGGTAGGAGTGCTAGTGCCAGTGGTGCGTATGTGCATAGTGGTAGTTGATGACATGCAGACATGCATGGTTGCATTACGGTGCGGTGAATGTGTGCAAAGAGTACACCCACTGCAGCAATGCAGGTTTGACAGTGCATCAGGCACAGGGTGGTGATCTTTGAAGAATTGGTGTGGAGCACATTGTAGATGTGCTACAGCAGCAAACATGAGTTGAAAAGTGTGTATTGTGTGTTCCATGGTTGTGGTGATAGTTGCAAGATGGTGCAGCAGGAAGTTGTGCAGTGTGGCCACAGGGTGCAGTGTTTCTATTCTGTGAGTATGGAAGAGGGTATGGTTGAAGTGCAGCTTATATGTGCTTGGTTACTCTGCTGTTTGTAGATTTATTGAAGTAGGCACAATGTTGTAAAGATGTTCTGTTTAGGTTGCCAGTGACACAATACTTTGTGAATGGCAGTGGGTAGGGGTGGTGCAGGCTGTGGCATGAATGTGGAGTCTGCTAATTGTGACAGGTTTTTGTGAATGGGTGTTTTATGGTGTGGGGGGTTGGGTAGAAGTGCCGCTACGTATGTTATGTTTGTGCATAATGTTAGCTGCCCAGATGGTTGCATGCATGGATCCATAGTGTTGTGGTGGGTATGGACAAGGGCTGCACTGTTGTATGCATGGACAAAGGTGTGCTGGGTGCACCTCAGGATCTTAGTGGATGCTGCAATCGTGCATTCTTTGGAAGAAGTTTCTGGTGGAGGGGCTTTAGCATCAACCGGAACGTGCACTGAGAGTGTTCAACAGTAAATATGGTGTGGTGTACAGAAGTGATAGTGTGCAACGCAGAGGTTTTGTATGTGATTGCTGCATGCGTGTTTGAAGATTTCACAGCACCCAATGAGTGAGTGCTACAAAAATGCCACTGCAAAGGGAAGAAGTATTGTGTCTGCTTTACTGGGCCATGGCCCTCACTGTTGATGTGCCACACCCTGCCATTATGAGCATGGTGGCCATGGAAATGGAAATGTGGGAAATTGGCAATTAGGTGTTTAGGATGTGGTTGACAGGAAGAGGCGGTACCATTTTTTCCCAATACTGTGTCATGAGATTGGTAGAGATGGAGAGACGCACAGTGCTTATCATCAGTGATACCTTTGTGCGCCATCTGCACAAGTGTTGTGTGCAAAGAGGCATTGCTGGTAATTTTGGGTTGGAAGGAGTGGACACTTTCTGGGGCTGTCAGTATGACTTCAGTTTCGGTGGGATGGTTTGCCTTTAAAGATATGTGGCCTCCATCATGAACGTTGACTTTGTCGTGGTGCACTATGGAAGTCTACATTTGGGTTACATGGCATGTGGACATTAAATCCATCACCAGGAGAGGTTGCTGAACGCAGTGATTCAGAATTTTCCTCCTGCCAAGGTCATTTTCCCATGCATAACACCAAGAGGAGTATGGGCCCATTCCGGTGTAATTTGTCCCCAGCCAAATGTCGGAAGGTGCGTTATAAACAGAGGCCTGTGTGATTTTATGCAGACTGCTGGCATGTTCTCCACCCACTATGAGATCATGAGGTCGCAAAACATGCAGTGGTTCCGTAGAAATGCCATTTATTTGAGTGCCATTGGCAGTGCCATTTTCTTTTACACTGTACAAGAAGCATTGAGCAGAATGTGGTAAAAATGCGAGGAGAGGCAAACAGAAACACATATAAAGAGACAAAACAAAAAAAGTTGCTTGCACGCACGAAAAAAAAGAAAAAGAAAAGAAAAAACTTTCTACCTCTACGATGGAAGACCCAATCCCATACCCAGCTTGATATTGCTTCCCCCGCCACCCCTCCACCCCTCACTATCACAATAAGTAGCGGTTTCTGCAGTACTTTCAGGATTACACGTGACACATCCTGGGTGGCCATGTGGATGGAGAAATCGTGCATACTTTTTCTGAACTTTGCAGCGGACGTGCTTTGCAATAGCATGACACTTGTACTGTGAATGTGTAACGGTACATTTGAAGTTTTGTACAGGTGTGACATTGTTGGATGATGGCTGCTTCGATGCGATTGGTGGATGCGTGCATGCCTATTTACGTGTGACCCAATGAGGTAATGCTGCAGAGAAGATAGTGCAAAGGGAAGAAGTACTGCTCTGGCTTTACAGGGGTGCAGCCCTTGCAGTACTTTGGTAAGCTCACATGCCACAATCTGCCCTTCTCACCATGTTGCCCATTTGACATGGCACTGTGGGGATTATCCAATCAGGTACTGTGGGTGTGGTTCACAGGAAGGGGCGGTCCAACTGTTTTACTTTATACTCTACGTACTGAGGGTGGCTGAAATGGCAAAACGCATTGTGTTGACTGTAGGTGATCCCTTTGTCATAGATCTGCACAACTATGCCCTGGAAAGACCCTTTCCGACGATTTCAGTTTCGAAAGGGTGGACACATTGTGGAACGCTGTGTATGAGTGCAGTTTCGCTGATAGGCATGCACTTTGCGAAGACCTGGCCACTTTTGCTACTATCAATGGTATCGCCATCCACTAGGGTGGCATGCATATGGGTTACGTGGCTTGCTTACATTTATTCCGTCGACTGAGCAGGTTGCTGGATGTCATGAAGATGCTTTTCCCCACTGCCAAGGTGCTTTTATCATCCATAACACCATGAAGAGTATGGCCCACTGCTCATGGACGTTGTTCTGAGCCAGACGCAGGAAGGTGTCAACAGAAGCATGTATTCTTTTTTGTTCGCTCTTGAAATGTTCTTCTGCAACAATGACCTCATTAGTTGTGGAAATGCAGAGTTTTTCCAATAAAATGGCATTTTGTTGTCACCCATTGGCAATACAGTTTTGTTTGCACGTCTACAGGATGCGGTGAAGGGTTTACTATAATAATGTGAGCTCAAAAAAACACAAAAGCAAATAAAAACCGAAAAAGGTGTTTCTCTAGAAGCATCTAAAAAAAAGAAAAGAAAGGCTCTTCTAAGAGCCGCCCATTACCACAAAATCCCCCTACCCTCGTTGCAAGTTATTCCCCCATGCCTGCACACAGCACGAAAGTCATGTCCGTGGATTTTGAGGATAGCGGCCATGGAAATGTCCAATCAGGTGATTAGGGTGTGCAGCAATTGGAAGAAGAACTCCTGGTTCACTCTGGCCCAGCCCTCGCGGTACTTGGGAAAGTGTACGTGCCACATTCTGAGCCTCTCACCATGCTGTCCTAGGGAAATGGGACTGTAGGGATTGTTCTTTCAGGTGCTCAGGGTGTGCGTCACAGGAAAGCGCGCCAATAGGAAGAAGGACTCCTCCTGCTTTACTAGGGTGTGGCCCTCGTGATACTTGGGAAAGCCCACATGCCACAATCTGTGCTTCTTACATGCCGGCCAATGGAAATGGGACTGTCCAATCAGGTGCTCAGGGTGTGCATCACAGGAGAGGGTGGCAATATATTTTCCCACTACTCTGTGTATTGACGGTAGCAGGCAGAGATGGAGAGACGCATTGTCTTGATAGTCAGTGATGCCTTTGTGGAAAATATGTTCCAGTATGCTGTCGAAAAAAGGCTTTCATGGCAATTTCAATTTGGAGGGAGTGAAGGTTTTGTGGTGCTGTGCTGATGTGTGCAGCTTTGGCGCTGTGCTTGCAGTATGTCGACAAGTGGCCACTTTAGCTACTATACAGAGTGTGGTCATGTACTATGGAGGGTTGCATTTGGGTTCCATGACTTGTTCCCGTCTGTACTGTCAACTGAAGAAGATGATGAAAGTAGTGCAGCATATTTTTCCCACTGCCAAGGTGCTTTTCTCATGTATACCACCAAGATAACTATGCACCTCTTCCAATGATTGCTGTCGCCAGTTAGAGGCCAGAAGGGGTCTCATCAAGAGAAGCATGTATAGTTTTTTGTCCGTTCGTGGGATGTTCTTCTGCAACAATGACCCCATTAGTTGTGGAAACGTGCAGTTGTCCCAAGAAAATGGCATTTTGTTGTCGACCATTAGTAATGCAGTTTTCTATATTCGTCTAGAGGATGCGTTGAAGGGTTTATTGTAATAATGTGAGCACAAAAGAAAACAAACAAAATTAAAACCGTAAAAAGGTGTTTCTCTACAAGCATCTACAAAAAAAACTCTTTTCAGAGCTGCCCTTTGCAACAAACTCCCCAACCCTGGTTGCAATGTATTCCCACCCCCCCCACACAGCACGAAAGCCACATCCGGGGATTTTCAGGATGGCGGTAATGGAAATGGGACTGTGGAGGCAGAGGGTTTGTGCAATAACGTTTCTGGCCGTGGTGTGTACGCAGAGGACTGTTGTACAGAACTGATACTGTTACATGGGGAGATCTTCAATGTTATTGGTGGATGCGTGTGGAACATTTTAACAGTATGCAATGACGGCGTGCTGGAAAGAAGACAGTAGAAAGGGAAGAAGAAATGTTTCTGCTTTATTGGGGCACGGCCCTCGCCGTCCTTTGGGAAACGCATGTGCACATACTCCTGTTGTCAGCTTGCTACCAATGACATTGGGACAGTGGGGACTAGCACACCTACGGGTGTGGATTACAGGCAGATCAGTTCGTAATTTTCTACATTACTGTGCACACTGAGCCGCACTGACATGGTTGCAATTACTTGCAAATGCAATGTAGCACAGCCCATTTGGTCCAACATCACTTACACACCAAACCTATGTGGCCTGCTCCTGTGTTCTGAAAAGCTGCAAACAGATTGCGGAGCAGCTCTGGGGTGTGGCCTTGTGTAGGGCTGGCTGCTGTGGAGAACTTGCACCTGGAAAACAGGCCTACATTGTTCAAAAACCTACATACATGTACAACGGCCCATTGTGGTGTGTTTGTAAGCATGTACATTCTGAAAAACATATCAATTAAGTTAAGTTTACCATGGCAGATTTAAGCTCTAAAGTCTCACATTTGGATGTCAGGGTTTCTAACCTGGAAAAGACATCTTCGAATATGGGCACAGAAATGGCTGGCAACTTCAGAGCTTACAACATCCAGAAGAAAGACCTGTATAAGGAGAAGGAAAGGAGCGTGGAAATGGACTTGAAACTGAGAGACAAGAACATCAGGATAATTGATGTGGAGGAGAGTAAAGACCCAGCTGGGGAAAAATTGACTCCTCTGCTTTTTTCAAATTTTAAAAGACTGTTATGGAGTTGACTCAATTGTTGAGACTGATTTTGATAATATATACAGAGTGGCAGGTTTATGAGATCCAGACCTAGACACATTCTTGTCTCATTTGTGCTCTCTAAGAAGAAGGAGTTCGTTTTGAATACTCCAAGAACCAAGGGCCCTGTCTCCTTCAAGGGAAAACCTTTTTTTATGTACCCAGATTTTCCAAAAGAGCATTTAGAAATCAGGAAATCCTTTAATAGTGTTAAGGATCTGGCTAAAGGTCTGAATATAAAGGTTTTTCTCAATAAATGTAACCTCATGACACTCTCTCTACCAACTGGAGAAAGGTCCACCTGTGATCCCAAGAAAGCCACTTCTTGGCTGGAGAAACTTCATGAGTGTACTGAGATTGTGAATGAAAGCACTCCTGATATGGAATAATCTTTTTCTCTGTTAATTTTTAGACTGCTTTATGACTGTTGTTTTGTTTATTTTATGTATTTTATGTGTTTTATTAACATAACAACACTCTTGAGTTCATTAAATAAGTAAAGAATGGTGCCGGCAGCCCGTTACAGTTAAACGTTATTCCTTTAAAAGAATACCTGAATGGGAGAGTGTATCTTCGATTCTTGAGGTTCGTCGTTGGCGGAAGAAAGGACCGTCACAGCGTGGCCCGGTCAGCTGACTGATGCGTGTATGACGAGTTACGTATACGTGCATCAGCGCTTTGCAGTTGCTCTAGTCCAGTCATGCGGAATGAATGCAACGGAAACCGGAAGCACAGCGACGGTCGGCTTTGGATCAGTTTGTAAGGAGATTGCTACCGTTTTTGCTTGCATGAACATATGGTGGTCAATGTGTTTTAATGGACTCCGTTTGGAGAATCGACACAGCGATATGTTTATTCTTAACTCAATCGGATGACCGATACTTTGCCAGTAAGAGCGGATGTTGGAAAATAACTCTTTCCCGGTTTTTCACAGTTATAACTAGCAGTACTTATTTGCAGATCTAGTCCCATCCGGTAAGGGTCTGCAAGCTCATCTGGGAATTTAAAAAAAACATAATTTTAAATGTTAAATCCATTGATCAATGAATATTTATGTTCATATTTGTCTATGAGGTAGGGCTTATACAATGTGTGATGTAGAAACTTTTCATATTGGTTGAGATGTCTGAGCTAATGGTAATTGGAATGGGAGAATAATGTGATTATAGTATGGTGGAAAGATCTGGGACTGTGGGTCATTTGCTGGTAGTACAGAGTAGAGCAGTACTGTACAGAATGTTTATGCTTCTTTATCACCCAATTTAAATGATTTGGGTGAGAAAAGTAGGTTAGGCATGGTCCATAATTGTCTACTATTCTTACTAAGAAATGCTCAAAATTATTTATGAATCTATATCTTCAGTCTTGAATTGGGCCAGTACAAAGTGATCTAAATTTAATTCAATTACTATGTTAAATGTCTGCAGTTATTAACCCCATCAATATGTATATGCTACTGTTATTCGTGATCTATTTCAGTATATGTTCTTTTAGAAGCAATTCAGTACTTACAGGTAAGGTCCTGTGGTGGATATGCTTGAATCGATTGCCAAAATTAATTGTCTCCTATGACTGCGCTGACTACTGTCATACATGTTTATCGGCTTAACTATTTAATGGCCATGATGGCATGAATGCAGTTTGTATGATGTTGCTTTCTTTGGAACCAGTCAATTCCTAGGGACTCGAGAAGGAGTTCTTACTTTAAATAGGGAGGGGTACTGGGGATGTTTGGTTTTCTATGTTCTGTAGTGTTGGGGGTTTATATATTTTTAATTGCCATAATTTGTATGTTAATAGATATTCTAGCAACTAGTATACTTCATGATTTATTTGATGAGATGGCTTTGTCAGTGAAATCAGATTGGAGGGTATTGACTTGGAATGTAAATGGATTGAATAATGTTAGCAAGAGACAGTGCATTTTCAATTGTATGGGAGACAAGCAGTGCGATATTTATTTCTTACAAGAAAAACATTTTTTGAAAGAAGAAATAAAAAATGTACAGAAACTGTGGGTTGGTGGTGCATTTGAATCATGCTATTCCTCCAGATCTAGAGGGGTGGCAATATTAATCTGTAGAAATGCACATATTAACATCTTACGAAAGAGGTCTGACAAAGATTGAATAATTATTGTTTTGCTAGTAGAATTGCAAGGTTTAAAGGTGACTCTGTGTAACATTTATGCTCTGTCTATTGATGGCAGTTCTTTTTTAGGAAGGTTTCACAACTGCTACAGGACTTTGATTCAACTAATGTTGTATTAGGTGGGGACATCATTTTGGTAATAAACTCAAAACTGGATCGAAGCAATGGTGGGGTGTAAATTAGAAGAGATGCTCATTTCAGATCTTTTCAGTCACTAATAGAAGAAAATGACTTAAAAGACTGCTGGCTTTTAACACATTCACACTTGGGAGAGTTCAGTTTTTATTCCAATTCTCTCTGTACCTATTCTCGCATTGATATGTTCCTAACAAGTGGTAAAATGACTGAAAATTTGAAGTCAGGGGAAATCGGGAGTATCGTGGTTTCAGACTATGCCCTGGTCTCTTTGGCAGTGAAACTTGATTTTTATCTTCATAAGTCCTTCACTTGGAGGATGAATATCTCAATCTTACAAGGTGAGGAGTTACTTGACAAAATTAGAACTGAGGCGGACCATTTTATGAGAGAAAATCGTACTAACGAATTGAATGTTAAGATAATTTGGGAAGCATTTAAATGCACAATGAGGGGCCTTGTTTTAGGTCTATCGAGTGGAAAGATAAAAAGGATTGAAAATCAAAGAATGAATTTAGAAAGGCGTATTAAGGAGGTGACTAATGTTTTAATGACTGATCCAACATACCCAGGTAAAACAAAAAAATTATCTAACCTAAAGAGAGAGATGAATATAATTATTAATGAAAGAGCTGAGAAGCAGCTGTTCCATCTCAAATGCTCATACTTTGAATATGGTGAAAAGTGTGAGAGCAGGTTGGCCTACAGCCTTCGTCAGCAAAACTGTGAAGGGGCTATTACATCGATATGTAGCCCTGAAGGTCATACGACATTTAATCCTGCTGAAATAAATGATATTTTCAGAAAGTACTATACAAATTTATATCAGAATGAGTCAGATATTACTGGTCAAGGAGAATGCTTTTTGACTCCTTGGAAATCCAAAAAGTTTCAGCTAATGATAAAGCAGTTCTTGAAAATGTAATAATATTAGACAAAATCAAATTGGCAATTCACAAATTGAACATTGGCAAGACCCCGGGACGAGACGGGTTACCGGTGGAGCTGTATAAGATTTTACCTGAGTCTGCATTAGACCTACTAAAAGATATGTACATTACCTCAAAGTCTGAAGGTCTTTTACCATTTTCCACTATATATGCAACAATATCAGGCTTTTTGAAGAAAGGAAAAGATGGGAACCTACCAACAAGTTATTGCCCAATAAGCTTAATGAACACTGATAACAAGATACTTGCAAAGGTCTTAGCTTTAAGAATTGATAATTTGATTGGACTCTAGTACATGATAATCAATCGGGTTTCATTAAGAATCACAAAACCTCTAGTAATATATGGAAATTATTACTAACAATGTCTTATGCACAGTCATCAATTGAGGACATTGCTGCCTTTACACTTGAGGCGGAAAATTAACTTTGGGGACAGCTTTATTTCATGGATAAGTCTTTTATACACTTCCCCCACTGCAGATATAAGAACAAATGGTTTGTGATCTAAAACATTTAAATTACAGAGGGGTACTAGACAAGGTTGTCCCCTGACACCTTTGCTTTTCGTCTTAGCAATTGAACCATTGACGATTGTTTTAAGACATAATGAAAGTCTGTGTGGTATTGGTTTTCAAGGTGTTATGCAAATAATATGGTTTTATGCAGACGATCTTCTATTGATGATAAAGAATTTACATAGTTCATTACCGATACTGATGGAATCACTGGGTGCATTTTATAAGATTTTGGGCTACAAAATCAATTGGTTCAAATCAGAAGCTATGTAATTAACATTCAGCTGTGATAGGTTGTTCATTGGATCGTTGGGATTTCAATGGTGTGAGAGGAAAATGAAATATCTTGGTGTATGGTTAACCCCACAGATTGAGAACTTGGTGGAAGAGAACATGAGTGAGGTGTGTAGAGATATTAAAGCATGTTTGGAGAGATGGGCCCTGCTTAAATTATCTTCATGAGGTAAAGCTAATCCATTGAAAATGACTGCAACACCGAGAATTAATTACATACTTAGCATGCTCCCACTAGAAATTAAGACTTTCTACTGGAAGGAGTTGGAATATTTAATTCAATCATTCACATGGGATGAGAAGCCAGCTAGATTGCAACTTTGGAAACTTCAGCTTCCAAAGAAAGGGGTGGTCTGGGCATGCCAAATTTTTGGACCCTACAGCATTCACATGTCAGTATATTTTGTGATTTCTCAAAGAACAACCTGATGATTGGGTTATTGGGTTATTGCATAGGCTGGGCTTACTGGACCACTTTTACCGAGGGCAATCCTTACCACAACAAATGCTAAAAGTAAAAGTAACCCCATTACCGAATTTCTGAGGAAATGCTGGGAAAATCTATGTACCTATTTGGGATGTAATGCCTTGAAGTCACCAAATGCTTCCTTATGGAGTAATGCAAGAATTAAAGAAAGGGAAAAGGTGTTATTTTGGATGGATTGGTTTCTTGGCGGAGTATGTTGCATTGGTGACTTATGGCAAAGCGGTAAGTGGATTTGTGGGACGGACGTTCGCCAGAGTTGGAACATTGCTAATTTCACAGAACATGATTACAGACGTTTAAAAAAAGCATTGGAGTGGTGAAATGGGAGGATGAGGTGGATTTGAATCTGTTAACTGCTGGAAGGAGATGGGGTGAAGGAACGATTGCAAGTAGAGTGTACAAGAATATTGTATCAAAATACAAAGAAAATATAAAGTTACGTGAAGAGTGGAGTCTAAGGCTAAGATTTAATATCTCAAAGGAGCAGTGGATTGATATGTGTGGGAATGTGAAACTTTGTTCATTGAATTTGGGCGAAAGATCTAGACAAATAAAAATTCTTAATAGAGTTTATTGGAGCCCAGAAAGACTGATGAAACGGGGAATGACAGATACGAATGATTGCTGGAAATGTTTGAGTGATGTAGGTACATTAGAACATGTTATGGCATTGCTCACCGGTTCGAGGGTTTTGGACAGATGTTCGCAATATGTGTATATGTATCTTAGAAACTGTAATTGATCTAGCCTTTAAGACAATGATTTTGGGTAGTAACAACTTATTGGAATGATCTCTCAATTTCACAAAAGAAATTCTTATTCAAAAGTACCTCAATAGGCAAAAAAATGATACTTTGCAATTGGAAATCACAAACTGTACCGCTATCATCAGATTGGATTGCAGAGATGTATTCTCTTGCAAGTTTGGAAGATGACATTTTCAGAAGACAAAGAAAGATGAACATTTTGGAAAAAATATGGAGAAGATTTCTTGAAGTGTACTAGTTTTTATTGTTATTTTGATTATTATAATATGACGCTGAAGTTAGTTTTGAATTCTGTAAAATATTAGTTTTGTTTTCTAGTGTATTTTACTATTAATGTCTTTGCTAATCGCTTTAATTGTATTTGCAACGTTTGAATAAATATATAAATAAAATAGAAAAATATCATCAAGATAATTCTGGCAGGTGAAAGGACCACCTATGATGAACTTGCGGCTGCCTTAAACAAAAAGTTAGTAATACAACTAAATGGGGACTACGAAAGTTATATGTTCAACCAATGTCAGCAGTCCCCACATGAGACCATGGAGGAATTAATCAACCAACTCTGTCAAAAGCTGATCCACTGTCAATTTGTGGCTTTTTCAGATGACGAAGCGGTGCGGCTTTGCAACATTGAAGAGTGTGTATTGTCTGTGCTAAGGAAACAGCTCCTAAAGAAACACCTCACCATTGATGAGGTTATCGAAATGGCAAGAGCCCATGAGAGGGTTGAAATCCAAGCCTCTCCCATGGAAACACAGAAGAAGAGAACCGAAAAAGAGACTATAGCAGCACTCATGGCTAACAAGGACATGGTAAGAGGTCTGAATGACAGCCCGACACCAATGAAAAGTTCACCGACAGAAGGTTACACGCAAGCACGGGCAGACCCCTGTTTGCAGAGACTATGCTACCGATGTGGCCAGGTCTTCCCGCATTCGTGCCATGCCCATCGATAAGCCAACGGTGTGCAAGAAGTGGCCATGAAGGACACTTTCACACAGTGTGCCAAGAAGGGAGGCCATTCTAAACTGTGCGCCAATCGCAAGTGATGACCACCAACTGGCGCTGGCCGCCCATGCCAAACACACCAAAACAGTGGAGACAGCCTCCAATCTACTCACAACAGCCAAGAAGGATGATCAGAGCCATGAACCAGAGTCTAGACTATGATGAGTTTCCAAGCAATGATCGACCACTGCAAACAGGATATTAACTTGACCACGACTACCCAACTTGACCAAGACTACCCAAGTGACCCCTACCCCGTCTGTGTTGACTACTACCAAGATCAAGCCCTGAATACAAGGATGAATTTGTTAACCCAAGGATAGCTCAGGGGGCAATGTGCTCGCCTTGGAAACAAGACAACACAGAGCAGCACAAGTAAAATCCTGGGTACACGCTTAGAAACCTCTGGGTATTAAGCGCATTATAAATAACCTATCATATCATAACAATGCAGGAGGAACAAAATGGGAGTGAAGCCCCGAAAGCCATGGTTCAGATGGGGGAAGCAACGGACTGCTTCCTGATAGACACCAGGGACACCGTCAATATCATGGGAGAACAGGAATTCCTGCAAACAGAAATCAAGGAAGATTGGACGCCATCCGGAGTGTGAATTTTCCAATGGGGGGCCAGCACGTCATTGCCATCCTTCGGACAATTTTGGAGGTCACTGTAGCACAAAGGCAGAACGACTGATGCCATCATCCATGTGCTCTGGAGCCCAGTCAGTGGGAAATGTTTGCTCAGCTACCGCACTGCAAAGGAACTTGGCCTCATAGTACCACTTCCAAGACAACAACATGGTCCAGTGTGGTGAAGGACAGCCAAAGCACCACAAAATCTGCCTCACGCATGGTGTTCTGATTGAAAAGGCGGCGATTAAATATATGTTCCCGGAATTCTTTCAAGCGCAAGTGAAGCTAAAAGACACAATCAACAGGCTACATAGAAATAAGAATGTTAAGACGGTCCCACAGTATCTGAGATGTGTGGGTTTCCACCGGCAGGAAGCAGTAGCACGAGAACTTCAACAGCTAATGTCAAATGAAATCATTGAAAGGGCAACCGGTCCCAAGCCCTGGATCTCGCCTTTAGTCATTGTGCCAAAAGAAGGAAACAAAATAAGGCTGTGCTTTGACATGAGGGCAGCCAACACAGCCATAGGGAGAGAAAGGCACGCAGGCCCCAAAATATAGGATTTGATTGTACAGTTGAACTGCGCCACAAGGCTTTCCAAACTGTACCTCAGCCAGGAGTACCACCAGTTGGATCTACACCCGGAGTCCAGAGGAATCACCAAATTTGCCACCCATGAAAGTTTATTTCTGTACAAACGGTTGAATTTCAGAATATCCTAAGCAGTGGAGATTTTCCAGGAGACTATAAGACAGCTACTGGCCCCTGTGAAAATGGCATTTAACTACTTCAATGACATCTTGGTATATGGCGCCTCACAGGATGAACATGATCAGGCCGTCATGAACACATGCAACATTCTAAGAGATGCTGGTCTCACGCTTACTTACGAAAAATGCAATATCAGCACTGACAAACTGAGGTTCTATAGCCACATATTCTCCATCTGAGGAATGGCAGGGTACTGTGCCCGCTACCTCCCAAGATATGCCATCATGACAGAACCATTGAGGAGACTACTACGGAAGGAAGAGCTGTTCCACTCGTCCCAGGACTGTCAGAGAGCTTTTGGCACCATAAAAACGAAACTTGCAAGTGCAACGCACCTCACTTAGTTCAATCTGGCATGGCATACCGAAATCATGGTGGATGCCAGCCCGGTCGGACTAGAAATCATCTTAGCACAACGGCCAGAAGCACCGGAGAGTGTTCTTGTGGCCTACACCAGCAGATCCTTGTAACCAACGGAGAGTGCACACACACAAGCTGAGAAAGAGAGTCTAGTGTCAGTTTATGGCTTGTGAGTACTTCCACCATTTCATTATAGGAAAAACGTTCACCCTTATAACTGACCACCAAGCCATCCTTTCGCTATTTGGCAACCCAAGGATGAAGATGCCATGCAGGATGGAGAGATGGGGCATTTGCCTTCAACAATATAACTATAAAATCATTCACAGACCCGGTGGAGACAACAACCCTTAGGACTACATTTGACGACACCCGACAGGTAGTCAACAGCCATCGAGAGACAATGACGCAGGATACCTTTGCTACATCACTGAACAAGCCATGCCACCAGCCCTTACTATAGATGACCTAACGGAAGCATTTCAGGCTGACCCGCCCATCAGTTGGACCAAAGAGCTGACCATCACCAACAGGTGGACGGACAACAAGACTGGCAGGAGATGGCGCGACTGCTAAAGATACACACAAATCTCACTGTGTTAGAGCAGTGAATATTGTTGAGAGGATGCTGCACCACTGAGTGGTGTAAGCGACAAAGAACATGCTCAGCCAAACAGTGTGGTTCCCATTTATGGACGCCATGGAGGATGCAGTCAGGAAATGCCTTCCATGTCAATGTGCAACCAAGAGTGACCTGCCAATTCCGATGCAAGAAACGCAAATCCATGAGAAGGTATGGCACAATGTTGTGATGAATTTTCATGGACTGTTAGAGTCGGGCAACCACCTGCTAGTAATCGTGGATGAGTTCTTGAGGTTCCCATTCGTGAATAACACACAATCCTCGGCGTTCACCCTCGTGGTAGGGATAATCAACAACGTTTTTAGTGAGTGGGGTTTTCCTGACATGGTAAAGACGGACAATGGGACGCAATTCAACAGCCATGAGTTCCACAGATTCATGAAACACCTAGGGTCCACCCAGCAGAGGATAACGCCACTGTGGCCCCAGGCAAATGGCATGGCAATAACGATTCATGTCGTCCATAAAGAGGACAATACAGAAGGCTACAATCGAGGCCATGTTGATCCAGCAGGCCCTGCGCCAGATGCTGCGGCACTACAGGAACACCCCACACACTGCGACGGGAGTGCCACCCGGTCATCTGATGAGAGAGTACCATGCCAAGATGCGACACCCCCAAGGAGAAGAGATGCCTGGAATCATGTCAGAAGAGAGAGACGCTCTAGAAGCCGGAGAGAGAAGCCAGAGCGAAGGAGTTAACGAATGAAAGGACTAACTGGGCTTGGAAAGCAAGAGTCGAGGAGGTCAGAGAAGGGGATACAGTGCTTGTAAAACAGCGAACACATAGAAAGACAGACGTCAGGTATGAGAGCACGCCGATGACAGGAGTGAAAGGGACGATGATCACGGCCAGCAACCAACAGAAAGAATTGACTCAAAATGCATCGGTCTTCAAGCACCTAATTCCAGATGAGAACCCAGTGGAGAACGGCACCGAAGCCAGGAAGCCAAGAGAGCAGAAAGTGGAAGAGGGAGAAGAAGAAGTAGTAACACAAGAGCAGGCAGAAAGCAGAGACAGAATAGAGCCCAGAGGTCGACCCCAGAAAACCTGCAAAAGACTGAACCGACTCATTGAAGAAGTGTAACATGGACGTAAGGAGATATGTCACGGGTGGTGTTGTGAGGGAAAACGTGAGCGGGCCCTTTAAGAGGAACGCAAGGAAAGTGAGGAAGAAAAAAAGTCTCAGGGTGGAAGAGGCAGTGTTAAATGAAGAAAGAGAATTATCACGATCCAGTGTGCCCTCCCGTCATTGGGGTCCCAGGCCTTTGATACCATATGTGTTTGCCGCCCCAGCAGCCCCCCAGTCCTGTCAGTTACTTTTAAGCAACCACTGGGGTTAGGCTTACTGAGCACCTCTTGAGTCAGGGCTGAGTTCCTCTGGGATTTATAGAAATATGCCACTCAAAACCCCTCCCTGCCCTGCAGTCCCCTCCTGGCATTGCAAGGGGGCAGCAGCGTGAATTCCAGCTGTGACTAAATCAGAACTACTGGTGGGCTGAAAAGCTGCAGGGCTGAAGACCTCTCAAGGAGAAAGACTAATGGCGCATCACTCCTCCCGCTTCTAGGCGCTGTGATGAACCTGTCATTATTTCCCAATGTAATGTTGCTCAGTTCATCACCCTCACAGGAGAGAAGGTCCGGATTTCAGATTTGCATTGTGCAGGCTGGCGAGCGCGTACCGGTGGGCTTTTAACCCAGCTAAGACTAGGGAAGTATTAGCCCCCAGCAGTGGCGGACTTAACAATCGGCAGACAGACAAAAGGCGAGCGGGCCCCTGTGCCCTGCCCCACCCCTTCCCAGTCTGTCTCTGAGACACATGTTGCAGTCAGTTCGAAACACTGTAATGGAGGCATCTATTAATTGGCGTTAAATGCCTGCTGCTTGGTGCACAATGCCCACTATTACTCTGTGTTAATCACTTCCCAGTTGTTCACTGTTTTTACTTCTCGCCAGAAACGCACGCTCCTCTGCTCTAGCAAGTGTTTAATGTATTATAGTTAAGAAATAATGCAGATGTAAGCAGACCTGAATTCTGCTTGTTGTAATATTAGTTCATGGCTGGATGTCTGCGCTCTGGCCTTTAAAATCACAACTGAAATAAAATAAATCATGTGTCCCTAAAGTTCATCTTTGTGCAACTCCGCCCACTTTGGGGGCCCGCCTCCAGGACCCGCCCACTTGGGGGCCCTCTGTAATTTTTGCCCACCAGGCCCTTTGCCTTAAATCTGCCACTGGCCCCCAGCCCAGAAAGAATTTGAAAATGTGCAAATTGATGAGTGAAAACATGTCATGGGAGTGTGCAATTATGAGTGACATGCAACAAATATGGGTGGTCATGTTCATTGACCATCATAATTGCACCGAGGGGCCGCCTCTGGGTACACTTTTTTGTGCAAAACGTCACCTTCGTGCAATTTCCCTTCTTTTCACTGGTGGAAAAAGTAAGGAGTAAAAAGGTCAAATTCACGCCTACTCTTCACTTTTCACTCAAGACCTAGAAACAAGCCATTCTAAAAATCTTCCATATCAATTCGCCGCCCCCAGAAACAACAATTTCACATTAGAGCTCTTCTCCCAAGAAGTGTGTGTAGAGGCGTCGCGAGAGCTACCGCTCTCGCGAGACCTCGTAGCGCGACGAAGCCCGCCCCCGCGGCTTCGCGCGCAGAGAGAGCGAGACGAACGGAGAGAGCGACGCGACAAGGTGCGTCCCGCCGGCTCCCCCATAAACGGGGCCTGCAGTGCGTACACTGCACACGGACATCCCGGCAGCTTACCCTGAGCTCCATTAGGCACGTTGGCCTTTATTGTTGAGACACGCACGTTGCGTGCATTGATGCATGAAACCAAGGAGGAATAAACACATCGTTAAAGATTCCCCGACTCCTGTCTTTACTGTAAGCAATTTACTACAGTGTGACTGGCAAACTATGCAGTTCCTAACGGAGACAGGCAACTGTGTGTGATAGGAACACCCCCTGCCCTTCCCGCCTTCGCGCAGCAGCACCACTGCTCCCCCTTTCACCTGCAAGCGGGCACTCCTGTCAGAAGGGGCACACGGGGAGGCGTAGTTGCCCTCTAAACAGAGGCCCATCTACCTGAGGTGCATGCCTGCCTCTTCGAACACTGGGACTTCCATTTCATGGAAATATGTGTTTCCGGGTTTTACATAGCGCTAACAGTGCTTTACGGCCGTCTCCGAGCACTGTGAGACGCTGCAAACAGGCAGAAATACCAAATCAACGAAGACTTCAGACAGCCGCTGTGACCAGAGTGAGTACCCGTGCATCACAGGTAGGTTCACGTGCTTCGGGGTACACCAGTGAGGGCCCCGCCACCTCCATTTCTCCTGAAAGCCCCCACAGCCCCTGTTCTTTAGGTGGGCTGGCTGGAGGGCGCTGAGCCACTGTCAGGTGTTGGGGGGCAAGAGGGGGGGGGGTCTGCAGTTCATAGCTTCTCTGTTGAGTGCAACGCCCTGAACCTACTTTAACACATCCCCATAATGGGCCCTCGGGTGTCTGTGCCCTTTTGGAATCTGAGGTCTTTTGAAAGCATATCTACACAGCGAGGGCTAAAGCAGATGCAAACATAGCCGAGATCCCCCAGCAGCCACCCCTGGGGCTAAGGATCCCATCCTCCTACAACTATGGGGCAGGCGGGGGCAGAAGGGGGTTCCCTTCCAGACTACCTGGCCCCAGTCCCAGGAAGAAAGGAGGGACAGGACAACAAGGTGCAAAAAAGGGGCGTATGAGGGGAGCGAGCTAGACCATCCCCGATTGTTGGATTTATAAGCAGGGTAAAGTGGGGAAAGGCGCCTCATTGTTCCTGCCCTCAGAAGGAAGAAAGATCCGCCCACCCCACCTGAACTATAAAAACACAAATTGTTAGAATTGTTGAATGTATTAATCTGTGTTTGAATTTTTCTGCGGATTGTCGCAGTGGAGGTACATGGTGCCCCGGGCTGGTGGGGCTGCTGGAATCCACAAGGGACTGGCAGTGTCCGAGTTTGTCAGCAGCGGAGTACTTAACTCAGCAAGCCATGGGGAACGGGGGAGGGTAGGTGTTGGAGGCGGGAAGGAATGGGAGGTGGATAGGTGCAAGGATCAAGGCTGGCGGTGGACTAAGCAACTGGTGGTTGGGGCTGGCAGGCACAAGGTAACCGGGCGCAGGGGAATCCAGTTAATCGGGAAAGGGGGGAGGGGACAAATGTACAGAAAGCGGCGCAGCTACTTGTGGAGTTGGTAGAGAAATAGTGGTTGGGTACCGGGAGGAGCAAAAGTGAAAGAGAAACCTAATGGGGGAACAACAATGGGTGAGTCACACAAGCGACGGGGAGCGAGTAGTAGGCCTGGAGACTGGGCGGAAGGGGCAGAGGTCAGGTACCTAGTGAGGGACGGGTGAGGAGGTGAGAGAGTGCGTACACCTGGCCAACGGGGTGCAAAGGGGGGTAGGCAACAGGGGGTGAAAAGGTTTAACGATCCTGCACCTAGGAATGTAGAAATAGTGAAACCGGCTGGAAATTGAGCAGCGCCGAAAAGGGGAGTGTTTGAAGTACAAGTTAAAAAGTTAATAAAGTGAAAAAGTCGTTGGTGTCAGCTCTGCACAAAGGGAGGATGCCCGCCATCAAGTTTGAGTTCATGCTAAGTTAAGTGATAAAGTACGGCGTCAGTTCTGCTCACAGGATTCTGCTCGCCACCAAGTGGGGAGTGTAGGGGTGTGCAGTTTAGAGCAGTATAACCTGAAGCTGTATTACTGAGTATCAGGTAACGGAGCACCTGTAAGCTACCTCCTGCTTAATAAAGCAACTGTGGCCTATACATCCACAACCGAGTCAGTGTATTATTTCAGGTGGGGGCGGGGGCTGGTGGAGGGCAGGGGAGAGGGGAATGTGTGGAGGGCCACAGAGTAGACAAAGTCGATTCAGGAATCAGGTAACATAATGCGTGACCCGTGAAGGCGGTGTGGGGTGTGGCGGCTAAGCTTTACTTGGAATCCCCTGCCTGGACCACCACTTAACAAACTCTCATGGCCTGTTCTGAGGTTTTCTTGTTTTAATGGCGGGAGGAAAGTAGTGCACCACCTAGGGAAAAACACTGCCTCCTGGGTGATCTCTTTACACAGGTGTTCCAAAGCTGCTGGGGTAGTGCACCAGTTAGTGTGGTTGTTAACCTCCCCAGTCACGACCCCTTAATAAAGGAAGCCTCCTGCCGGCAGTGCGGTAGTACAGCAGACTCTGTGGCTGACAACTGTGTCTCTGGCTCGTTTATCGTGTGTGTTGCCGGGTGCTCACGGCCTGTGTGTCCCTGATCCGTCTGAGCTATGTGTGGTATCCTGGTATGACTGATGAATGGCTGAGTGTGTGCAAGGGCCTCTTAGAATGTTAAGTGGAGCTTGGAGTGTGGGGGGCCTGAGGATTCCGAGGAGTGACGGTTGGGACTGTGAGATGGACTAGGAACCAGGGCAGAGGCTAATCACCTACTCTCCTACCTCTTATACTATGCTATGAAACTAAGAAGAATAAAACCTGTTTCTTTTTACACTAACCTGAGTCAGCCTGGTTCCTGCTCCCTGTCATCACTGGCTCAGGGATACATCATTTGGCGACGAGGATTTTAAGAACCTGAAGGACAGTAGGGAAGCTGTAGAAAACTGGAGAAGGAGATCCAGTGAGACGGAGAAGTGAGGCCTCGGAGGTGATGTCGCTCCAGATGGAGTACAGAGTTCTGGAAAATGAAGCGGAGGCTACAGCAACTGGAGAAGTCTATGCTGTTGGGGTCTGGAATGGCCCAGGAGAAGCGTAAGTCCTGCGTGGTACATGATGGTATGCAGAACATTCTTGCAGGCAGCCACAAGAAGCTGCGATGTTGGAGAGTAGACTGGAGAATGGGCAGTGGAAAGCCACAGAGCACTATGCCGCAGTGGAGAAAATGTTGCAGGTGTTTGAAGTTGCCAGCATGGGCCAAATGCAGGGAGCCCGAGACTGCAGTGAGGAGATAAAGAAAATATTCCAAGCGATTGAAGTGGCCCAGATTAGCTCGTCCTGGAGGTATGCAGCACATGAGGTACTGTGGGGAGAAGAGCGCGGCGCCAGAAGTGTACGGGCCATGAGAGGGTCCATGGGGGCCGTTGGGTGGTGCGCGCGCCCAGCAGGCCCTCCCGTAGTTGCGTTCCAGCATGTCCGTTGGGCTGAAACGCAGGGAGAGAGGCCCGGCGCTAGTGTTCCACATCTCCATGTACGGAGAAAACATTAGAGGAAAGGCCATACGATTGGGGACTGCACGTGATGACGCGCACTTACGTGATGACTTTCACGGAACAGTTTAGTTAAATGCGCAACCAGGAATGTTGAAGTCCCCGGCCTGCGTGTTTAGACTTTGTTCGTGCCGGCAACCAGGTAATGCAACATTAATCAAACGGGAGCGCAACTTAGAAACATGGGGAATACAGCACGCTCTGATGACAATAGTACTGTGAACAACTATGTGAGGAGTTCTTTTCGGTGTTGGGAATCTATATTTGGAGTATGTCACACCGTTTTAATTTATCAGAGCATTTTGGATATTGGGACACGGCAGTGCTGAAGCGAGGTATTTTGTTTTGATGCGGCCTGACTGCCATTTGGAGATGTTCATTGCCGGTTTAATGGCATCTATGAAGTCCAGCTGTTTATGTTTTACATGTCAAAGATGGTTTACATGTTGATGCAACTGATAATTGGAAATCAAAGAAGATATTAGGGGAATGTAAAATACGTATTTTGTAGCAGCTGGTATGTGATTGCTGTGACTTGAGTAGTGCGAGAAGTTAATGTGAGACTGCAGTGGAGTGCTATTCTAGCAATGAAGTGAAGTTTAGTTCAATTCGCTATAAATTTAGATTCATGCAGGACGTTTGTTTATTCATGAAGACATGTATAGTGTCATGCACAGGTGTAGAAATGTTTTACAGATTTCTAAAATGGAGTTCTTAATTAATGTAGATACATGAAGTTTTAATGCTCTAATTTTATTAAAATATGTTAGTGTAACGCCACTGGATTTTAAATATGCAATTGCTGGAGAAATGTTTCTTTTAAAAAAAAAACAAAATAATAACGTATGTGGGGATTGTTTCAAAAAGAATAATTCATGTGAAAGGTTACACGCTTCCAGAATGGTGCCTGATCAACACCATGTCTGAAAGTGTCATTCATTCCTTTCATGAGGTGTTGTGAGTATTAATTAAGTGCATGTGTATGTTGGGTGCGTGTGTGAAGTAGCACATTTGAAGTGAATGTTACTGCAATGGGTGTGTGCAGTCGTGAGTACGTACGTTGGGAGAAGTAGGCGTGTGAGAGGTAGCACGCATGTAGTTGAGGGTGAGGATCACATGCTGGCCAGGTGTGATGCCTTTTGGAGACCCTAGGGAGACCGGTGTTTGGAAGTTAAACACAAATGTGATTTGTGTTCGGGGAGGATCTTTATATAGAAGCATCCTATTCGTGGAGGATCTTAAAATATAAGCATCCTATAGTGGGACACTATAGTAGGAGACATTGAGGCGTAGGTAGTACGCGTGAAGTTGTAGAAGTAGGCTACACTAAATTATTTTCTTAGTGTTTTGGGTTTTGTCTCCTATAGAATGTTATAGTGTCGGAGTTAGGAGTGATTTTTTTGGACTCCTAATGTCTGTGGTGTCAGTTAGAGCAGCAAATGTGAGAAATTTTTGTACCTGCTTAGTCCTAGTTAGGTTGAAGTTATTGCGAGTTGGGCACACAGACAGTAGAATTTAGTTTTTGAGTGTCACTGGGGACACTATGTATTTATAAAACTTTCTATTAACAAACAATTTTAACATCGGAGAAGCACTACATTTTTCCACCTTGTTGTGCTTGCACTGGTTTTCAGTGTTTTTTTTTTTGTAGCGGAAGCTTTTAGCAGGTGCCACATAATTACAATTTGTTGGTGTTTTAGCTGAAGGTTTGTTTTGCACGGTAGTGTCTGTGCACTTTTTACGCACCACGCCTTTTGTGGTTGTGTTGTGGTTTATGTGGTCTTTGTCCAGTTAGTCTCTTGCTTTCAGATTCATTCCTTTTCTGTGTTTTCTTTAGGGGAAAAGGGATGGGTGTTGAGGTGTGTTTGTTTGGATACTGTTGGTTTTGTTGTTGCTAGCATGTTAGGATTGTGTTCAGGCCAATTTGTGTACGTTTTGGATGCACTATATGTTGGAAGGTATGTTGGTCTCGTTGAGACAGGGTTAGTGCTCAAGTGTGGCAGGCTTGAGGCCAGGAGTGGCAGTTCTGGCAAAAGGTGGTAGGTTAGGAAGGTTTATGATGGTAGTTTAGATTTGATTGTCCATGTGGCAAGGTATGCGCTCGGTGGTGGCGGCACTGAGACCCCAGGGTGGCAGGCCGGGGTAGAAGGTGTTTGGTTTCTTTTGATTGTGATCCTAACATGATGGTGAGAGTATTCTGATTTGTGTTTGTTGTTAAGGAGGGGAATGTGTGGTATCCTGGTATGACTGATGAATGGCTGAGTGTGTGCAAGGGCCTCTTAGAATGTTAAGTGGAGCTTGGAGTGTGGGGGGCCTGAGGATTCCGAGGAGTGACGGTTGGGACTGTGAGATGGACTAGGAACCAGGGCAGAGGCTTATCACCTACTCTCCTACCTCTTATACTATGCTATGAAACTAAGAAGAATAAAACCTGTTTCTTTTTACACTAACCTGAGTCAGCCTGGTTCCTGCTCCCTGTCATCACTGGCTCAGGGATACATCACTATGCCTGAGTAATTCCAGGCAGCCTTCTAACACTGTGTGATCATGGCATTGTCATCACCAGCTGCGTGCTCGCAGCACTGGTCATGCGAGCCTGTGTGCCCATGGAACCGGCTACAAAAATGGCAATGTCGGTCTCTGACCCCCGCAGTGCTGAAGTACGATCGCCAGACAGCGGGTGGTGCCCTGCAGCTGCCAGCGGCGTGACTTTGCGCCACATTGAAGTGCCTGCAGCGGTTCTGGGCACGGTTGGCCCCACCTTGCTCCTGCAGTGTTGAGTGCTCTGCCGAAGCCACACCCGGGCCCTGTGTGCGGTAAAAATAAAATAGTGCTCTGCGTGACGAGAGCTAAAAGAAAGAAGCGGAGCCCCCTTGTGCTTTGTGCTTGGAGCTGCAAGAAGAAAAAGAGAGTGTGCGCATGCTCCGTGCTCTGAGCAAAAGAAAAGCCCTCTGCGTGTTCCCGGGCCAAGAGGGAGATGAATCATCTGTGCTCCGTGTTCAGAGCTGTTAACATAAGTAAATGTGCCCTCTGGCCGCTCCTTGAATGGAGCAAAGAAAAATAGGAGAACGTTTTTTGTTGCGCTCCACTCCATGGCGAGTTCTGGAGGAACTGCCTAAGGGCACTTGGGCCTGCAGAGCAAGTAAACATAGTGCGCTCCGTGATTGGAGCGCTTCAAGAAAAAACAAAAAGGGCACAGTGCACGTTTTCACTTACCAAATGAAGGCGCAGTGTTTGCATGTGCTCTGCGCTTGGAGCCACAAAAAGGAAAAGCAAAGGCAAATAGCGAATATCTGTGCTTGACAAAAAGGGCCAGGGTACTCACCGAAGAAGAGTGCATTTTTCCAATCACTGGAAGGAAGCAGAGGCCAACGGTGCATGTCTGCCTACACTGGTAAGGAAAACATCTACACGACTGGCCAACCCAGATGCTCATCAGTTAGGAGTGCCTGGAATCACCTGGCAGGGTTGCAGCTCCAATGTGGAGTGCGTGTGCATCCTGGGTCCTAGCAGTGTGTCATCTCTGGTAGGAGGACGGCACCAAAACACTCTCTAGTCTGCTCCCTATTCATTCAGCTCCTGTGTTACACAAGAGATGTGTGAGCGCGAGAGGCAATAGCACACAAGCCGGACTAACCCATCTGCCCGTTGCCATGGGAGACGCAGAGGAGGGTCATCCTGGGGCGGGCAGAGCACCCCGTCAGCAGGGACAACTGCAACCAACCACTAAGTGAATTTGATATGTCGGGGGCCCCACCCAGCCTTGGTCACCGGTGGACTGCATGGGTCAAAAAGGATTGGGCTATACTTCGAGGCTGTCGAGGTCAGTGATCAGGTAAAATGGCTGACCATGCTATACTCTGCGGGTCCAGCGGTCCAAAAACTGTTTAAGACACTTCGGCCTAGAGATCCCTCATATGCAGCTTCTACGGAGGTACTAAATTAGTACTTTAGGCCCCTGATTAACCTTGATTATGAGCGGTTCAGGCTGAGGTCATCAAGGCAGAATGAGGATGAGAGACTGAACGCATTCCATGGAAGGCTGAGGCAGCTTGCATTATCCTGTGCGTTGGGAAACAATGAGGATGATGATATAAGGCAACAGGTCACCTTCGCCTGCAGATCCTCCAAGTTGAGGGGACAGGTCCTCAGGGAGACCGGCATAACGCTGGCGAGGATCCCGGAGATGGGGAGATCTCATGAACTTGCAGAGGTGAGGGCGTCTTCTACGGGTGTGTCAATGCAGAGGGTGAAACTGGAGGAGGTCTGTGCAGTGGGGAAGGTACAGGGAAGAAGGGCCTTCAGGAAAGGTGAATGGCCCAGGAAAGACGTCGGCGCAGGAGGTGCCTCGTCCTGCCCCAGTGTGGATGGGACCTACCTCACGCACATGACTGTTCGGCCAAAGGACACACATGTGGGAGGTGTGGAAAGGCGGACACTTTTGCAAGGATCTGTTGAGCCCTCCTCAAGGGAGTATATCAGACCAAAAGCGGGAGGCCCACAGTCCAGACCATCTGTGGCTCAGCTTGTGCAAGCAGAAGAAAGAGAGCCCATTCGGGAAGAAGAAGAAGAGGAGGACATTGTCTTCCTGTTTAGTGCCCCGAAGGATGAGCAGGTGTTTTACCAGCAATGCAAGGGGAAGGCTCCATCAGGAGACTGGAGGAAGACTCAACAGCATAAGCAGAGGAAGACTCCACAGTGTGAGCGGAGTGAGAAGTTTGACCCAGGGATCTAGGATCACCATTTAATGAAAGGACTGTTGTCACAGACATCAGAAGGGTGCAAGGACTGGATTGCATCCTCGATCGTAATGCTAGTTGTTCGATGTAGTTGGTTATTGTTATGTCTGTTTGTTATGGAAAAGGAGGAGTGTCGTGTGTCCCCTTTAAGCTCCCCAATCATGACTAGGTCACGACATACCCTTAATAAAGGGAGCGGCCTGCCGGCACGTGCGGCAGCAAGGTGAGACTCCATGACCAGCAACTCTGTCTCTGGCCCATTTATTGCGTGGATTGCCATGTGCTCGCGGCCCGTGTGTCTCTGATCCGTGTGACCATGGATCAGTCATCTGCGCCTGGGTGATCCCAGGCAGCCTACTAACGCTGTGTGATAAAGGCATTGCCATCTCCACGGGTCCGGCTACAACAGTTAGGATTAGGGAAGCACACACCTCTAGCCCACACAGAAAGGGGGCCCTTGCTGCATACACGCGCATGTTTGTGTTTGTATTTTGCTCTGCAGATTTGAGGAGAAAGATGTCTGCTGTTGAGAGAACACTTTGGGCTATTTAACTAAAAGGACACCTTTCAAGTGTGTAGGGTGACCAGCAACATATCCAATCTTTGGGGCTATATCAGTCGCACTCACAATAAGGAAACACACAGAAGAAGCATTTGGTCTCGGGAGGATAGCTCAAGGGCAACGTGCTCGCCTTGAAAGCAAGACGACACGGAGTAACACCCGGGTCCGCGCGTGGAAACCTCTGGGTATTACATACGTTATAAATAACCTATCATATCATTTGATTGTGTATATGGAGATTGCCAGCGGGCTCCCGGCTTGGTTGAAATCAAGTTTGATCCCAACCAGGGCAGGCCTTACATCTGGCAGCGCCTGGAGTGCGCAAACAAAATCTGCCGCCCCCACCTACCTCCCAGAACCCTCCTGGGTCCCTTCAAAGGGTGATAGGGAAGCGCCAAATGTTGTTTCCTCGCCCCATTTCTGCTGCCATACAAGCATTAGCGTTGTATTACTAACTCCGTGCTAACATGGTGGAGCGGGGAATTAATCACTTTAATAGGGCGCCGATACTAAAGCAGCATGGGGCAGCCTTTGAAAAGCTGCCCATGCTGGTTTAGCATCAGCGCTGTATTGTAATAAAAAGCACCCTGCTCTCATGCTGGAACTCCCGGCGTCAGCACGAGAGCGGGGTGCATTTTATTACAATAGGGCATCTGCTGCGCCTTCACCCACCACGCCAGCTTGGGAGAGCCCTTGAAAGTGTACCCCGAGCTGGTGTGTTTGGGGGGCGTTTGAGGCTCCCCGGGAGGTCGCTCTGGCTGCCTGTGTCTAAAGCCGGCCCTGTTCCCAAAAATGTACATTCTAAGTGCACTTCCAGTACGGCACATTCCCAGAATGTTCCTTGTGTGGTATGCTTCTAGTATGATGTGTTCTCAGTATGGTGCATTTGCAATGTGCGCGGAGCAGGGTACAGAACATGCGTACTCGCAGTATGAAACATTCTCAGTACGCTTCTGTGGTGGTACATTCTTAGCATTCCCACAGAATGCAAATTTCAAATTACAGTGCATTCTGAGTGGGCTCACAGCACAGAGAGTACATTCCCAGAAAACTCCAATCATGGCATACTCCTAGTGCATGACTAGCATAGCACATTCCTAGCATATCCATAGAAGAGCCCTGACCTGGTACACTTCGTGTATGGGGCATTCCTAGTGTGCCCTTGTTGTGGTAGAATTCTGGCATGCACCCAACATAGTCCATTCAATATAGACAGGGCATTCCCAGAAATCCCTGAGCATGGCATATTCCCAGTGAAGTACTTGCATAGTATACACTCCTAGTATATCCACAGTATGGCACTTGCTTGCTACACTTTGTGTATGGAACATGCCCAGTGTGCTCCAGTTACGGTACAATTCTGGTGTCTTCCCAACATAGTAACTTCCCAGTACTCCCAGAACGTTCCTAGTTTGGAATGCTTCTAGTATTGTTATTTTTTTTCCCAATATGCTCCTTGTGTAGACGGTTTGCAGTATGCACTCAGTAAGCCCCAAACTAGTGTCCTCCCAGTGTGGGTCTACATTGCCAGTATGCTACAATTGTTGTGCGTTCTCAATGTTCTCCCAGAATGGTAAATCCCTGGTTTGCCAAGAGCAAGGCAGAGGTTAAGATGAATTCCAAACCTTCCAGCCATCACCTCTTTGGTTTTGCTGTAGTCGCCAATATTACGGTGCATTCCCAGCAGGCTTCCAGCACAGTCTTCCCAGTATTCCCCCATTATGGATCCCAGAACACTCTGTGTATGGTCCCCTCATAGGAGGAGGCCCCGAGTGAGAGGCTGATTAGAGTGGGTGGAAAGCCACCTCTGGCACTTAGTGTGAGTAGCACCCAGATTCTACAGGCAAGAGCGTTGAGGGAGACTGGGAGAGGGGCCCTATTGGGGACATATTTATCACCGACATACAGACAGGCAAACTAAAAACATTCACAGTCAGACCTCGGAGCCACCTATCCAACCACAATCGAACTGCGTTATACCTACAGGGAAAAGAAGCAGACATGCTGGAGACCAACCAACAGCAAGCCCTTCACTAACTCCCCCCCAAGATATAAATGGACACCAGAAAGCAGGGCACGTTACAAAGGGACACCCAATACAAGTGTAATACCCCACAGAAGAAACACAGTCCCGGTCAAGAAGGGACCAACCAGGCAGTCGAAGACATAATAAACATACCCCAAAACAGCAGCAGAAAAAACACTGACTAAGACCAACAGCCACAGAAGACACACGAGGAAAACCTCAAAAGAACTGGCTCACCACAGACTGCAATATTCTACACAATAATCTGAGATTCCTCTCCAATCAAACACGCAGACACCATGACAACAAAAGAGAAAAGCACTCACCAAGAGAAAAGTAAGCATTGGCAAAGCCAACAGTTTGGGCTTTCGTTGTAGGCCTGGGATATGCGTTTGCTAGCCACTGGCATGATGGCCATAAAATAGAGTGGCTACCAGGGCATATGATGTCAGTACCTGGCAAATGGCAATCTAATGCCTCAAACCAAAATGGCTGGCTTTGTCCTTGCATGTTTTTAACAGGATTTCCGTGGATGGAAGAGATATAAATCAAGTGGCTGAAGGCACGGTTGGATGAGAATTATTATTTTTTTCTTTTGCATTTGCAGCTGTTTTGAAACCATTACCTCCCTTCAGAGTACTTATAAAAGCACTGGCAGGCTAAAGTTTGATGTTCTCTTCTAATAGAAAGCTCTCAAAGCGACCCCAGTGGAATGTGTTTTAGGCAGGAAGGGGCAAGCAGTGGGTGGGAATGTACATAGGGATTAGCATTGCCAGGGGCAGTCAATGGATGGATAAAAAAAACAACACCCACATGCAGTGTGTCCCTCAACACCCACATGCAGTGTGTCGTCTCCCTCCTACCTGGATGTACTCCAATGCAATAGTTTTGGCTTCTAGGTGGCGCAAAGCGTCACCTAGCAGCCAATACTAAAAAAGACAAGATATGAAACAAAGCAGCTCTCAGGAATAAAAGAAATGGTAAAACCAAAGAAACAATGAATTAAGCATAAAAAGTGGGAAAATACGGAAAAGCACTTCCAGGACATATTTAAAAGCGTGCAAAGAGAGAAACAGGACGCCGAACAAATAGCATGAATAAGCTGCATACATTAGAACGTGTCATAACAGATCAAGAGACACCCAGAAATAACACTAAAGAGAACAAAGCCCATCTACAAAAGGGGAAATTAGGAACATCTAACGATGTAGGCTCCATTTATGTGAGAGTCTGCTGGATAAATGCAGTGGGCTGCTGCCATATAGGCACTTGTGTGTAATGCGCAGCAAGCGCCAGGTGATTCTACTGGTAATAGGTAGCCAATGGAGGGCCCTGCTGGCTCCAGCGATTTGATCCATTCTACGTAATCCCTCCACAGCCGGTACCGCATCATTCTGCACTGCCTGTAACCGGATGATTTCTCCTTTGCCCATACCCCACAATAGGCTGGAGCAATAGTCCAGTTTGGCGCCTATTGTAGCCCGAGCAATGGTTGCACAATTGGTAGTGTTCAGAAAAGGCCTTAATTGAACTAGCAGTTTAAGATAGTAAGACGAAGAAGAGACATGACTGTTCACATGTGCTTTCATGTTCAATACTTGATCTAGGATTATATTCAGGGTCTTCACTTTGGGACGTGTAGCAATGGTGCAGCCCTCAATTTTAAATCCCTGAAGATCAGGACTCAACTTTCTCAATTGAGCTGCTGTGCCTGTTATCCACAGCTCTGTTTTTGTGTCATTCAAGGCTACACCATTATCCGCCATCCATCTTTGCACAAGAGTATAAACTGAATTGATGGTTTCAGTGTCTCTGCTGTAATCGCTCGACAGAGGTATGAGACACTGGGTGTCATTGGCGTAATTTGTATAAGTTATGCCATTGGCATCAAGCAGTTCGAATAGAGGCTTGGTGAAGATGCTGTATAATGTGGGAGACAAGCAGGAACCCCGAGGGACTCTGCAAGTCATCCCAAAGTCATCGGCCTTGGAATCACCATGACAGACCCTAGCTGAATGGTCTGCCAGAAAGGATATGACCCAGTTGACCGGTGCTGGCGAAAAAGAGGCAGGGTGTACAAGCCTAGAGACCAGCATAGCGTGGACAACCAGGTCGATGGCGGCAGACAGATCCATGAGTATAAGGAGAGCTGTACCACCCTGCTCAAAGAATTCAAGAATGTTAGCCTTCAGATCAAGTTGGGCAGATTTTGTGCTATGCACACTCTGAAAACCCGTCTGTCTCTGGCCCAGGATGTTATATTTAGACAGAAAGTCCTGTACTTGCATGTGGGCATTCCGATTCACAATGTTTGACAGCAAAGGGACGTTGGTAATAGGCCGATAGTTTAAACAGAAGCTGGAGTCAAGAGATAGCTTTTTGAGTAATGGTGAAATGCACGCCTGCTTAATGCATGGCGGTACAAAACTTTCACTAAAAGATGTATTATCAAATTTTGTGATCAAGGGGATACGCTTAGCAGCTTATACCTTAACAACCTAAAGTCGGGCATATATCCACCTTGCAATGGGTCTGTTTCAGTTGTTGTAAGACATCAGAAACATTGAGTTCTGTGACCACGATAAACTCAAAGGCAGGGATGGCGCTGTCATGCTTAGAGGGTTCTAAATTAACGGTATTACCCAAATTGACCTTTTCAAATTGACCTTTTGTCCCAATTGACCTACTAATAGTGATGCTAATTGACCTTCTGCACAATTGACCTTTACCTGTATCTTTGTTATTTTATATATGTGTGGAGTGGGTTTGGGATAGTAAATAAGGGGATTGGGTGGGGGGTTGCAGGTTTTTTTGGGTTGGGTGGGAGATTGCAGGGGGTTTTCCCCGCATAAATGTCCTAATTGACCTAATAAATTAGATACATTTTCCCGCGAGCAATTCCTCCGCGATCAATAGTGATTACAGCAATTAGTATACATCCAAATTAACACTTGGCCTTCCTTGTGCGGTACATTTATTCACAATACCTTCCTGGATTTTCTTGATATTATTAGTCGTAGCGTCCTGAATGGACGTACACCAGCCTTTATCTTTATTGACCACGGCAGCAGATGGACATGGGTTTTCTAACTCTCTAAGAATCTTAAAGAGTTCTCTGGAGTCAGAGCTAGCATTTTCAATCCTCTGGTCATAAGAGCATTTTTTGCCAAGATAATGGCAGATGTATGGGCCTTCATTGCAAGAGTATATTTGATCCTATTTTCCTCTGACTTGGTTATTATCCAGCGCTGAAAGGCTTTGCATTTGGCAACCTTAAGTTCCTGGATTTTAGATGAATACCAACCCTCGGTGTTCAGTTTCTTGACTAGCTGAGTTGTTTCTGGGCCCACTAAGTTAACTGCATTAAAAAGCATATTTCGGTATGCGTCAGCGAGATCACCGCCTGACGCCTAATTGGCCAGACTATTCAATGTTGCATCAACATGGGGTGCCATTGATGCAGGAGAAAGTCTATGAATATTTCTTGAAATTATGAGTTTTTTTACGCTGTGACAGACAAGGTTAAAGTGAATCAAAGTATGGTCTGACCAAGGACAGGGACCCACCTATACATTGTTAATGATGTCATTATAGCTTTTAGCCCAGTCCAGTGTTCTGCCTTTGACATGCGTTCCAGTATTGACATGGTGGAAAAAACCCAAAGAAGTTAATGTGGACTCTATAGTTACCGCCATACAGTCGTAATGATCAAAACGTCAGAGGTTAAAATCTCCCAGGATGATAACTTTTGACAACGGCTTAAGCAAAGGCACAAGTCACAAAATTGAAGAGGCAAATCTGGCATAGTGATTGGTGGATGATGTATAAGAATGATATTGATGGTGGTTTTATGATCAGCTCACTGCTTCACATACAAAGTCACATCCCAATGAGCATACAACATCCACATGATGTATCTGCAAGGGAGCCTCATGAATAATGGTATCTCCTCCACCCCTGCCTGATTTGCAATCAACTCTAAGAATATTTTAGACTGAGGGGACCGCCAGGAAGAGCGTGGGGCCACCTGAGTCCTGTAGCCAAGGTTCTGGTACTGTACATATATCAATATGCTTAGTTATTAGATAGTCAGAAATCTCAGTAGCATGTTTTAGCAGTGAACAAGTATTTAGCAAGAGACAGTTAAGGGTCCTGACAGGGCCTCGAGGATCACAACATACATCTTGAATGTCTGCCAGTGCACACATATTAATATTTGGAGAAAACAAGTCTTCAACTCTGTTTGCATCTGAATCGCATATCACCGAAATACTAGATGTAGCATCAATAATAGTATTATTGAGACCGCCAGCTGCTGCATCTACAGAGATAGTATTTGATGACTGACTCTGTGAATATAAGGACGCAGCACCAACATTTGAGTTAAATGTGTCTAACATTACTTGCCTGTTAGACGATTCCAGATCATCCTGTGGTGTGATACCCATGATGGAAAGAGAAGTTTCTGCACTAGCAAGCTCAAGAGATCTGGAAAGGCATGAGACACAGCTAGGATCGCCAATACAGGCGATGTTTGAGACAGAGCACTGCAATGGGCTAGCGTTCTCTATGTTTACAGGATTACACAATGAGGAGGCATTAATAATGGACCTAATACAATCCTGCCCCTCGTTGAAGCAAAATGCATATGAGGCATCAAGGTAATTAACAGACTGGCTTGGTAGAGTCGGCTGAGCAGTGGTGACCATAATGGGAGCCGCAACATCAGATTCAATTAGAGAGGGCGGAGAAATGTTTGCACATATTGATTCATAGCAGCAAGGTTCAAGGGACATAGCCCTGTATTGTTCAAAAATCAATGCAGCCCTACTACCTCTAAGCATCCAATCTAAGATGAAGGGTGACATAGCGTACAGAGGAGGGGCAAGTGGGAACAAATTTATGACAGGAGCCAAATGTATATCAAGTAACAAGGTCCAGAACTATAAGGAAGCCCTTCAATAGCACCCTCAAAGAAAGAATACCAATGTTCCTCCTGGAGGAAGAATAACGATTGAGGTGTCTGCATGGGGAGGAATCTAGAAAAGCCGTTCAGTAGAACCCTCAAATAAAAAAGTACAAAGATTCCTAATGGAAGAAGAATAACTATTGAGGTGTCTGTGTGGGGAGAACTATAGGGAAGCCGTTCAGTAGCAACCTCAATGGAAGAATACAAATATTCCTTCTGGAGCAAGTATAACTATCAAGGTGTCAGTGGGGGTGAACTATAGGGAATCCCTTCAGTAGCAACCATAGAGGAAGAATACAAACATTCCTCCTGGAGGAAGAATAACTATTGAGGCGCATCTGTGGGGAGAACTATAGAGAAGCCCTTCAGTCGCACCCTCAATGGAAGAATACAAACATTCCTCTTGCAAGAAGGATAACTATCGAGATGTCAGTGCGGGATTTATTTGTTACTGTATTTAGTGGATAATTATAATACGCCTATACACCAAAAGGTGTTTCAAGGCACAACAAGACAAAGATGGGGGTACAGGGATGAAAAACAAAAATTATCCTACTAGGCTTTGTGCCATTTGGATCGTGCAAGTGCAGTAACAAGTGCGGGGGACAGGATAATTGTCGGTCCGGGGGGAAGGGCCCATGGGTTATGCGAGTGCCAGGGGAGGCAACATGGACAATTGTCTGGGGAGTACAGAGAGTTCAGGGGAAATGAGATACACATTCTATGTGCGAGGGATGGGCTGAAAGGGATCAATGGGGAGCAAGCCCAGCCAGGGGGTAGTGGAGGGGAGGGGACCAGAAGGGCAAGTGCAGGTTGGGGCAGGGGGGGTGTCAGCAGAGACCAAGTGCAGGGGTAGACTGGTCGATGAGGGCCTGTTGCTCTGTGAGAATCAGAAGGAACCAGGCAAGCAGACAAAAGGAGGCATAGGGGATATTAGCAGGGGAGGGGGAGAGGGAACCAGGAAAAGAAAATGAGGGTTTTGCAAAGCTTCTGAAACTTAAGGAGATCCAGTTCAAGTCTGAGAATGGCAGGGAGGACATTCCAGAGGTAGGCACCTGCGGAGAAGAGAAATCTACACCCTCTCTATGCTTGGAAAAGCATCTGATCTGCAGAGAGTTTTAGCTAGAAGACCAAAGGGTTCTAGAAGGGAGGTATTTAGGGAGAGAGAGTTGGGTGTAGTGGGGTCTCAGGCCCAAGAAAGCCTTGTGGATGATGCAGAGGGTTTTGAACTTGATCCTCGCAGCAACCGGGAGCCAGTGGAGAGATTTTAGGGCTGGAGAGATGCGGTCCCTTAGCGTGAGGCCAAGGATAAGTCTTGCAGTCCTGCTCTGGATTCATGGATGGGGCGAAGGGAGGAATTAGGCAGATTAGGGAAGAGGATTTTGCAGTAGTCGACCCTGGAGAGGACCAGAGCTCTGGAGACATTGAGCTTCTAAGGGAAAGTGAGAAAAGGGAGAATGCCTCTGAGTAGGTTCAGCTACAAGCTGGCCTTCTTGGCAAGGTCTGTGATGTGAGGAGAGAAGGAGAGAGAGGAGGCAAAGATGACTCCAAGGTTTCTTGCCTCACTAGAGGGTGAGGGGAGGGGGTCCATGGTGGGCATCCAGAGTGTAGGAGGGAAGGAGAGAGCCTGGGTCTCAATGAGAAGGATCTTAGTCTTACTGGCAGAAAGGCAGAGATCGTTAGCAGTGCACCATGCCTGAATAGCAGACAGCCAGGAATTAGAGAGGAAGAAGTGGAGGTAGTGGGAGGAAGCTTGAAGGAGAGCTGCGTGTCGTCTGCATAACACTAGACATCAGGAGAGAAGGCAGAGATCAAATTGGTTAGAGGGATCAACTATAGGGATGCTCTTCAGTAGCACCCTCAAAGACAGAATGCAAACATTCCTCCTGAAGAAAAACCTGAAGAAAAAATAACTATTGAGATCTCTGTGTGGGTAGAACTAAACGGAAGCCGTTCAGTAGCAACCTCAAAAGAAGAATACAGACATTCCCGCTGGAGGAAGAATAACTATCGAGGTATCTATATGTAGAGAACTATAAGGAAGTCCTTCAGTATCACCCTCAATGGAAGAATACAAACATTCCTTCTGGAGGAAGAATAACTATTGAGGTATCTGTATGGAGAGAACTATAAGGAAACCCTTCAGTATCACCCTCAATGGAAGAAGACAAACATACCTCCTGGAGGAAGAATAACTATTGAGGTATCTGTATGGAGAGAACTATTACACAAAGTCTTATTTTCTAAAAGCACCACCAGGTCAGCACACATTTTATTTTAATTTTATTTTTAGTCAGTCATCGCAATTTGACAGAAATCATTTAGCTAATACGCTTTTCTTTTTTTCTCTTTTTTATTTTTCATTCTCTTTCTCTTCTCCCTTGTAGGTTTTGTGAATTTGTTGTACGCTTGTCCAACACTTATGACCTGTAATACATGGTACCAATATGCACATCTACCATGTACTTAAATTTTACTGTTGTGTTCCACTGTTGTGATGAACTATATTGGATATTGGGTGTATTGATGTGACAATTTGGAACTTACCAAGATGATTATACAGGCCCAGATGAAGGACGTTTACTGTCCGAAATCCATAGGCCCAATGTACATCTGCTTCCAAATTATTAACAATTTATTGACTAAGATTAACTTGATTAGTGAATAGATTAATATTGGTGCTCATTTTCGAGTTGTACTACCATCCTTTTCAATTACAAACATTGGAAACCACTAAGTGGACATTTGGGTGTGCAGCCCACACCGCTGGCTGACCAGCCAGGTTCTTCTTTTTTTTGTCCTATTTCTGAGTGCTTTTCACGGAGGTACCTTATATTGGCGTTGCACCCCACTCAGAGACTGAATGTCTTTCTATACCAGACGTAAAAGCACAAAAAGCAATAGCTGTGCACACTCACTGCTCTTTATTTTGCTCATTTCACATCTGTGTACTATTTGAGTGTCTGCATGCCAACAATGTCATACGAAGAAATTGATCACCTGACAGACAATAGAGCTACCATGCTTGGTTTCTCAACCGAAGAAGCAGACACAATCTTAGGTCTGGTTAAGGAACCAATACAATCGACCAGCAATATTGAAGTAAAATCAAACAACTAGAATATAGCATAAGAAAGGCAATCAACAGAAAACAACTTGTGGTTACATTGGGTAGATACTACAAAGCACAAAGGAACCCAAGAGGCCTGAGAGTACCACTTCGAACCACACTGTATAAGTAAAGGAAAGAATTTGCCACAAAATGGGAACAGATACTTAATAAGTGCTCCCTTGACTTGATCTTACTGACAATCAAAGAACTATCAGGAAATATTGAACAATTGGAAAAAGAAATCAACGCCCTATCCAAAGAAATTACTGATTTAACCGATGCAGAATACTTTGCCAAGATTTTATCGGATATCAACACCAGACTAGAAGGATACAAATCTAATTTGGAAGCACAGAAAGTGAGAATATTCAAACGCGACACTTATGACTACCTAAACAACAAAGTCTATACCTGGGCTGACAAAAATCAGTTCCAAGGCCCAAGGCCTAACAAAACATCGACTGACAATAGCAGTTCAGAGTCAGAAACAACAGAACCTGGTGAGAACCAACCAAGAAATAACCAAATAGCCAGTACTTGAGCACAGCGAACAAACAGACAAAAGGAAAAAGGAAGAAACCAAAGCATGTTAACACGGTTCCAAACTCAACAAACTTAGTTGTAAATGTATCCAAAAGAATTCTATCTCAGCATGAAATAAGAACTTTAGAGAAAGTCTTGAAATTCATACCAATTTACAGTACCAACATGTGCAACACGAAAGTAGAAATACACAAACTAATACGGAAACTAAAACACAAAGAATTGTTTTCAGAATTACCAGTACCAGCAGAATCTAACAAACAAGATAAAGAATATATCAAATTTAAACCCAAAAGTAAATTTTCTGTCCCAATTAGTGTACCAGCAATTGAAATATTTCACAAGATGGCACTAGCAGACATCAAGAAATTTCAATTCAGATGTCCCAAGGTCTACAATCTAAACAGAGGAGAACTTTCACAAATAAAAACGCTGTTTTCAGACACATCTATTACATCAGACCTTCAGGCAAAGGAGGGGCTATTGTGAGCCTGGACACAGAGGATTACAATAATGAATGTAAGCTACAATTATCAGATTAGAATACATATGCTAAACCTCATAACGATCCCACAACGGAAATAAAGAAAGACCTTGAAAGCATTTTGACCACAGCGGAGGAGATAGAATAGATAACACAGAAAACCAAATATTTCCTTCTAAAACCATATCCTAAAATGCCATATTTATACATATTAGCTAAAATCCATAAAAGATTAGAGAATCCTCCAGGTAGACCTATTGTCGCATCAACAGGGGGAATTTTACAACCTCTTAGAACCTACATCGACTATTTCCTACAGCCAATCATACAAAAGACTTCAATTTATGTAAAAGATACTACTCATTTCTTACAGATTCTGAACCAGATTGAATTGACAGAGAATGATATCTTGTTTATGATTGATATAAACAGTTTATACACCAGCATTCCACACAATTTAGGACAAGAGGCAATAGAATGGTTACTGTTGCAAGAAGAATCCATAGGAGCTTCCAAAGAATTCCTCATGACACTTCTAAACGTCATCTCTCTCAATTCTTGCTTCGAATTCAATTAAATATTGTATTTATTTTGTGTTTATTTATTTGCATTTTTACAGTGCTCACACAGCCCTGGGGCATCGAGGTGCTGTTACAGATTTATTTATTGTTTTTGTTTTTGTTGTCTTAGTTGCATATTTATAACGTGTTTAAATACCCAGAGGTTTCTAAGCGCGGACCCGGGGATCGAACCTATGTTGCTTCATGTCATCTTCGTGTCGTCTTGCTTCCAAGGTGAGCACGTTGCCACTGAGCTATCCTCCCTATCTCCAAACATCTGGAACAGCTATGGTAGCAACAATGGCACCCGCCTATGCCAATGCCTTTATGTATCGGTTTAAACTGACACACATTCTTGAACATCAAAAGTGGAATTAATACATAAAAAAATGGGTTCAATACATCAACAATATCTTTGGAGTTTGGAGTGGAGGCACAGATGATCTTAAAGAATTCCTAACATATTTGAAAAGTGTGGATGCCCGAATGCAGTTCAATATAGAGATCAGTAATCCAGATGTACATTACCTAGATCTTCAAACCAAAATAAGGGAATCCAAAATACCAACAACTTTATTCACGAAACATACAGACAGGAACAATTTACTTCACAGATTAAGTTTCCATCCACCCAATATTCTAAGGAACTTACCAAATGCTCAGGATCAAGATAGTCAGCGATCCTGAAGAATGTGAAGAGCAATTAGCCATATTGCAGCAAAAACTACAACACAGAGGATACCCAGAAGAAGATGTACAAAAAGCACTATGCAAAACCAACAACATGCGTTGCGAGGACCTTTTACTGAAAACACCAAAACGAGTAAGTCTTGAAATATACAGAATAGACACATCCAACAAAGCATAACTAAACATTGGAATATTCTGACAAGTGATGAGAGAACAAAGGATCTATTTCCACAACCACCTGTTTTTGCATATCAGAAAAACAACAACCTTAAGAACATGTTAGGGAACACTAAAGGCACAACGAACATAAACAGTCCTGATAAACATTCAGGAACACATCCCTGTTAAAATTTCAGGAATTACAATAATGTGATTAAAGGACCAATTGTGTCCCATCCAAGAATAGGTGAAAAAAGTAAACTGAAATATCACGCTACATGCTCCACAGAGAACACAATCTACAGTATCAAATGCCCTTGTGGAATTTACTATGTGGGAGAAACAGCAAGAAAAGGGAGAATCAGGATGAACTAACGTAAATCCTGCATCCGGAACAACAATCCAACATCAGCAAAAGCAAGACACATTGCCGAAAAGGGTCACTCAGTTTCAGAACTTAGATTCCAAGTGCTTGAAATTGTAAAAGGCCAACATGCAAGGAGAAAAAGGGCTCAGTGACAAGCCTTCTGGATTGAAATACTTGACTCTCTCACCCCAAGTGGGATAAACGAAGAATGGGACCTAAATCGCTTTTTATGATCAGAAAAATAAACTGCCTACAGAATATAGACCTAAGCAAAGCCTTTGGGTCCATGAATGGTATCTCAGAAACTTTGCACTTTGAAAACTGTAACCACGGACCTAATGCAGTCCATAGTGTTTCATTTCAATTTTTGATTTCCATAGTCATGTGATTTATTTTGAACAACCAGGTCAACGTTTTGATTGACTATCTTGAATAGCACAACTATCTTTGGATGTATTAACAACATCTCAGTGATTTGCTCTTTTCACACTGTAATCACTGACAACATTTAGTCCATTGTGTTTTTTCTTTCTTTAATGTCCATAACCATGTGAATTATAATGAAAAAATAGGCCAATGGGTGAAGTGTACAAATCATGTTGAATGACCATCTCGAATAGCAGAATAATTCTTCCTTTATCATTATTGTTTCCTTTATCATCTTACTACTCATCTGACTCTATCCAAGTCTTTCCCTCATGCTTTTTTTCTCTTGCTCCAATACCTTGTTCCAATTCATGTGAAATAGACTCTGATGCACAATGTGAGTCAGTACCTTTATGTGCACTATGAGTAACATTAAGCATACCACAGTGATTTCCCTACCATATGCCAGATAATTATTCCAGCCCATAATAGAAGGATATTAACAGAGTTTAAGAAGGGATCATCTATGCCAGATACGACATACATAATACAGAGTTAGAGCCATTCCAAGATGGCTGCTTCGGGAACCTAGAGACATCTCCAGTCTCTGGTTTCCCTGACAACTAGTTGTTGCTTCTGCTACTACTTAACCGTGCACGCGCAAGTCGCGATGAACGCGAAATTACACTCTGCTCCTGACACAAAGGAAAGCAAATAGAAGGGACTCTCTCCCTGATCCAATGAGTACGATATGTAGATGGATAATATAAGAATATCCGCCATGACCATGATCTGTACATCCCTTTAAGACCTATGGCAGCAGCGCAGTTGAACTTCTTTGGAAACCTGTCAGTTTCATTTCTTGTGATCACATCGGCTTGCCTCACGCACGCCGGCGCCGCCAATAATGGACCTCTTTGAAGAATAGAGCCACCGCTCATATGGTAAAATAGACGTTAAGAGGGAATCGCCGTCTTTATTATTGTCAGTCTGCAGCCAGTTCGCTGTTTGCAGTCAATTACAGATAGAACAATGAACTCAGGCTTTATTTATTTCTTCTTTTAATTACAGAAAGTCTTATTTTCTAAAAGCACAGTTAGGTCATCACATGTTTTATTTTTATTTGGATTTTTAGTCAGTCTGTGCAATTTGACATAAACCATTTAGCTAATACTCTTCTGTTTTTTCTTTTTCTTTCTTTCTCTTCTCCCTTGTACATTATGTGAATTTCTTGTACGCCTGTTCAACACTTATGACCTGTAATACATGGTACCCATATGCACATCTACCATGTACTTACATTTTACTGTTGGTTTCACTGTTGTGATGAACTATATTGAGTGTATTGATGTGACAATTTGGAACTTACCAAGATGATTATACAGGCCCTGATGAAGGACCTTTACTGTCCGAAATGCATGGGCCCAATGTACATCTACTTCCAAATTATTAACAATGTATTGACTAAGATTAAATTGATTAGTGAATAAATGAATATTGGTCAGGGGTCAAGTCCTAAAAATAAAAGTTGGGGGACTCATCAACAAATGAATGAGATGTGACGCCGCCGGAAATGATCAAATCAAGGTGAAATATGCAGATTTCATTAAATTGGCTTTTCAATCATAACCACCCACATTGGATTCATAGTTACATTTTCGAACGTCACATTTTCGACATCCCATTTTTTCGACACAAAAATGCCGGAAAAAAAAATGTCGAATAGTTTTTTTTATTTTATTTTTTTAACAGGGGGTTCCCCCCCAAACCCCTGTTTGTTTTTATTGCCACTTTTTTCTACTAACAAAACAAACATAAAACATATAAAATAAAAAAAACTATTTGAAAACATTTTTTTAGACATTTTTGTTCCGAGATTTTGCCATGTCGAAAATGTGTTTTCGAAAATATAACTGGATACCCCACATTGCACAGGACGAATGGCATTTGCATTTCATAAAATCCACACTCACACAAAACCAAGAGGATATTTTCTTCTAATAGTGTTTTTGAAAACGTTAAAAGGTGTGCATGTTTTAAACTCCAAGAACCAATACCAATGTTTTCCCTGGGACTTGCAGTACCGAAATTGGAAATTCCACCTTCAGTTGTTTGTTATTCTTCATCCGTTTACATAGTGCAGTGGTGAAGAACCCCGACGACGTGGTTTGATCCCCGAGGTCAGCTTTAATTTATAAATTCAAAGAGGACATTCAATGTTTCTCATTTTAGCTGGGGGTGGGGGAACTGAGTCCACCCTCTGAATAAAGTGGGGGGACTCTGTCCCCCGCGTGTACCCTCGACTTGAGCCCTGATATTGGTGCTTATTTTCGAGTTATACTACCATCCTCTTTGATTAGAAACATTGGAAACCACTAAGTGGACATGCCGGTGTGCAGCCCACACCACTGGCTGACCAGCCAAGGTTCTTCTTGTCCTTTTTTTTGTCCTATTTCCAAGTGCACTTCACTGGGGCACCTTATATTGGGTTTGCACCCCACTCAGAAACTGAACTTTTTTCTATACTCAATAGTATAAGAACAAAACGCAATAGCTGTGCACACTCACTGCTCTTTATAGAGAACTATAAGGAAGCCATTCAGCAGCACCCTCAAAGGAAGAATACACACATACCTCCTGGAAGAAGAGTAACTATCAAGGTGTCAGTGTGGAGAGAACTATAAGGAAGCCCTTCAGCAGCACCCTCAAAGGAAGAATACAAACATACCTCCTGGAAGAAGAGTTACTATCAAGGTGTCAGTGTGGAGAGAACTATAAGGAAGCCCTTCAGCAGCACCCTCAAAGGAAGAATACACACACACCTCCTGGAAGAAGAGTTACTATCAAGGTGTCAGTGTGGAGAGAACTATAAGGAAGCCCTTCAGCAGCACCCTCAAAGGAAAAATACACACATACCTCCTGGAAGAAGAGTAACTATCAAGGTGTCAGTGTGGAGAGAACTATAAGGAAGCCCTTCAGCAGCACCCTCAAAGGAAGAATACACACATACCTCCTGGAAGAAGAGAAGCTATCAAGGTGTCAGTGTGGAGAGAACTATAAGGAAGCCCTTCAGCAGCACCCTCAAAGGAAGAATACACACATACCCCCTGGAAGAAGAGTAACTATCAAGGTGTCAGTGTGGAGAGAACTATAAGGAAGCCTTTCAGTAGCACCATCGATGGAAGAATACACACATACCCCATGGAGGAAGAGTAACTATCGAGGTGTCAGTGTGGAGAGAACTATAAGGAAGCCCTGATCAGTAGCACCCTCGATGGAAGAATACAAACATTGCTCCTGGATGAAGAATAACTATCGAGTTGTCAGTGTGTGGGTGAACTATAGGGGGGGGGCTTCGGTAGCACCCTCAATGGAAGAATACAAACATTCCCCCTGGAGAAAAAATAACTATTGAGATGTCTGTGTGGGGAGAACTATAAGGAAGCCCTTCACCAGCACCCTCAAAGGAAGAATACACACATACCTCCTGGAAGAAGAGTTACTATCAAGGTGTCAGTGTGGAGAGAACTATAAGGAAGCCCTTTAGCAGCACCCTCAAAGGAAGAATACACACATACCTCCTGGAAGAAGAGTAACTATCAAGGTGTCAGTGTGGAGAGAACTATAAGGAAGCCCTTCAGCAGCACCCTCAAAGGAAGAATACACACATACCTCCTGGAAGAAGAGTAACTATCAAGGTGTCAGTGTGGAGAGAACTATAAGGAAGCCCTGATCAGTAGCACCCTCGATGGAAGAATACACACATACCCCCTGGAGGAAGAGTAACTGTCGAGGTGTCAGTGTGGAGAGAACTATAAGGAAGCCCTGATCAGTAGCACCCTCGATGGAAGAATACAAACATTGCTCCTGGATGAAGAATAACTATCGAGTTGTTAGTGTGTGGGTGAACTATAGGGGGGGGGGGGGCTTCGGTAGCACCCTCAATGGAAGAATACAAACATTCCCCCTGGAGAAAAAATAACTATTGAGATGTCTGTGTGGGGAGAACTATAGGGAAGCCGTTCAGTAGCAACCTCAAAAGAAGAATACAGACATTCCTCCTGGAGGAAGAGTAACTATCGAGGTGTCAGTGTAGAGTGAACTATAAGGAAGCCCTGATCAGTAGCACCATCAATGAAAGAATACAAACATTCCACATGTAGGAAATATTACACAGGCACCAAATCGGATTTCTACCTAAAAACACAGCAACAGACCCCATGTACACTGTACACTTATTTACAGACGAATATGTCCACGGAACCCCCAAAGGAAACATACAAGCCTGCTTCGTGGACTTCAGAACGCATTTGACGCCCTCTGGCTCCCAGGGCTATCTCTGAAGCTCCTTAAAGCAGCATTGGAGAGGAGGCACTGGACAAGGCACGGGACATGTGTTCCCACGGCCGAATGCCGGGCCAGTTAAACAGCAACAAACAGACTCATTCGAAGGGAGTTAGACAGGGTGCTGCCTGCGCGCCATTGTTTTAATCTCTACACGAACGACCTCCCCATCCCATCGGAAGCTTCAACAGCCAGAGCCTGAGCACGAGTCTGGCCGTGTTTCCTGTAGAAATGGCCCCAAATGTTATTACTATAACTTGGAAGGTCCACGGGATTCGGAGTGATGCGGCCCTTCAATAAAGCCCCCCATCGGGCAATGCCATATTACCACAAACTGGATTACCGCATGCGGTAATCTCTCGTGTGGTAATGCTTTTGAGTGGCTGCAATTATTGCCACACAAAACCAATGCAATCTGAGAGTTTTGGTAACGAAACCTGTCGTTTGACAGAGCGGTAAAATGTGCAGTATTTTGGAAATGCAGCATTTTCTTTTTTTTATCCTTATCAACAAACGTGTCCATAATTAGTGGACACACAGACAAACTGTATCCTCTATGCTGACGATGTAGACCTTCTACTGCCCACACCACAGGGGCTACACAAAAGTGTGGCAAGCTTGAAAAGATACTGAAACCAGTAGCCCTTAAAAATGAACAAAACAACAAAACATAGACACAAAAGGAAACAGCGTCATTTCTTCTTGCGTTGGGAAATAACGCAATACACAAGGGTGCATTACAACCTGGGAATCGAATTCAGCGCCTTTGACAATTTCACACAAACCACAGACATGCTGCATGACAAAGCACTGCGAGCATATGATGCCAAAAAGGGGGACGCCTCCTACAACTGGACCTCAAAATCGAATCCATGAAATTCTGGACTCATCTCCAAGGAAGCGATGCCAGGCCCTACCCCTTTAAAGAAACAAATGCGGCAAACAACTGGCAAACCAAAGCAGACCCGAGCATCGAAAGCAAGCTCCTACAATCTCAGTTTAAACACTATGGGCCTCATTACACGGTAGGCAGAGATAAAATACCGGCACCGCCTTGGTGGAAAGGGGAATTACCGCCCCATTCCAAGGTTGGCTGGGCGGTAATTCCCCCTTCCACCATTGCCCTTCCCCATTCCCATTTTTGCCCCATAGGGCTCTATGGGAATGGGGAAGGCGCTAATTACGGTACCGCAAATTGCGGTACCGTAATTAACTCCACTGGTCCCTTTGCGGGTTGGTTTTAAACGCCTGCAAAAAGCAGGCGTTAAATTCCCCAACCCGCAAAGGGACCTCGTAGTAAGGCGGTAAGGATTTACCAGTTCCGGTAAAATACCGGTACCGGTAAACCCTTACCGCCTACCGTGTAATGAGGCCCTATATAATCCAGGGATGGAAATTAGCATTGGCTAACCGGGAGCTACAAGCAGCTCTTGGGTATCCCGCATAAACCAGGAGTTACCACCACAGACGTCACTTCACCAAAATTCCAGGGGTAGCAGGAGTGACATCACATGACCCTTGACCCCCTGATATCACAGGAAGTGATGTCATTTGACCCCAGCCCGAAGTGATGATGCGGGAAGAGATGGAACACGACCTTTCACCCGTTGACAAAACAGGAAGGGGCATCACATACCATTGTACACTACGAAAAATATGGTTACGATATCACAATAATGTGATGTACATTTCATACAAGAATGGATCGCCATATGTATCTTTAAGATTAGTGTGTATAGGCCCATATTACCAAATTACTGTGAATGCAAGCAGACGTCCATGACCAAATGATAATGAAGTGTTATTATATAGCACTTACGTTTAAGCGCTTTATATAGAAAAAATATACACCCAATATCACCCAACCTGTGTTGGTACTTATTTATCGACCTCAGAAGGATGAAAGGCTTAGTTGAGGTGTTTAAGAACAGACTAAATCAGTGACTCACCCCCTGAAGTGTGCCTGAAATAAACCGTTAATGAGTCTAGCAATTATTGTGTAGAATTCCAGAAAGACACATTATTTGGTATTCCTATTCTTTCTTATTTAGGGTCAGTGCTGGCAGTGTTAGACTTGTGGCACTCCTGTTCTTATTTTTCTTCTTTTTTAAGGGGCCTGAATGAGAAAGCCAGCCACACCAGAAGTAAAGAGCGACATGGGGCTGGCCACAGCCCAGGAGCTTGCCTTGCAAAAAAAAAAAAAGTTTTTTTTTTTTTTTTAGAGGTCGCAAGGTAGACCACAGAGGTAGCAAGTGAGACCTCAGATGTTGCAATTGCAACCTCTGGCGACCCCTAAATGATGTTCCCTGGTTACCACTGGGGAAGTAGGCATAGTACATATCGTTCCACAAATGTAACTTCCACATAAGATGCAAATCTATCATTCTGTCCATTATTTATGACCCCTTATGCTTCAAACGTTGTATAGATGTGTCTGAATGTTTATTCACAGATTGTCCCAAATGGAAAGAATTTAAACTCACATCGGTGTGTTTTTTTGGCATAAGTTGTTCTGGGGGAGCCAAAAGTAGCTCCTGGTAGCTGTTGATGTCAGGCTAACCAGGCTATTCTAGGCCAGAAGCAGGAGCTAATTAACTTCCAGCTCCCCTCAATTTCACACCCTGTAATCCACTGGCAAACCCGGTTAGAAACACAAAACAAGATCAAGTGTTATAGACTACTGAGGAGAGGATACAACCTTAGCAAATATTTACTAAGAGTTGCAAACATCAAACAGAGAATGACCAGGTACAGAGTGAGCGACCACAGACTGTAGATTGCAACAGGCAGACACAGGCCAACCTGGAAGCCTGAAGAAGACCAGATCGGTAACTAACTCATCAAAGGACGAAACCCCCTTTCTCCTTCAATGCGACAAATAGAAAGACACAAGAGAGCGTTATTTTGAGGAACTCCAGAAAACTATCACAACTTTACCAAAACTAAAAGATGAAGAGAAAATGCAAGTTCTCTTGGGGGAAAATAATGACTTGGTGTAAGGAGCGTCAAAGTACGAAACAGGGATTGACGACACAAGGCACACAAAAATCCTAGACCATCCAGGAGGACCTGGCGCTAAGCACACATTGAGACATGAATCAAATAAAAGGACAAGATACTACCAAGTGAGACACTGCAGCTCGGTATAGATGTAATATGTCACCTAAAAGCCATGGGAATGCGCTACATCAGCTTTCGTTTGGTCGTGTCAGTAAAGCATTATTGCATTGCACTGTATTGCCCCACTACTTAGTGTGGGCCAGTGTAGCACAGCCAGCGTAGCACAGCCAGCTTGCTCCTGTGCCACACAGTCCTTGGAAGCCCCGGGCGAAACTGAAGGACCGAGCCCAAATATCCCAGCCAGGCCCTATCGACTGAGGGCGACACTGAATAAGACTGTTCCCAGTTGCCAGCCCAGAATATCTTGTCTGACGCCCAGATACCAAGAGGACTGCACATGTATCCCACTGCTCGGCACCGCCTCAAACCGACCCAGAACAGAAAAGCATCATAGAAATGAGAGCCCTCACCACACCCATGAACAGCTCGAGAGAGTAGTTTAATGACCGCATAAAAAATATATCACTTATTTACAATTAGCTGCACGGTGGTTCTTATGCACCTTGAGGTGCCCCTTTCAGACTGTTGAGTGACAGCATGTGCCTATTCCTGAGATGGGGGCTTCTGCACAGGCGCTGGAGTTCTGAAGCTCTTCATAGACGGAAAAGTTCTGATTTACTAAACAAGTGGTGAAGGTCTGGAGTACTATGCAGGTGATGTTCTGGAGTGTACGGGTGAGGATGTTCCAGATTCCTGTGCAGGTGGGGATGTTCTGGAGTCCTGCACAGGTGGAGAAGAGCTTAAAGATTGCACAGGTGGTGGGATTCGGCAGGCAGCACGCGGGGTGAAGTGCTGGGGATGGATGACAGAATGCCAGCAATGCAATCTACACTGAGGACACAGCAAAGGCGGTGTCTGCTCCAAGCACCCAGTCCAGCTGGCACCTAAGGCTCAGATTGGGCCATGCCTCACAGTGTTGGTGCCCAGCAATGCCTGTCTCCTGCACTGAGGGGGAAACAGTGGTGGCCACATCCTGCTGGAGGGGCTCACTGTGGTCCCCTGCCCAGGACTTTCCTTCTGGTCCGGTGCAAGATCCTCTTGAAGGCTTTGCGGAAGTCCCGGTTGAAGATGGTGTAGAGGAGCGGGTTGAGGCTGCTGTTGCAGTAGCCAATCCAGAAGAAGAAGTTGAAGAGAGCCTTGGGGATGCCACAGGCCTCGCGGCACACTGACTCCAAGCTGTAGGTGAAGAAAAAGGGGAACCAGCAGATCACAAAGCCCCCGATCACCACGGCCAGGACGAAGGTGAACCTCTTCTCCCTCATTTGGGCCAGCCTGACCTTGGAAAGTGAGATGGATTGATCCCGCCTCTGCTGCTGGCTCTGGCGTGGCCTGAAGGACCACGAAAGCCTGTTGCTGTGTTTCAAGGTTGGGCCTGGCGACCCATCGGCCCTCCGATGTCGGGACAGCTGGAGCCCCTTGGACTTGGCAACAGTTGAGCTACTGGTGTCCTCCAAGTCGACATCATCTGGCTCTGCGTCATGCTGGTGGTATTCGGAGCTTTGGCTGCTCCCATTGTCCCGGTCGTATTTGTCCTTTGGATGGACCGCACCAGACATGGAGGGATTTGTGCCCAAGGCCCCATTTCTGGCAGGGTAGAGGGTAGAGGTCCTTTGCTTGGCCACACGGTATATCCGGCAGTAGACCAGGAGCATGATGAGACAAGGTGCAAAGAAGGATACAGTACAGGAGGCTAGTACATACCAGGTTTCATCGTTGAGGAGGCACTCCCAGTGCTCATGCTCTGCCAAGAAAAGCGGTGGCAGGGAAATGGCAGCTGATATCAGCCAGAGGATGGCAATGGTGCCCTTGATCCTCCGGGGTGTCCGTTCGAGGTTGTAGCTGACCGCCTTAGTCACCGACCAGTAGCGGTCCAGACTGATGGCACACAGGTGCATGATGGAGGAGGTGCACAACAGCACATCCAGTGCCAAGTACAGGCTGCACCACACACTGCCAAAGTGCCAATAGCCCATCACCTCGTTAGCCAATGAGAAGGGGATGATCACCATTCCCACCAGGAGGTCTGCAGATGCCAGGGACACCAGGAAGAGGTTCTGCGGTGCCCGCAGTGCCCGGCTGGTGCGCACAGCCACCACCACCAGCACATTTCCAAAGAGGTCCGAGACGATGATGGTGATCACGGCGAACATGATGAGCGTGGTCTCCACAGCATTGTACGGGGGGCTCCAAGGTTTCTCAGCACTGCCGTTGTACGAAGAGTTGAGGAGATCCGGGGGAGCCAGGCTGGCCTCCTCCATCCCAACACCATGGTCGTCGCAGTCTGCGGCCCTCATACAGGAGTCGTACCATGAGCTCTTGCCATTAAAGAGAATTAACCAAAACACTGCTACCGCCTCCAGGCCAATGTCGCTCCACAGGACTCCGCTATCTCCCAGGAAACTGTGCACCACTGGGTTCTCATACCTGCGGGTGTACAGTGCACTGCTGGGTTCTAGTGTTTATAGACCAGTGGCATGCCACGGCACTCGGCTCCCGCTCCGGAAATGACGCGCCGCTGGGTTCTCCTATCAAGAGACATGGAGCTGGGCTGGACTGCGCTGCCTCCCGTCCTGAAGTGCACGTGTAGACTCTACCGAACACCACGTGGCTGCCCGTCACCCGCTGGGCTCTGGCTTCCGGTTCACATCTTCTCCTGCCTCACGAGGGTTAGGGGACCTACACAAATCAAAACAACGCAGGCAACCCGTCCCTCACGGGCCTCAAGGACGGCGTGTGCAGAGCCTCACAGTCTGATCTCACCGGTCAGAGTGGAAGCAGCTGGGTCTATCCCGGGATTTTTAGGGGACCCCCATATACCGATGTGGGGCTGGCTCAGCATGTAGGGATGGTGTCACTGTAAGGTCTCAGACTCCTGGAAGGTGGGCCTGCTTCTGTGTGACGCTGTCTTTGGCGACGGCGTGTCCAACAGTTGATATGTTGAGTGCTCTATGAACAAAGTTGAGGAAAATGTGAAGATGGTGTATTTTTCACGGAGGCACTCACGGAACACAGGGGGCATCCGGCAAGGCTCGCAGGGAAGCAGGTCCCTGATGGCAGTAGTTCCGGTTTCAGAGAGCAATACGACTCAAGAGGAAAGTAGGTACCAAAGGAAACAAGGTCTCTGGGAGCAGCAGATCTGGTAGTGCAGCAGGTCTGGTCTCTGGACCACCAGGAGAGAGCAGCAGGCCTGACCTCAGGAGCACGAGGAGAGTGCAGCGGGTCTAGTCTAAGCCAGGGCACCAGGTCTCAGAGTGCAGCGGGTCTGGTCTCAGCCAGGGCACCAGGTCTCAGAGTGCAGCAGGTCTGGTCTCAGCCAGGGCACCAGGTCTCAGAGTGCAGCGGGTCTGGTCTCAGCCAGGGCACCAGGTCTCAGAGTGCAGCGGGTCTGCTCTCAGCCACGGCACCAGGTCTCAGAGTGCAGCAGGTCTGCTCTCTGCTGGCAATAAGTAAGGTTTCAGGAGCACGAGGAGAGTGTGGCAGGTCTGGTTTTAGCCAGGGTACCAGTTCTCAGAGTGCAGCAGGTCTGGTCTTGGGAGCACCCGTTCTCAGAGTGCAGCAGGTCTGGTCTTGGGAGCACCAGTTCTAGGAGTGCAGCAGGTCTGGTCTTGGGAGCACCGGGTCTCAGGGTGCAGCAAGTCTAGTCTCCGTGGGTAGGAGGTCTTGTCTCAGGAGCACCAGGTCTCAGGGTGCAGATGTTCTCAGGTTGCAGCAAGTCTAGTCTCTGTTGGCAGCAGGTCTTGTCTCAGGAGCACCGGGTCTCAGGGTGCAGCAGGTCTCAGGGTGCAGCAGGTCTAGTCTCTGTTGGCAGCAGTTCTTGTCTCAGGAGCACCGGGTCTCAGGGTGCAGCAGGTCTGGTCTCTGGAGCACCAGGAGAGTGCAGCAGGCCTGATCTCAGGAGCACGAGGAGAGTGCAGCGGGTCTGGTCTCAGCCAGGGCCCCAGGTCTCAGAGTGCAGCGGGTGTGGTCTCAGCCAAGGCACCAGGTCTCAGAGTGCAGCGGGTCTGGTCTCAGCCAGGGCACTAGGTCTCAGAGTGTAGCGGGTCTGCTCTCAGCCAGGGCACCAGGTCTCAGAGTGCAGCAGGTCTGCTCTCCGCTGGCAATGAGTAAGGTTTCAGGAGCACGAGGAAAGTGTGGCAGGTCTGGTTTTTGCCAGGGTACCAGTTCTCAGAGTGCAGCAGGTCTGGTCTTCGGAGCACCAGTTCTCAGAGTGCAGCAGGTCTGGTCTTGGGAGCACCAGTTCGCAGAGTGCGGCAGGTCTGGTCTTGGGAGCACCGGGTCTCAGGGTGCAGCAAGTCTAGTCTCTGTTGGCAGCAGGTCTTGTCTCAGGAGCACCGGGTCTCAGGGTACAGCAGGTCTCGGGTGCAGCAGGTGTAGTCTCTGTTTGCAGCCAGGTCTTGTCTCAGGAGCACCGGGTCTCAGGGTGCAGCAGGTCTAGTCTCCGTCGGTAGAAGGTCTTGTCTCGGGAGCTGCAGGTCTCAGGGTGCAGCAGGTCTAGTCTCGTTGGCAGCACGTCTGGTCTCAGGAGCACCAGGTCGCCTACTGAAGCAGGGCTGCTCTCTGGTAGCTGGGCGCTAGTGTCAGGGTGCAGCAGTGCCAGGCGCTTGCAAGGGCTCTTCGAACTTCCAGCACCGGCGCCGCGGCTAGCTCTGCAGCCCGAAGCCTTTTCCAGAGCAGCAGGGTGTGAGTGTGTGAGAAGGCATTCCGGGGACTCGAGGGGAAGTGGGGGCGAGGGAGGGAGCTAGACGCCAGTGAACACGGCCCCGCAGTGCGGACAACTCTTACTCTCACAAGGAGCGCAGTAATATCCGAGGCAGTGGCTGGGATCCAGCCACTGGGGGTGTCACACCTCCAGCAGGAGGAGTCACTACACCCGGCCCTGACAGAGCCACAACACAGCTTCCAAAAACAACACAAAACAAACCGCGCGCGCTGCCTTCACAGGCGCAGAAGACTGGACAGTGTGCCCCCACACGCGCGAGCACACACGCCTTCAAGCCAGGTGGGAACACTCAGGGCTCGTGCACGGGACTTTAGGCAGGTCACTAAGGTGCACCAATAAACAGGCGACATACTTTCCCACCTCGCAAAATGGACATTTGGAGGCTGCTGTCCATTGAACAGACGTGAGGTTACCGCATGGCCGCCGCAAACCACCGCCATTGAAAGGCATTACCGCCGCAAGCCACCGCCGCTGATAACGACCCAAAGACTGAAAAGAAGTATTCGGCTTCCTGCAAAAACGGCTCATATGTGCGTAATCCAGGCCCCGAGGAGCTGCCGCAACGAGTGCCCGATTCAGCAACGGGGGTGCGCTGCAAGAGGCTGGCTATAGACGCCAGAAGTCGGGCGCGTGCCGACACCACCAGAGCTCGGACACACCGTGCTAAACACACACCACGTGCTTCTCTCTCTCTCTCTCTCTCTCTCTCTCTCTCTCTCTCTCTCTCTCTCTCTCTCTCTCTCTCTCTCTCTCTCTCTCTCTCTCTCTCTCTCTCTCTCTCTCTCTCTCTCTCTCTCTCTCTCTCTCTCTCTCTCTCTCTCTCTCTCTTCTCTCTCTCTCTCTCTCTCTCTCTCTCTCTCTCTCTCTCTCTCTCTCTCTCTCTCTCTCTCTCTCTCTCTCTCTCTCTCTCTCTCTCTCTCTCTCTCTCTCTCTCTCTCTCTCTCTCTCTCTCTCGTTCCGTGTCGGTCTCTGCTGTCAGTGTCTCCACTGTCCGCCCCCCTCTTCTGGGTGTGCGGGCGAGGAAGGGGATTTCCTTGCGCCCTGATGATCTTGGGTAAACATCATGCCCCAATGTCAAAGAAATCCATCCCTATGCAAATTGCGTCAGGTGCCAATTGCGCTGCGACCAAAATCAGATTCATCATGCCGGATGCTTTCCTAAAGACACTCGATCGTGTGCCGTGAGCAATTTGCGCTGCCTGCACTTCCTACATGCAAACGGGCCTGATTCACACACACAAAAAACAGCCCCGGCCTCTGAAATGTATATCTAAGCACCTGAAAGTAAAAAGTGAACTTTTCCACTTTTTTTTTTAACCAGAAAGCAGTGTAAAACTGTACGGGAAGTGAACCTTTATCATGTGAAAATGCTTTAAAAAAGGTGGCATTGTTCCTTGCAGATTTGCTCACGCCCCATTTTTGCCAGGTGGGGGCAGTGGCACATTGCTACAGGAGAAAGTGCTTTGTTTGTTTGTGTTAAGCGAGTTACGAAATGGGCGCGTGTAAGTGTGTTTCTCATTTGAATGTGTCTGCAATTGGAACTCCCCCTGGCACAACCATTGGCATATGAATAGTGGGTGTCACTGGAAGCCACAGCTACACTTTTGTAATTGTAATTATATAGTCATTTTCACAGTCTTGCGAGGCACACATTTCGGCAGCTGCAATTTAGCCATTTTTCCACCTGCACACGCACTTCAGGCGGCAAAAAGGCTTTCTGAATCGTGCCCAATGTACCCTCAGCTCGCACACCCTATATGAAGAATTACTTATGTAAGAATGCATTACTGTGCCTGTTAGACAAATAATTAATGAACATACAATAATATCGCAAAGGGCATTTCTCTGGTAATTAACCAACCGTGAAGCAATTGTCTCCCTTCCATAACACCCGAATGAATTGTAGTGTTACTTTCAACAGGAGCGTCTCTTCCTTAACGGGTGATGGGGTGCTGACCCGCCACAGATGCTGGACGAGCAAAGCTACACCGCGCTCTTGGGTTGGCTTTAACTGTCAAAGGGAAAAATCATTTCACTTTGCCAACTACGATCCTCCGCCGCCGAGCTCAAGCTGCTTTCTGAGGGTGATTGTTCAATTAGCGCACATGGCGTCTCGCCCTCCTGGGTTGTCGTGGCATCGATGAGCGGGTCATTCGTCTTTTTGGTGTTCTTCAATCTTCTGAGAATACTTCTTCCTGCCCAAGTCTTTCTTTGTGTCGTCCTTGCCTTCTAGAAACTGTTACAGAGGCTACCGAGGACACCCCTGTCCTCTCTTTCATTCTTCTTCTTCCTCCTCCTCTTCTTTCATTCTCTCCTCTTGGTGGGTGTCTAGACATCCTGTCCACTGCCTTGAAACGGTTTTCACCTCCACAGGTTGAATTGTCTGATTGCCGGGCATGGTCCTTGCGAAAACAGAATTGATCCACTTGTCATTGTGACAATGTGGTTGTCGCCGTTTTGATCACTGTGGCCGGGACCAACGGGGTCATTTTGACTTTTGCTCATCGCTTCAACCTGGTGTTCTGTTGTCGAATCTGCGCAAGCTAACATCAGGATCTCCTACTATGACGCGGCTTCTGGCGTAGCTTTTTCCTGAAGTTTGTTCACTCACGCCCTGTAATTATCTGAGATCACAATGCTTTGGCATTTCATTAGTAGTTGAACGCAGTGTTTCATCCTTATTCTGAGGCGTATTACGAATACGACCAGGAGGGGCTCGTCCATAATGGGCGTGTAACGGTTTATTGAGAAGCCACCTTCAACACAGGGATTTCCTTCCTTCCCCACTTAAGCTGTGATGCAACAAACTATTTGATTCTTTTATTCAGCCCTACTTTAGACACATATCATGCCTCTTTTATTTCTCCCCCTGAGCTAACAATGAGCCAAGAACCAGGCCTGTGTACAGGAAATATATTGGTATTTATTTAAACAAAAGTTATCGAAATTAGCACAAAAATGTCAAACTCCACTTTATACGTGGCACAACACAATCAACTTCTCTCAGCATAAATAAGAACACAATCACAATTCTTCACTCAATTTCACTTCAAGAAATAATTAGTTATAAATGTAATTTTGTGCAATTTTGATTTTCCTGCAGGCTTAAAAGGCTAACAGCAGTAGTATTTCAAGATTGGTAAAAATACATATGGCAATTATGATTTTGCCCACACTTTTGGTTTAAAATAAACACAGGGTGATTTAGCGGTTTGTTTTTTACCCCCCCCCTTACTTTGGTCTGTGTTGGGGAAGTCGGACAAAAAAAATGGAATGATTTGGGGAAATTTGGTTTTCAGACCCCCCTCCACTGAAAGGCCTGTGTTCGAGAAGCTGGATAAAAAGGTTGGACTGATTTAAGAACAAAGACACCCCTCTTCCTTAAAGAAGTGGGGGTCAGCAGGACAAAAAACATTACCCAATTAAATTATATGCTACAGTTTTCAGCGCACAATGAGAAGTGAGCTTTGTTAGTTTCAATTTTTAACAAAATTCGCCCCGTAGTGTTCGGTCAAATGGGGAATTAATTAAATACATATTTTCTGTTAAATAGGCTAATGATCTATACAGTCACCCCGCCCCCACGCCCACTATAAAGGGAAAGGATTAAAGGCAAGCAGACTCCCCCACCTTTTGGTTTCCCAAGGCTCAGTTCTACTTACATAGCAAGCCTCTGTTTGAAGTTCAGGAAAGCCAGCTGCATCTCAGGACACTCTGGAAAGAAAGGGCAGGAGTCTGGTCACTCCACTCTCAAAGCTGGCCTTCCGCTCTCCACCATAGGACCCAGTCAGCTTTGAGACCTTCCTAGAAATAGACAGCTCCACCCAGATGTACTCTCAGCAATCTCTTCTGTTGTTTCCTTACAGCTGTCAGATGGTAAGTTTCAGCAGCTCTCTTTGTCTCCCTGTCTGTCAGTCTGCCTCTGTGCGTGTTTCCTCCTAGTGCAGTCCCCCTTATATAGCAGTGATGACACCACCAATTTAAAATCTTGGGGAAGTACCCTGTAATACTTCCCACAACTAGGAATGGACAGTTACCCTTCTCTCTTCACCCAAACCCAGCCTCCAAGTCAGAATTGGTTGAGGGGTCTGGAGCAACATTTGCAATTCCCATTTGTAATCGCCATTTGTTCTCCTTTCACATTTTGTCAAAAAATAGTTATGTATCACAACTTCATAATTTTACTAGTAACAGACATAATAAACATATCATCTGATTCAGCTAAACATGGGGAATTAGATAAGCCAATCACCAGGTCCGTACTATGTTGCACGGCCACGTGGCACCTTTCTACCATTTCCATAAAAAGCATAACAGTTATGAATATGTAAGTCATTACCAATATCCCTAATTTTATTCTCCACTCAATCAAGAAATCTCACATTTGGAACATGTTCAGATCAGCCAGAAACACATCTTAGATAGCCATTACAGTTCCACGAGTCGCAGGTGGATGTGTTTTATACCTCAAAATTGCCTGGAAATTACCTAAAAAATTGTACATAGATGAAATGAAACCGCCTCATGGTTGCTGAGCAAAAGTCCTAAATGATAATAGTTCTTTTAAATTATTTGCCAATCTTCATGTGGGCAAATGGCCCTTCTCCTGACTTCCGGCCATTTGTTTTCACTGGGTCAGCCTGCACCCAGAGTTGTATTATCTACCAGTCTCTTGGTGTTGGAAGCTTGCTCTTTGAAGTTGCTCTGCCCCCATGTCCACACAAAATAGTCATGCTCCAGCCAAGGGGGACTTCTCCTGTATTCAATGCTTTCATAGACAGCAGGTCAGGAGAACACTGAATTTCGACACCTTTAGCAGGACACTTTATTGCAGTTAGTAATTAGATGGGAGCAGTGGCATCACCAGAATCACATTTAGGAGGGGCAGAGAGGGGGCCAAAGAAAAAAGTAGGGGGGCTACAGACAAAAGTGTGGGAGGGGCAGCCTATGAAAGGGAATGTGTGACATCAGAAGCACTCCTGCAGAGAGGCTTTTGTACACACCAACCACCCACACCCCACGGAACCTCCCCTCCCATTATAATGCATGCACAAAACCATTCAGTGACTAGTGGCCCATCATTAGCGGTTTTCTCCGCTACATTCTGATTGGAGCTGCTGGTCTTAGCTGCAGAGGGAACTGAACTGTTTTGATTGTTGTGCTTATGAGTCAAGCCGAGTGCTGATTTTTATTTATTTTTTTATTTTGTATATTAATCAAATTAGATTTTTACAAAAGAAAGTTGCAAGTTAGTTATTCAGTCTAAAAAGTCTTTAACATCTTAAAAAAGTAGATCTTGAGAAAAAGTGAAGAAGTTCAGGCACTAAAGTGCATTGTCTATTCACCTTGAGTGTCCGCTAGCTGGTTTATTGAAGAGAGAGACTTTTCAATATGTTGCAAAATTTTGTAGGTGGCCAACAACCACAAAGTTTTGTCTCCCATCATCATGTGTGACCAACATAGGTCTTTGTCACTCAATACAAAGTCTGAAAATAGATGTCTCAAATAATGGCCTCTCATATTTGAAGTGCCTGGACAAGAGAGAAGGAGGTGACGAATGGACTCCACCAATTCTGGCGAGTTACAGAATCTACTTCTGATGGAGACCGCCTGCCCTCGAATGGTTAACATTTTGTTGGTGTGTAGTAGATTAAACCTTGCTCTCAATAGGAGATTCCTGGCCTGTTTTGATGGAAACTGCTTTAAAAAAGGTTGGATCTCATTCAGTTTCCCGGGATTTTGCGGTAGATGACGTGTTAGCTTATTTGCGGCTGCTGATTCTCCTGTCACAATCCAATCAAGCTCTTTGATCTTTTTCAGGACTTTCACCGGGTTTGTTTTCAAGGTTTCTTCATCCATACCCACCTCTTGTAAAGTTTCCAAGTTTTGTTTTATCCACTGATTCAACATCTTACATCTAGATCCCAGGCTTTCTTGCAAAATGAGATTGTAGATTGAGGGTTCTTCTGAAAGATGACATTTTCAGAACTGCATCAGGGTGTTACATTTGACTGTGGCTGCGTGTGATAAAAGGCTTAGTTCTCTCCTGATGCAGACTATCGAGGTACAATAAGGCAGGCCCAGCACCTTTCTCCAGAATAGGGCCTCCAATCTAGGCCATATCATTTTAGGAATATTGGGCATCACCTCAGCCCCGTAAGTCAATGTTGGTACTACTTTCATTTTATAGAAATTTAATACGTGGATCAATGAGAAACAGACACATTTTTTATCAATTGCACACCCTTGGGCTGCTAGTTTTCTGGTGTTTTCATTCAAAAACCTTTGCATGGCTAGCTCGTTCTTAGTATTGTCAAGTGTGACTCCTAGGTATTTAAACTCACAGACTTTTCCAATCACTTTCCCGCCAAGACTCAGTGTGATGGCTTCCTTTCTTTTTATGCCTTTGGACATGATCATAAATTTTGTTTTATCTTCATTTATCTCCAGGTTGTTTGGTGAGATGTATTTCTGTAAATTGCTAAACTGGTGTTGCAAACCTATTGATGTATAGTCGAGGAGAATCAGGTCGTCGGCATATAAAAGTCTGTTTATGGGGGTTTTGCCCATCTTGGGAGGAAAACAACGTACCTCTGTATCTGTGTCTTTGAAATCTCCTATAAAGGCCAGGAACAAAGCTGGAGCCAAAAGGCACCCTTGCTTAACTCCTCTCTCGGTGGGGATTTCTGTTGATAGTAGGCCTTGTTGATCCAGTCGCACCCGCATGTTTGTGCCTGAGTATAAGGCTTTGATTGGTGCCAGTATTGAGGTGGGACAGTTCCACCTTTCTAATTTGTTCCACAGCAGTGACCCGTCCACACGGTCAAATGCTTGTGTAAGGTCCACAAAGACGATTAATACCCACGGTCCCCCTTCGAGGACCTTATTTTTTAGTATGTTTTACGTCAAGATGTTTGCTGCTGTTCCTATATTTTTCTTAAACTCTTTTTGCAGGTAGTCCTCACACAGGGCCCCCTTTGCCCATTCCTTGAAGTTATTTAAGAGCAGAGTTCCAAACACCTTCCAAATGCAAACTAGTAAGGCGATTGGTCTATAATTGGCCGGGTCGCTCTTGTTTCCTTTTTTGTAAATTGGAACCACCGCAGCCGCTTTCCATGATGGTGGGATCAATTTTAAATCCGCGCACCTTCGAAATATTTTGCTTAGCAGGTCTGCCCATTCTACTGGGTGGGCCTTTAGGTCCATGTTTGTAATTCCATCTGGCCCAGGCGCTCTAGAGTTCTTGAGAGACTTAATCATCCGGATGATCTCAACTTTGTCGTCAAGGCGCGCCCACTCTGCCACAATTGGGGACTGATTCAAGTGTAGACTGATCCCTGGGCGTTGAAACAGAACTCTGAAGAAGGTCACCTATGTTGTTTCACCTATATTGGTTGAGATTGAAACTTCTTCCGATGGAGTGGTTGCGTTCAAAGGGACCCAAATTCTCTACTTTTGTTCCCACTTATGGCTCTTTGAATGGTTTCTGCGTCTTGCTGGTATAACGCCGTGCAATGGTTTTTAAGCCATGATTTGTACCTCTGCAGGGCTTCTTTTACTAGAGGGTTTGTATTCACAGAACCTGAGGGTTTAGCTTCTCTTTTTATTTTCCTTAGTTCTTTTCTTTTTTCCACCAGAGCTTTGTCGTATGCTTGTTTTGTATACCTCCTCGATTGAGTTTGGTCTGCTTCTTTTTGTATGTCGAGAGCAGTGGTAGATAGTCAATCTGTTTTACAGTTTCCAAATGGTTTTGAGCCGAGTATTTAGACTTCAGGGCTCTTATTGCTTCCATTGACATTTTCAATCTGTATCCCTGGTTGTTTGTCTCCAGATGCGCAGTCGCTTTTGTTGGTGTGCCGAGCGTTACTGGCCAAGTAATGCACAGCAGCCGAACGTGTCACCTCAAATGGGGTTATAATTTGTGCTAGCTTGCACGTTGCGAAGATGTAATCGATCGTGGCAGCAGATGACTTTTGCTCCCATGTCAGTAAGGTCTTTGCGTTTTATAGTACCTCATCTATATTAAGGAACTCCCGTGATGCCATTTGACCAAGCTGCTCCTCTTATGCCTGCTGCTGACACCTTTTTAGTTGGCAAAGGTGTTTCGGCTTTCCTTTTGCAAATTGAGTTAATATCTCTGCATATGATCACATGTGGAACCAGGTATACTGCTGTTGCCTCATCAATGGCATTTTCAAACATGTCGAGAAATTGGTTAGTTTCGCTTGTTGCTGGATTCCAGTAAATATTCATATTGACTATCACAGTCTTTGTGTCTTTGTCTCTGTCTTTTTCTGGATTTGTCCATTCTGCCTTAATCGTCAGTAGGCTTGATTGCAAGTTAGCACTTTAGCTGACAATATTCCACAGCCATGACGTATAGCCGCCAGGATTCCGGAAGAGGGGCGACCCAAAGGGCCCTTTTATGCCGGTGATAAAAAAATTCCTAGCCTTCTAACGTCGGAAGTTCAGTCAGCCAAGTCTCTTGCAGACAAAGGACGTCATAGTTTCCCAGCTTTATGTCACTTGTAGCTGTCAAATGGCCATGACCCCTTGTGTTCCACGAGCATAGTTTGATTTGCTCCATTGTTTTCTCTGGGGTAGTATTCACTTGATTACTATGCTCGGAAGTTGAGGATTGCTATTTTTTCTGATGTGTTGACAGGACCTTCGGAAGCCAGGATCACAGACTTTGTATAGAAGGTTTGTTGCCACCATTGCCTCCTGTGGGAAGTTTGTCCCTTTTCACTTGGGACAACTTTCCACTGATTTCTTGTTGATTCAGGAAAGGTGCCCTTTTAACATGTATTTCCGTGATCTGCCTGTTATCCAGAGCTGGTTTGGCCGTCTACTTCTTCCTTTTGATTGGGACCTTGTATACGTAGTTTTGCGTCGTTCTCTCATAGTTTCTGGAGCACCGCTTGTCTTGGTTTGTTTGTGGTATTCCCTTTGGCTCTTCTCTCCTCTTTCATTAGAGTACCAGTATTCAGTGGTAACTTGAGGTTGAGTTGTTTCCACTGTACCAATAACTGAGTTTGAAGCTGAGGTCCTATTCACCTTTCTGGTTGATTCAGCCAAGTCGTAGCCACTTTCAGTAGGCTTCTCATTTCAATTCTTAATTGCCGCTGTACTATAGATGAACCGATATACAAATGAGCTATTGCTTTCCTGTTTTCTTTGACTAGGGTCCACTATAAGTAGGTCCTCTGTTCATATACGTTGTAGATTCGGAATATAACTAGATAGGGCTAAAACCGAACATCGGTTTAGAATGATGTTGTCGTTGTTTCCCTCAATTTGCTCCAACTTTAAGATCTACCTAGCTAGGTCTTTTTTCTTTATTGGTTTATTGTAGATTGCAGTTTTTGTTATATAGTGGGGTTTGGTCGGACTGTTATGGGAATTCCCATGATTTAGTTCCTCTCTCTAAGTTTTGTTTCTTTTGTTGTAACCTAAAAGGGGCAAAGAAGATTTGGGAAAGCTCTTGTGCAGTTTTCTTGAGGTTTCCCTGAGGTTTCACCCAGGTTTGCACTCTCTTGAACCCTTCCGTGTCCTAAATTGTTTCTCGCAATGTCCCAACGTATTCTTTCTTGACCGACTCCCTTTTGGTTCACTTTCTTTGACTTCCCGGGAGTCTTTTCTTTTTCCTTTTTTCCTCTGGTTATTCCTGGTCGGGCTATTAATCTGCCTTGCTTGCCTTTTCGATATCCTTTGCACTGCCCTTTGTTCAGAGGAGTGTGTGGCTTGCCTAAGTTCATTCACTCTCATGCCCCTCTGAGTCCTGTGGAGTTCCACACCCCGTCCCGGCGTGTTCTTCCTTGACCTCCTCCCGTTTAATTCACTTTCCTTTACTTCACGAGAGTAATTTGATTTTCCCTTATTTCTTTCATTTATCCGGGATGGGCTGTTGGTCTGTCTTACTTGTTCTTTTAGTGATTGTTGGTCTTTTTCTGCCCTTTGTTCTAAGGACTGCGTATCGTTCAGTTGCACACTTAGGTTCAACAGCTCGTCCCTCTTCAAGAAGTCATCAATTGTTTTCGGCGAGTGAGATGCCGATGAATTTAACTGCACTGTGATTGCTTCTTCACGAACACTTGTCGAGCGCTTGGTCTGGACGCGATTCGCCATTTTTCTTGGTTCTTTAGATAGATCCTTTCGAGGACGATTTAAGATTAAGACAGGTTCCAATACCTTTGAGTTTGTAGTCCTATCCACTCTCTCCGAAGCTGACATCTCGTGACTTGGGGACAATTTCTCTTTAGAGTTCTGTGTTAAATCGATCGTGGTCGACGTTTGACATTCTGTTTCTTAAGTGACCGCAGGGGTAGGCTAGTGACTCTGTGTTTTCAGCATTGGCTGAGGTAGTCATTCTTGTGCCTTCGACTGAGTCTTTTCCTTGTTGTGTAGGGCCATAATGTAGGCTTCCAAAAAGGTTATCTTACCAGACATTGTCGCCTGAATCGATGTATGATCTTTTAAGGAGTCGCTGATCCCTTCGTACAGTTTCATGAAGGGAGCTAGTGCTATTGTTACAGCCAACATTATCGATAGCATGTCCGGCTTCTTTGATGGTGTGGCCCCCTGGTTTTGGTCTATGGAGTGATGATGTTGCGCTTTTGAAGGAGAATCAATCCAAAGAGAATGAGGAGCTCAGCGTTGGAGGCTAGTTCTATGTGGTTCCAGTGAGTTTCTTCGGCTGGCCGCCACGTTTAAGGGGTGCCAGAATGCCTGTTGGCTGTGTTGCCTCTGGGAAATCGTTTTTTCGGGGAGTGAACTATCCCTTCTTTGAGGTCTATTTTTTTGCAGAAGCTCGCTAACTACTGCTCGCCCTGTCTCACCAAAGTCATCGGGTAAGTCTGCCCTTTCATCTGGAGCACCAGAGGCTTTGCCCAGGCCTCCCGAAGAATGGGGACGAGCTGGCTTCTCCTGCCTTGACACAGATTCGTGCAGGACGTCGTCCTGTGTTCCTCTGGTATCAGTTGCTTGTGTTGGCATGTTTTCAGCCGTTAAGTCATTTGGTATAGGTCTTGTACTCGGCAGTGGCACTCTCAGCACTCCCAGCTCTGATTGTGGTACAAGTGACTCATTTGAACCTCTCATTACGGTAGTTACACCAGGGAAGTTGGGCATACAATCTCTGGAGGACTCTGGTGTCTTGGGAGTCTTGATGTGTTTTTTCCTATCTTTCGTTACCGGCAGAGCAGTGTTTGGGGGGTGCCCATCTAATCGACGTTGCTAAAATGCTGGCAAACAGTCATTTAATGCCTCCAGGATTTCAATGTCTGTTAGTTTCCCTCTAGGGACACTTTTCGCCTGGGGTCTAAGGTTGAAGAAGTCCCTTAAATTAGTGGGTTCGTCAGGTGCTCTGTTGCTACTTTTTCCCATTTCGGGTTCTGGTCTTTTGTTTCCTGTAACTAGTTAACTATTTGTTTTATGACTCTGGTTTCAGGGCTTGGTTTTCTTTTTGCGCCCTTTACGAGGTTTAGGCAGGCTGTTTTTATTGTGGACTACTGTCCTTGCTAAGTCAGCAGTTCTTTGCCTTTTTTTGTGATTCAGTGTAACATTTTCAATGAAGGAAATGGACTCCTCCGAGTTAGTGCCCGCATTAAGCGAGAATTGGGCAGATTTAAATCTCTGCTGTCTCACAAGGTCAACTTGTGTATCCGGCACTGTGTGTACCAGTGCCTCAATGGTTAACACTTGGCTAAAGGGCGGGGCTGCATTCTCCTTGGAGCGAGCCACCACGGGCTGGGAAAGCAGCAAGCCATCTTGCCAAGCCTCACCCATGGTGCTTGTCTGGCGCAGCCCCCCACTGTCCCCCAGGCCACCGGAGACCAGAGGTGCCCCCACCTGGCCTCAAGGCTGCTCTATAGTGGGGGCTACTGGCACTGCCTCGAGCCCACAAGACGGGCCCGCGGGTCCACCCGACACCTGGCCTCCAGGCCTCTCTCTCATGGGGGCTGCTGGCGCTGCCTCGAGCCCACAAAACGGACCTGCGGGTCCACCCAACGACAGGCCCGATGAAGCCCCGCCCGGCACTCCAAGCGGCGACCCCCCTTTCGGGGATTGACGGTGGAGGACCCAGGGGCTGAGGGCTCCAGTCAGACGAGGCCGGGCGGACGCTGTTCGGGGGGCTGTCTGACTCCTCCGCCAAGTCCTCCCGAGGCTCCCTCAACCTCAGCAGTGAAACTCTGCAGGTTAGTGGCAATAAACTGTTGTGGTCATTGTATAGTGGTGGGCACATGATGTTACCTTTATGCAAAGACGTGGAGATCGAGTGCTCGCCTTTTTTCAATGTTGTGCTTGTATCAAGCCGATTTTTCTCTGTTGTTGTCCTTGGGCGGGCGCTCCGCAACCGGCGGCCTTCATCCTCGTCGAAAGTCTGGGCAATGGGAGAGGAGTCCATTTTAGCCCTGCTAGCTTTCCTGCCAGGACTGCAGGACTGTCACTCTCCGTCACTCCGCCGTTGCAGGCGGTATTAGTACTGTGAGTCCACCCACCAGTACTGTGCTGGAAAACAGACTCCAGCAAGGGCAGCAAAAAGTTGAATAGCAAGGTGCAGTCTTCACAGCAGGAGCAGGACTGTCACTCTGCGTCACTCTGAATGAGGTGACATTTCAATGACTTATGTTATTGATTGATTGATATTTTATTTCTATCGCGCTCGTACAGAAGTGTTTCAGAGCGCAACAAGGCAAGGGAGGGGAACGGGAGAACAAAACAGCGATCTTACTAGGCCCAATGACATTGAGAACGCGCAAGTGCATGGGAGAGGGGAAAAGTGCATGGAAGGGGGGAGAGGTGGAAAGTGCGAAGCAGAGGAGAAACAGATAAATAACAATAAATAAATAATAAAGGCAACAAACAGTGGTAATGCAGCCAGCAATTTGCAAGTGCTAGGTTTAAGGCAGCAGACAGGGTAGGTATGATAAGTGCAGGAAGAAAAAAGGGGGGGCTGAATGGGTACAGATACAGACTCCAGTGCAAGGGGTGGCCCGGAGGCAGTGCGGGAGGGTGGCAGGATGAGCAGGTACCTGGGCCCAAAAGACAGAGGGTGGCTGGGTTCACGGTGCCAAGAGAGAACAGATCAGCAGGGGAGAGGGGGAGCGAAGGCAGAAGAAAAGAGGAAGGTCTTGAGGTGCTTCCGGAACCGGAGATGGTTCTCCTCAAGTTTTAGAGTGGCAGGGAGGCTGTTCCAAAGGGAGGCCCCAGCAGAAAACAGAGATCTACCCCCAGCTCGTTTCTTAGAAAAACGACTGACCCTGAGTGAGTTGGAGGTAGAGGAGCGAAGAGCTCGAGAGGAGAGGTATTTGCGGAGGGATAGCTGAAAGTATTTTGGACCCAGGCCCCAGAAAGCCTTGTGGACAATGCAGAGGGTTTTGAATTTAATCCTTGCATCCACTGGGAGCCAGTGGAGAGATTTCAGAGCTGGAGAGATACGATCCCAGGGCTTGAGGCCAAGGACAAGTCTTGCAGTCCTGTTCTGGATTAGTTGCAGAGGGCGGAGAGTAGAGGCAGGTAGATTTCGAAAGAGGCTGTTACAATAGTTCAAGCTAGAGAGAACCAGAGCTTGAGATACCATGAGCTTCTGGGGAAAGGAGAGGAAAGGCAGAGTACCTCTGAGGAGGTGCAGTCGGAAATGTGACTTTTTTGAGACCTCAGAGATGTGGGTGGAGAAGGAAAGGGTGGAGTCAAAGATGACCCGAGGTTCTTAGCCTCGCAGGTGGGGGTAGGAGGAGGGCCAGAAAGTGAGGGGAAAGGATGGTGAAGGTGTGCCGATGAGGAGGATCTCCGTCTTGCTGGCATTCAGACAAAGATCATTGGCGGCACACCAATCTTGAATGGCAGTTAGGCAATCAGAGATGAGAGAGGGAGAGGAGGTGGCAGAGGGCAGCTTGAAAATGAGTTGAGTGTCGTCAGCGTAGCACTGGAAATTTGAGCAGAAAATGGCAATGCAGTGGGTGAGAGTTGCCAGGTATTGGTTGAAAAGCCAGGACGAGAGGTTATACCAATGGTCTAACCTCTCTATTACCTCTCTATTACAAAATGTACTGGAAATTCACAGGTGTGCCTCACTTCATAGATTTCAAATCGCGTAATTAAGTTTTGGTATGAAGTTCTTGGAACCATGTGTGTCCTAAGTGTTTTGAAAAATAGTTATTTTTTTTACAAAGCAAATTCTTGGGACACGGGACGCATTCAGCAAAAAATAATTCTCTATTTTATTTCTGGTGACGCAGTATTCCTCTCACTGTAGTGTTTGTTCATACTAATCCCTGATGTGGCAAAACGTGCAACTCCACTGGCGAGGTTTGAACGGCAGGTGGCAGTACGGAACCTCTTGTTGTCAACGCCTGAGGAGAAGGAGCGGGCCGCAGGTACAAAAGTGCTTTTCACAATGCCGGGAACGAAGGAGTGCTTTTGAAGACTTATGACAGTCTCTGTTCACTAACTATTTTTGCACAACGGTACACTATCCTGTTGTTCAGCTCCTGTGTTTCATTGATAGTGCAGAGAGCAGCCCAGCTGAAGTGGGGTGGGGGCACAAAGGCAGGCCAGGATTTCAGAGTGGGGGCATGGGCCCCCCCGACCTGCTCCTAGCGACGCCACTGGATGGGAGATGTGTCACCCAGACTGGGAGTGCCAGATTTCCTTGTGAAGTTTCCCACAGCCAGAAAAAAGGGTTTGTCTTGGGCTGACATTTTTTCATGAACACAAAGTGGCTTTTTAAATGTCACTGGAGTTTTTTTTAGGTGAAACCTAATATATACTTCGCTTTTTGTCAACCCACACATCATGCCTTTTCCCTGAAAATTTTCTGTTAGCAGTGATACATTTTCACATTTAAAATGCTTTTATTTGCACACACCTGTGCCAGCCGTTTTTGGTGTCACGTTTCAAAAATCCTGTTTTGACAGGTAGACCCCTTTTCCACATGGCTCTTCAATTTTACTTGCAAAAAATAAACAAAGGCCAAGGCCTTTTTGGTTCAGGGTTTAAAATCCTGCTGTTCACGTGAAAGGGACTTCTGTTGGGGCCTTTGAATGCACCCCACACGAGCAATGTTGGGTTATCAGTTATTGTTTAACCTTTTCATGAAAAACAATAAAACCAGAAATTGTTTTTTTTTTAAAAGGACTGAAAGGAATGCGTTGACTCAAAATGTGTTCGGTGAAGTCACAGGTGACAACTGGCAGACACAATTAGTCACATTGTTAAATGAAGCTGGATCTTTTAATTGTTGCTAAACATGCTTGCGGACATAGGACAGCGTTTCACAACTCACGCAACTGGAATTAGACATAAAGTTAAGTTAAAGTAAGGCATTGATTTGCAAACTAAAAATATGATACTCCGGGTGGGGGCAAGCCTCACAATTTCAGGGGGGTGCTGTATGGCAGTTTTGAAAGCTGGTAGTGAGTGGGACCATTAAACCCATTGCGCTGTCGACCCGCCTTCCTCTGAGACAAGCAGGGTGATCGCTATTTTGCCTGCCTTTGGCACATTATATGCATCTTTCACCCCAATTCAGAGGCTATTTCATTTCACAAATCGATGCTAAGCATTAGAGATGTGAGCCATCTAAATGCTGAGCACAGTGCTTAAGCCTTCTTCATCGTGAGGGGTCTATTGATATTGCCTGGGCAGGCTTTTGTCCTCTGTCACTGTATGTTCGCTGCTCCTGCCATCATTTTAATGATCGTTTAAACGTAAGTAAATGCACCACTCTCCCAGGTGAGACATTTGTCAGGCTCTTGCACCCTTTACTATTGGAGCAACGGGCTGAGCATTGCAGCAGAGTAATGCCTTCTACCTCAAAGTGGGAGGGTTTGGGCCCTACCAAGCCAGGGGCTGGTGTCGCCCATGGATACTACAACATTTACAGGAATTGGTCAGTCTACATATAAGACACTTCCTTGGAGCTCAAAAGAGACACCAGACAATCAAGATGCTACAGCTTGGCTTGGCTTTAGAGAGGGCTGGGCCAGTCCTATTTTAAAAGTTATGGGGAAAGGGTTAATTATTACTCAGGGAGCAGCCCCTTTTATACTGAGCATCCATGATTACCTCAAACTCACTCACGGGTTTGGTGGTCCTGCCATCCTCAGCTGAACTAGTGAGGGGGGGTGCCCCACAAGCTTGCACTATTTTATTCGGCAGCCTCCCCTTTCACTGTATAATGGGAGAACAGGACCTTTATCTTTGGAACTTTGACCTTCTGTTGGTCATACCCGGAACCCCCGCACACCAACCAAATTGGTACAACCAGTTGACTCTGCTGCTTTCCGGGCCAGCTCCCACATCAGTTAAGGGAGTTCAAAGTTTTTTGGGGTTCGCTAACTTTTATCAGTGATTTATGTCAGATTTTTCTCAACTGGTTCATCCCATAACTTCCTTGCTCAGAAAAAACAAGATCTTTGCTTGGACGAAAGAGGCTGAAGAAGCCTTCCAGAAATTGAAGGATAGATCTACAGCAGCTCCAGTTTTGCAACATCCTAGGCCGGATCTTCCCTTTGTGGTGGAAAACAATGCGTCAAATGTGGCCATGGGTGCTGTCCTGTCTCAGCGTGATCCAGTCTCTCAAGAGTTACATCCAGTGGCCTTTTGGTCAAAATAATTTTTACTGCAGAACTCAATTATACAGTCACCGGCAAGGAGTTATTGGCAATCAAATGTGCATTGAAAGAATGGAGACATTATCTACTTGGGGCTAGGCACACTGTCACCATTTTCACAGATCACCAGAATTTGCAGTATCTATGCTCTACAAAAGCACAATCTTCACGACAGTTGAGGTGGGCCCTCTTCTTTGTGGAGTATGACTTTGTTATCACATTCCGGCCTGGTATTCGTAATGGTAAGGCTGATGCTCTGTCCAGAATTGGCAAGGGAGAAGAAGCTTATGTTGCATCCACCCCCGTGGAAATAATTGCAGGTGAGAAAATGCGTGGAGTCATGAACACAACGGATTCTCTGTTTGAAGAATTGAGTGATGAAATCAAAGCAAACATGAATACAGTAGAATTGCAAGAATGGGAGTCTGGGAAAGAACATGGTAGTGTACAGGATGGCTTGCCATTTTATCAAGGGCGATTATATTTGCCTACTCAAAAATTACAGGGACAAGTGATGGAAACTTACCACAGTACCTTGTTGTAAGGTCATCCGGGAGTTACTAAAACATTGGAAAAGGTCAAGAGATCCTATTGGTGGCCTACTTGGCGAAAGGATGTAATACAATATATCAAAACCTGTGGAAATTGCGCTCAAAATAAATCACAGAAAATGAAACCTGCTGGTCTTCTAAAACCCTTGGATGTGCCACCACTTCCTTAGCATACTCTCTCGTTAGACCTCACCACAGATTTACCCAAAAGCAATGGATTCAACACCATTTTGGTGGTGGTGGACCTTTTTTCTAAGATGGCGCATTTTGTGGCCTTGAAAGGGCTACCTACAGCATCAGCCCTGGCGAAGGTATTTTTGGAAACTATTGTAAAGTTACATGGCTTCCCTTCCATTGTGGTATCTGATCGGGGAAGTCAATTTGTTTCTGAATTCTGGAAGAAATGCTGCAAAATGGCCCAGATTGATGTATGTTTGTCCACTAGTTACCATCCACAAACAGATGGGCAAACCGAACGCACAAATCAAACGTTAGAACAATACCTCAGGTGCATGCTTCAACAGGCTGAAGATACTTGGTCCGAAATTTTGTGGATAGCTGAATATGCTTATAATAATGCTGTACACTCTTCCACTGGATTAAGCCCATTCTTCACCTTATATGGTCGGCATCCTCGAACCTCAGTCTACGATCCGCCTGAATTATTGGAAATGCCAGCAGTAAAGACCCTGCACAACAATATTGTCACCGCCGTTGCCAAAGCAAGCAAACAGTTGTCCTTAACAAAGGTTTCTCAGAAGGGGTTTGTAGATCGCAAGCAGAGGGATTCTCCAGAATACAAGGTGAGAGATTCAGTTTGGTTAGCAACCAAGAATCTTGCATTAAGAGGAGCCCGGAAATGTTTTCCAAGATTTTTGGGACCTTTCACTACCGAAAAGATCATCAACCCAGTGGCTATGAAATTGATACTCCCCAAAAACATGAAAATCCACTCAGTAGTCCATGTGTCCTTGTTGAAAGCTGTCAATCCGAATACACAAATTCAAAAACCTCCTGCTCCAGTTGTTTTGGAAAATGATCAGCCCGAGTTTGAAGTCAAGGCTATCCTAGACTCCTAAGTGGTTCGTAAGAAGTTGTTCTACTGTGTGGACTTGAAAGGTTATGGGCCACTGGATAGAACTTGGGAACCCTTGGAGAATATTCACGCTCCCAGATTGATAAAGGTTTTCCATCAGAATAACCCTAATAAACCAGGAGGGGTGGGTTTCCACCTAGGAGGGGTCTTGGGGGGGGGGGGGGAATACTGTCATGATCACGGAAAAGAGTTCCAGAGTAACCCCAAAAAGGAACTGGACATCATCTTATCACTACTGGATGGTGGGTAGGCAACACAGTGTAGTGGGTAGTCATAGTTAGTCACTTCCTGACTCTACAACATGGCTGCCCTAGTTGTTCTCCAGTTCGTACAGTGCAGTCTAGTTGTTAGCAATCCATGAGTATTTAAGCCCCTCCCAGCTTGCGCTCTGGGCTTCGCGTCTCATCTGTTCAGTTAACGCTTACCGACGCCCAGTCAACCTTAGTCACAATCTGTATATTATACTATTATACATATAAAATTAGTTAAAAGTTTTCAGACTACAGTCCTGTTACAATCTCCTGCGCACCGTAGGCTTTTTGGTCTATTGACTGAATCTTGTAACTTCATATTCTTTCAGTCACGGCAAGCTGCTCGCGTCAGTGCTTTTCGTTCCTATCAGGCGGCATACGTTTCGAGCGTCTTGCCTTCCAAATGTCTCCGCTTGAAGAAAAGCCCTCAAGTCTCAGCAAGTATTGCCTCAGCATGTATATATATCTATTGTAGCAGTATTTTCCAGTTGAGATATTGAGCGTTTGTGTGTGGCGTTTTCATACGCTATTGCTTTTTCGGTGAAAATGTTTTCTCATTCATTCTTATATTCCCCGGTGTAAGTTTTATGAAGCGCCTTTTTTCCCCCAATTCATAAAACATAATTTCTCTTCCTAATTTAATACGCACACAGCAAATCCAGTTTGGGACACTAGTCAGTTAGTATTGAAGCGCCACTTTAGCAGAACTGTTTCACCCTTGTATCTCTGTCACTTGGGCTAGTGCGATAGGAAGTGCATACCGCAGTCTCTTGATTTCCCCATTGTAGTCACATTAATGCACAAGTTAGTCAGGGGTAATTACAGCAAGAATTCCGTCCAAGTTCAGACATATTCTGTCGTTTAGTTCATTTTCTCACAATCAACCTTACTCATCATATTGACATAGTCCAGTGTTCTGCTCTCCACACTAGCAGGGCAATTCTTCAGAACTCAGAGCCCCTGCACAGATGCATGATGGAGAGCTCATCAAATAAACAGTATTAGGTAAGACTACAGTAACTAGAGAGTATTGCAAGCAATTAGTGACTAGACTTACTGCTAAATTCTAAAGGTTGTTTCACATTCACACTAAGGAATTTTCTGTGTATTAATAGGTTAACCTCATCCTAGAAAAAGTGTAGAGTATTAAAGAATTGCTAACTAAGAAGGGTCATAGCAGTAGTTCCTGTGTGTGTGTCCCAGCAGAGTTAAGGTAAGCATTACAGCAGAATGGAGTTGTGTCCTTTGACCAAAGTCATTGACTTCAACATCCGTGTTTCCTTTTCAGTTAAAGACATGCTCCTCAAAATGTGTGCAAAACTGTCAACATAAGAGGCTTGTTCCTGTTATGTTAGGAACTAAATCTGGGTTGAACTGCTGCAGTCAAATGAATGTCTCTTCCATAGCTGAGGCTACAAAAGGCATTTTGATTTCGCCTTTAAATAACACTTTGTAAAACAAGATGTGCATCAAAGCCTTTAAAAGTGTAATTATGTTGCCCACATGTAACCACTGTATGCAGGGAACAATGTTGCAGTGATATTTTAATATATCAATGGAGTGCATTTCCAGAGTTATGTCAAATTAAAATGCAAGCTCAAAAGGCAATCTCAGCTGAGAAGTAAAGGTTAGGGGAATTGCTTGCCAGTAAGTATCAATTTCCCCACAAGTGAAATCAGTTCTTCAAATCCCTGTTGCCACGGCGATCAGCTTAGGAATTCTCTGGATCCCCAAGTTTTATGACTCAAAGCACTTAAGGCCACCATAAACGTTGCCTTAGCTGGCAACTAGCCCTTTGAAGTTCATACAGCACCCCTCTTGACCTCTGCAGCCACACTTGCAGAGGGTGGGGGCAGGTTTATGGGGGGAGGTGATTTCCCTTTGTGTAATATTGGGAGACATGCTTTTCATCGTGTAATATCCAGAATATCCATCCCAGAATATTCATGTGCAGATTTCTGGAAAACTATCAGAAAGTCGCTTCTGGTGGGTCGAAAATGATTATGGTGACACCAATATACCAAAAGTTATACTAAATAAATTGATTGGGATCCCTGCATAACTTGGACAATCATACAAATATGAGACGGTGTGTCACAGGTGATAAACATCCCGCCCACAGAATGCCAGATTTTTCATGGATATAGTTGGGGAGGAAATCAGGAAAAACCGTAACTTGGCCATAGAGTAACCTACATATTTCTAGGTAGGATCATTTGATTCACAGAAAAATATACTGTCTGACAATGCTATAATATGTGGTGTGATCTAATGAGAAAGGGCATTTGTCATGCAGTGGTATTTCCACATGCAAAATCCAGACCCAGCCCAGTGTCTCTGTCAGATGATGGATGGGGAACCTCCCCTGGCTTCTCAAATCAGTCCCCCATTGTTTGGACCTACCGGCTTGCAGAGGGGGAGAGGAGTGTTGACCACTGCCTATAAGTTGTGCGGTAAGGATGACACATCAGTGATATCATTTGCCTTATAAATAGGTCACGTTGCCTCAAGTGAGGATTCTCCTTCCAAATATTGAGGCAAGCAGCTGCCCAGAATTGCAACCATCATTGCAGAGAGAGAGGCCTAGATCTTGCAGTGAAGCCTGGAGCTGGAGTAAGCTGACTTGGGAGCCTTGATGGACAGAGAGAATCCTTGACTGACCCCTGGCTGGCCCAGTAGGGAGGCCCTGATGCTTCCTGGTGCTCCACGCAGCTATCTCCTGTAGGTATAGACATCCCCAGCAATAGATTAAACAAGTCCTGTATTCTTAAGCACTACCCTAGAGATTCCCCATGGGAAAAATCCCCTACCTTATCTGTTTGTGAAATTCAGTCATTTTTCTATTGAAAAGTATTTTATTTGTCTTGTGCATTTTGGTAACTCTCCCATTGACAAATCCTTTGCTCAACTGTGCATTTAGGTCACTTTACCTATGGAACAAAATCATCTCTTGTTTGCCTGTTGATCATAGTCCTTTTCCACCTGAAAAGTCCTTTGTTTCCCTGCATAGTTAAGTCATTTTCCTGTGGAAGAATCTATTGAATATCTGTGTATTTTCGCCATTTCCCATTTAAGAATTTCCCGTGTTTGTGTAGATCCATAGTATATTTGGCTTATTAAATCAATTAATTCCCACATTACTTCACGCAATAGGGAAAGGTAGCATTCAAAACAACCTCACCCTTCCCTGTGTCTTGGAAGTCATTATAATCATAAAGTATTCCCTAAGAAGCCCTTTCATTAAGAGCAGAAAAACCAATTATTCCATGTGTTAAAGGGTGTTTCAAAACAAATTCCCATTTTGCATCTGTAATTCTGAACCCAAATCGTTGTTCCCATTGTGAGTAATCCCTTTGCCCCAAAGTCTCCCTGTTATGGGCTTCTGTCCTTGTAACTGAAAACAGAGTTCCTATATGTGAGTTCTCCATTGTTTGAAGCATGTTTGTCATTTACAGCCCCAGCAAAAGTAGTGTGATTTACATTTTCGTTTTTCTAAACATTTCTTTTAAACTTTGAAAACTTGTTTTTTCTGCTCTATCTTTCTTCCCCTGTCATCTTCTGAGTGTGCATTTTGAATTGCACTTCCTTAATTTTCACTGCTTAGAGCTCGCCTGTCATTTCCAGCCCCAGCAAAAACTGGTGTGATTTTCATTTTCGTTTTTCTAAAACTTTCACTTCACCTGTTTAAACCCGTTTTTCTTAGCTTATTTCTCTTCCCCTATTGTACACTGATCACTGATTTTGAATTGCATTCCCTTTTATTTTATTTTTGTGATTTATTCATGTATTTTATTTTTGTGATTTATTCATGTTTTGCCTGTATTAAAATTGAATTTCCTATGTGTGCTAGCTAGCCTGTTTCGAAGACCTATTTTTCTTCTAGTCTAAGCAGCCCACAGTCCCTTTGTGTCTTGTCCCATAGTGGTACTATTAAATCCTTGAAAACCCATTGCACTCCAAAACGAAATTCCCCCTCTTGACTGGTTCCCCATCTTGTGTCTGTGGGCACCACCCCAAAACCTATTTGTTCATTGTAGTCTTACCCCTGCCACTGCCTTTCATTCAAAGGGATTCAATCCAATTGTTGTTTGGGGAGTCGAGTGTCACGGGGGGAGTGCTTAACCTTACTGCAATGATTTGAGTTGAATTGCTTTGTATTGCTTTTCATAGAACAAAATAGGAGTGGCATTACAGTATCTCTTCACCTGGTTACTTTCTAGAAGTCTGTGCATTTGTGTTGCCACAACATTAGTGGCTGCTGTCATCTATTTGTTCTGATCTAATATTAAAATAATCAATTAATAAAGTATTCATTGACAACACACCGGCCTGGTTCCTGGTCTATTGTGACAAGGGGTGCGGGTGGAGGTTGGGTGCGAGACAGGTTGGAGGCATCCTTAAAAAAGAATTTTGTGGTATTAATAAAAAGTGTTATGTTGTGCACCACCTTCATTGGCAAGGGACGAGATCCCTGACTTGCAGGTGCTGCATAAAATACTGTGACAGGGTGCTGTTGTTCATACAATATACTTTGCATTATATTGTGTGTTTTCCCTCCTAATTTCTACATGGTGTTGGCAATGTAATGGCAGTGGGAGTCCGCTCCTGCCTCATCATTGCTTTAGGTGGGGGGAGGGTGGTCATTACGTGAGTGTTATCTTGACTGCGGGTGGAACGTCTTTCCTATAACATACTTTCCAGAGTGTTTGCCATCATCGTCTTTTCACCAAATCCACAATGCAGAGCCTGGATCATTCACTAAAATATTTGGCTATGCCTGGTGGGCCGCCAGTTCCATGGGAGGACTGGAAAGACCTTTTCAAGTTCTATTTTGTGGTATCAGGATTTGAAAGGTTTTCCGATGAAAGGAAGTTTCCAACTCTTATGTGTTGTGTGGGGGCGGAGGCAGTTAAGTTAATAAAGAAATTACCAGATGTATAATGTGTTGATGGTGAAGACGGCGGGAGTGGGGATGGAGATGGCTTGTATGGTAAGGCAATGAGGAAGCTTGAAGCCCAGTATGGCAAACAAGTTGTGAAAACAAAATCAAAATATCGAGGCTGAGTACCCCAAAAAGGAAATACACCGGACATGGGTTACAAAGGAACATACAAAGTACTTTAATTTATACTGAATTCAGTTACAAAGAACAGAACAAAATCAGATAGCTATCGGCCCTCAGTGCAACACAGCTAACTCCAGCGTGTTTCGGTGTATTCAGTGAGAGCCGCTGTATATTAGAATTCATTGCTCTTTTATACTGTTTGCGAACACGATGTCCAACCCTACTTCGGGTTAATATTCCTCTAATGACATTACTGATCTAGGGATCATGCCGAGTTTGCATATCCACATGTAACTAGTTTGCTTTTAATACATATATCAACAAGCCTACACGGCAACTGTGTGTTCTGGGATTCTTCATACAAATCTTCTCAAACATTAATACAATGTAGTTAAACAAGTGTTCTTCGTTCAGTATTTGAATACATTGTTCTTAACATATGCTCATGGATTAGTTTCATTGCACAAGTAATCCTTTACACACAGGTCAACGAAGGACAAGGTCTCAGTTCATGACCTCAACAAGTGGCCTGCAGGCAAGTTACATATTAGCTACATACAGAGGTCAAGACGGCCATTTTGTATTCTGGAATGACATCGTCCACCATTTTAACTCGCAGGGTGACTTTACAAAGCGAACCTAAGATGGCAGATTGACCTAAAATGGCAGCTTACATTGATTTTAAGGTCAGGACCTTGCAACACGGATTTCTTCGCAAGTGACTTACAAGCAGCTTGGCGTAGGCCAATATACATATTCATTGCAATAGGAGGCATGATATAATTTCTCATTTGAAAACCCCTCCTTTTGGCCTATGAAAAGTGCTAAACAACTTCTGATCTGCTTGCAAATAACTCCATGCATCATCGTCCATGCACCCTGAATCGCTGTTGGAAATATCTATTGCCATTAGGTCATTCGCTAGAATTTCTTTTAACACATATTCTTTGGAAGTTTTATCTTGGGCATACACTTTATGTCCTATCGTACCAATCGCTTGTGCGCAACATCCACCTAGCATCGAACATATACTAGGTAGACACTGAATACAACAAAAAAGGAACAACAGAATTCCCAAAATGATCAGTAAGACCGAAAGTACCTTCCAACCCCAATATCGCAATAAGTCCCAGAACCAAGCGCTAAGATCCCAGTTTCCCTCGGGAACATGCACTTCTGAACTAAGGACATGCAGATTCTGTATTGCATTGAAGATGGTTGGGGAGGAATCCGGTACCAAAACACAGCAAGCGGACCCCACTAATTTACACACTCCACCACGTTCAGCCAGAATGACATCTAATGCCATCTGGTTCTGAAGTGCTACTAGTCTCATTGCCTTCTGTTCTAATGTCATATTATAGAGTATGTCCGTGGTCCGGTTGATGGTTCTTTCCAGTACTCCCGCTAGTCTTCTGATATCTTCAGAATTCTCTATCTACCCCCAAAATGGCACAATTGATTTTGCTATATCTCCCAGGATTTGTGCTGGAGTGTCACCAATCTCGTCCCGCCGTGGACGAGCCTTTGAAACTTATGTTGTACTAGCTATAAACAACCCAGGTAACAGGATCCCTAAATAACTGCCAATCCCTGGGCAACCATGGGAATGCTACATTACCGCTAAAAAGTAGACAGGTTTGCCTACATACAAAGGTCTGTTTTCCCCAGTCAAATTTGCAACGTTGGCACAACCTAGAAAATCTCCCATTGACTCAGTGCCATTCCTCTGTATGCAAAAAGAAACTGAATCAGGGCTATGGTTAACAGTGTAAGAAGGAGGCATGGCATCCTTATTGCCTATCGGAGCCATCTTAAAGGAAATCAAAGATTGGAAAGGATGGGATAGTCTGTCGGAAGGCCTAATAGACGCAACGTTAGGTTTACTCCTGTTTGCGAAAAGCGAGCATCCCAGGGGAGTCAAAACACGTTTCTCAAAACTATTCAAATTAGTGCCATCAAAGTTCCCTGAGATGCTATCATTCCAATGCCCAAAAAACAGTGCTCTAAGAGAAGCATAACAAGCAGTTGTCAAAAGAAAAGGATGAATATTCCAACCTAGCCCCTTATCCCCGTGTTGCGGTAAATGTGAACAGACCCAACAGTTAGACTTATTAAAAATGGCATGCGTAGCATTCATGATAAGTAGCAGAGTATTATTGTGGTACCTTTGTCTATGCTGAGAGTCCCTAGGGGAACAGTAGCTACACTTTCAGTAGGTAACAAGGATTCTAAAGGATGCATTTCCTCAAGGTACCACAAACCTAAGACAGTGACTATTATAAATCCAAATATTATTAAAAAAACACAGCAATACGTTTCCGGGGCACAGGTGCATTGTCCATTGTCCCGGTTGGTCACCCCATCATTTACATGTCCCATACGAGCGGTAGCGGTGGCAGGCATTGTAGTCTTCAATTGGAAACCCCAATGTTCGTTGCTGGCGAGCTCCCGGCCGCGCGACTTCTTAGTCCTTACACAACCCTAGCCAACAGAATCCCCTTTCTCAAATTTGGGCAAAAACAAGCCCTCGATGATCCTTTCCTTGTTCGAATGCACAGCCGAACCGTGCGGTAAGTCTATTTTCTTGGACGCAGATTGTACCTTGCTTTTCCCTGTACTGATTGATCTGGAAACAATGTGTTGTCACTACCTATTGGAAGCAACGTATCAGAAACAAGTGACGATGCCAAATTTAAAACAACAGTTTCCAGATGCAAAACTTTTGGAGAGTGTGGAGACAAAATGGCAGCTTCCCCAAGCCTCACAGGCTCAGAAAGATTCTCCGACACACTCTCGGCCCTATTTACTGCTTTGGGATCGTTGGTTGCAGCGTTAGCAAGGGGTTCTGTTTCTTCTGTATCGTGTGGCACAGGGTGAGGAAGTTTCTTGACGTGGGACACGTGGATCCAGTTCTTTCTTCCAGAAACCCGCACCACTGTTTGGGTGACCAACAGGACTTGGAACAGGCCCCGCCAGCGAGGTGCAAGGCAAGATGAGTGCTGAAACGCCTTGATGAGCACCCAGCTTCCAGGCCGTATGCTGTGGCGCGGGACCTCGTATCGCACAGGTAAAGCCTCTCGCACCTGGTGATAAATCAAATACAGGTTTTTAGTCAACTGGCTGCTACAATCTGAAAGTAATACATTTTCAACGTTTCTTAAAGAACTACATTTAGGAAGGTTCCAGATATTGGCAGGTCTCCCCATTACCACCTCAAATGGAGAGAGCCCAGTCTTAGTTTGAGTGGTTGAACGCATGGATAATAACACGATCGGTAAGGCGTCCGCCCATTTCAATTTAATGCCGGCACACGTCTTAGCAAGCTTGTTCTTGATGATATCATTGTGTGTTTCCACTAGTCCAGCGCTCTGAGCGTGTCTGGCCGAATGGAACCGTTTGTCGATCTGCAATGCCGCACATATCTGCAAAATTACAGCAGCGACAAAATGTGGACCATTGTCCGACCAGATAACTCTTGGTAGCCCGAACCGTGGGAAGTACTCCTTTAACTTGGTTTTCGCAATAGTCATGGCTGTAGCATCTTTAATGGGGAAAGCCTCAACCCATTTACTAAAAGCACAGATGACCACCAGAACGTGCTTCATATTATTGCACCGTTCCATTTCAATAAAATCAAAGTGGATAACTTCAAAGGGGACAGAGGTTGGCTCAAAACTTCCCCTTGGAGTTGCTGTCCCCTTCCCCACATTGTGTTGTAGGCAAATCATGCAACCCTGGACATAACGCTGGGCAATTTTCGAAATGTTGTCATTTGCCCAAACTTTCTCTAACATTTTTGTCACTTTCTGGGCACATACATGCGTAGGACCATGGGCCATGATGACCATCATCATTACATACGGGTCAGGGAGTAGCCATTTCCCTTCAACTATGTCCACCCAATACCCGTCATCATCAATTTTCCCCAAGCCTTCAGCCCACCTTTTGGATTCTTCTAATGTGGCATCAGCTTGGATATCCCGTACAGACCCAACACCCTCATCCATTGCATAAACATTTACAGTCTCCCTTGAAACATACATCTCCGTAAGGGGATCGGTAGCAGTTTGTCTAGCTATCTGATCAGCGAAAGCATTCCCTTTTCCTAGGTCATCTGTAATCTTTCGATGTGCAGCACATTTCATGACGGCTAACTGAGTAGGGAGCGCAAGCGCTGAGAGCAGTTGTACTATTAGGGAGCCATGTTGCATCTTGGTGCCATGTGAAGTAAAGAACCCTCTCTCTGACCAAAGTCTCCCAAAGTTGTGAACCACCCCAAAGGCATACTGACTATCAATATATATGTTTACTGCAAGCCCTTCAGAAAGTTCACAAGCTCGAGTCAATGCTATAATCTCTGCGGCCTGCGCAGAGTTATGCGTGATTCTCTTGGTCTCCACGACCGTGCTTAATTTGGTGATTGCATAAGCAGCTGTGGATGTACCATCCGAAAGTTTGAAGCAGGAGCCATCACAAAACAGCTCTCCTTGCGAATTATCCAAAGGAGTGTCTTTCAAATCAATTCTACCCTTTGTTTCTTGTTCGATAGTATGCAAACAGTCATGTGACTCTTCATCGCCGCAAGTAGCATCTTGCGAGAAAGGTAGGAGTTCAGCCGGATTAAGAATACAACAACTCCTAATTTTAACATGAGGAGCAAACAAGATCAATTCATATCTTGTCAACCGTGAGGAAGTGAGGTGTTGCATTTGGGTTCGGTTCAGTAGAACATCTACAGAGTGAGGCACCATCAGGGTTAGATCATGGCCTTGGACCATTCCCTCACTCTGTTTTACAGACACAGCAGCAGCAGCGACAGCTCGCAAACATCTTGGCAAAGTGCATGCTACAGGATCAAGGGCGGAAGAAAAGTAACCGCACGGCCTATTCTTCCCTCCATGTTCCTGCGTTAATACAGCCAAAGCACATCCATCACATTCATGCACAAACAACACAAAGGCCTTTTCATAGTTTGGTGTGCCCAAAACTGGTGCAGAGCATAATGCAGTCTTGAACAAGTCAAACGAATACTGGTGTTCCGCGTTCCACAGCAATGGCGAAGAAATGCCCTTCTTTGTCAAAGCCAACATCGGTTTGATCACTAGTGAGCAATTCGGGATCCACAACCTACAGTAAGAAGCCATACCTATCAAGGCTCTAACTTCCTTCTGTGTATTTGGGACAGACATGCCAGAAATGTGTTTTATTCTTTCAGGTGTCAATCTTCTTCCCTCCTTTGACAGGAGATAGCCTAAATAGGCGACCTCCTGGCAACATGGCAACAATATTGAAACTTTTTAAGCGAAGCTTTGTGACCATGCGTAGCTAGATGGATAAGCAATAACACAGTGCCCTCCTTACAGGCGCTCTCAAAGTCGGCAGCTAAAAGCAAGTCATCAACATACTGAAGCAATGTACAAGTAGAGGGCAATTCAAGGGTATCAAGCTGTTCCTTCAAAGCCCTACTATAGATGCTAGGACTCTCTGTGTACCCTTGAGGTGCACGAGTAAATGTGAACGACCGCCCCCCCTAAGGTGAACGCGAACAAGTATCTACTGTCCTTGTGTATAGGAATACTAAAGAAAGCATTCTTTAGATCCACAACACTAAAGTGAGTAGCTGTAGCTGGAATCATGGTTAATATTGTCGTCACATCAGGCACAATTGGAAATTGTGGAGCGACGACTTTATTAATGGCACGTAGATCAATTATGAAACGGAATGGAATTGCATTATTGCCTTTGTTGTACACAGGTAAAATCGGACTATTGCACAAACTTCCTGAAATTTCTTCAATTACCCCGCGATGCACAAAGTCGGAAACAATGTATTTCAGAGCTTGCTCGCCCTCAACTGAAATCTTATACTGGGGAATGCGTGGCAGCTCAATTCCATGTTTCAAAACTATCTTAACAGACTCAATCTGTAAAACACAGACATCATTGTCGTCAACAGCCCATAAGCTCTCTGGTACATTAATGAATTCTGGCGGCAAACATCTAGTCAAGAATTGCGAGACAGAAAATTGCTGTGCTGAAATCGTCAAGCGCACTCCATCAGAAGAACAATAAATTACTGCATTTAATTCTTTTAACAGGTTTAACCCCAGCAAATTCTCTCCACAATTCGAAGTCAACAGAAATGGACAGTGGTCCGTAAAGGGACCCAAAGAAATGGGTACGGTGAAGAAACTGGACAAACAACTGGCGTGCCAGAAAACCCTACAAAAACATTGGTTTGCCCTGACAGTGGAATGTTTGGAACCCATGAATGATCAATGGGACACTTCTGTGCTCCAGTATCTATCAAAAACTGATGTTTCCTATTTCCCACCATCATTTCAACGTAGGGACCTTTCTGATTGACGGGAATAGGTGTAGGTTCCAAACCGTGCTTCGGGCAATCCTAACAAAACAGAATGTCATCAAAAGGAAGCTCTTCAGATAAATATGCAGCAGAAGGATGATCAAATATGTTCCTAGTATCCACACTCGGAGTCTGATTATCCTGTGAAAAAGGTTGCCGAGGATCCTGTGTAACCTGACCTCTACCAGGGCCCCCTACACCCGGGCGACCTCTGCTCTGGATCGTCTACCCAAATTCGCAAATGTGTTATTCGACCTTTGTCGAAGGACGGGGCATTGTACACGCCAATGACCCTCTTGACGACAATAGGCGCACTGGTTAATGTTCACAGGAGCCAAGGGCACATTCCCTTGTGGAACATAATGACCTCTAATCTGCGAACTACCCCCTATGAGGCCTCTAGAAATTTGCTGTAATAGCACTTTAGTCTTCAAATCACCTTTTCATTTCCCGACTCTATCTTTTTCATTATTGACACGATTCTCAGAGTACTGAGCCATATGCAGTACTTCTGATTGGGACTTCGCCTGCCAAGCGCTCTCAGAAGACATCATTTGTGATTGGATGTCAGCCAGCAATCCACGCACAAATTTGTCCACAAATAACCTTTTCCCAGACTCTGTGCCTAGGTCTTGTCTGCTGAAATCCGAGCATACCTGTTCGAACCGATTAAAGAACTCGGTAGCACCCTCAGACTTCCCTTGGACACAGGCCGTAAGTTTGTCCCAAATGATTCTTTTCTCAGGAATTATGGTTTTCAATTTTGTAATGATTCTATCAGGAAAAGTTAGTATTACCTGAGGCGGTCTTTCACCAGCTGGCCTTTCTCCATCGAGTCTAGTTATATTTGCCCATGTATCTCCCAACCCTGGCACGTCGTCTATAGTTCTAACTTGTTTCCACAAATCTACAGGCAGGAGTACAGGGAATAACAAATCAATATCCCCTAAGGTGAACACTGAGGACTGCAAGACGGACTCTATTTCTTTATAGAATCCTGTCGGATTTTTCCTAATATCAGGAATAGATTGCCTAATAGTATTCACTTCCTGTCTCGAGAACGGGAAGTGAACAAACTGTGATACATAATGTGCAGGAATGTTCACAGCAGCTGCATTTGTTGCAGGATCAGCCGCAATCTCAACCTTCGGGACACATGTTGGAGGAACCTCCCTCATAGGCAACTGAGAAATAGGTGACTCAGAACGCTTACCAAGCAACAGAGCTAAGTCGAGCGCTAAAGCAGTTGAAGGAGTGTCAAGTGAAAAAGCTCTCTTATAAATACTCAATAACTCTGTGGGACAACTTATCTTTCTTTTTACACAATCATCCTGTAGGTACTCTATCATTACCTGTATCACTTTCCTCTGCATTTCTGGCGTATACTGACTATATGTGTCATATACTTCAACTGGAGTTATCGACATATCTGAAATCCATCTAAGCGCGTCCTTCGTACAAATTCGTGCTTCCTCAGATATCGATTTACGACAAGGAAGGAACCATTTCTGTACATACATACTTTCCCCCTCGTCATCCTCATTCTGTAACCTTTCCAACTCCTTTCTATACCCAAATAACTTCTCAACATGCTCATTTACTTTCTCCACAGTGTCTCTAGAAAATGCTAAAGTATTTAGATCCCTTAACCCTTGCGGGAGACCCGCATTATTTAATTTACCGCACATTACACATAAATGAATCCCTAAACCTTCAAAAAAAAGTTTTTCTCAGGAAAATTATCCATATTACAAAGTGTGGCAAAAACATTAGCTTGATCATCCATCTCCATACAATGCTTAGTCCATGCAATCAAATCACGTTTCTTCTCTGGTGGTACAGTATTGCGAGTGACAACCTCCGATCCTTCACCTCGATCGACTACAAGCGGCTCAGGACCACTTGGAAGAGAGGGATCAGGCAAATTCAATTGAGGTACTGTTACAGGTGCAATAAGAAGAGGTGGAGGAGCTGGAGGAAGAGGAACATTAGGAGGAGCAGGAACAACGGGACCAACAGCAGGTAGAGCAGGAATAGCAGGAGGAGGAGGCAAAGCAGTAGGAAAAGGAAAATACGGAGGTGGCGCAGAGGCACCAGGCCTTCGTTCATTTAACAATTTGTCTATGAATTTGTCGGAAGCATGGAGGTCTTTAGAAGGATAGATTTTCTGAATTCCAAGTGAGAAAGCCCTATCCATATTCCTAGTTGATTCAGAATGTTTATCTTGGTCATACAATAATGCCTTTTCGGCGTTCATCTTATGACAGCGCGCATGTTTTTCTCTACTTTTAAGTTGCTGTAACGCTTCTTTTTTCTAATTCTGCAAAACATTGAATGCTGCAGGTCTAGCCTTTTTCTTTAATAGAATTGACTCTAAATACTCAATACGGGGGATTTCAAAACTGCCATTGATTGGCCACTGAAGTTCGGAGGCATGTCTGGTTTGTCTGTGCCAAATATCATTAAATACTATACTTCCAATGCCATGCTTACAGTACATAGTACATGCCGGCGACCCCTCCTGTGGTGCGGGATGGCTAAATTCCAAAGATTGTCTATCGCTGTGGAACAACGCCCTGAAGCAGGTAGACAATTTCCCAGGCATACCAAATTATTGGTGTTACCTGGTCAATAATTTTGTCTGCAGATACTATACACCAAAATCAAATTATCAGGATTATATTAAAAGTCGGGTCACGACTCACCTGATCAAGCCTAAGGAGGTCCGATCGGCTTTCAAAGAATCTTACCTAACTAATCTTACCTCGTGTATAGTGATTTCGGCAAATCTGCCCGCCTCTATAAGTGGACCCTCGTCAAGATGCCGTTCTCGGACCACACGCTAATCGTCCAGGGATCGGGTCGTGCAGCGCTGCTGAGGTGTCGTGTCTCGTTCAGTGGGGCCCCTTTTTGTCACACCGTCCGATCCCGGTCCGATATCGAGGGTCAACCTTCGATAATCCGGCATCAATCTTGAGGGTCCCTATTCGGGCGCCAACTGTGATAACAAAATCAAAATATCGAGGCTAAGTACCCCAAAAAGGAAATACACCGGACACGGGTTACTAAGGAACATACAAAGTACTTTAATTTATACTGATTTCAGTTACAAAGGACAGAACAAAATCAGATAGCTATAGGCCCTCAGTGCAACACAGCAAACTCCAGCGTGGTTCGGTGTATTAAGTGAGAGACGCTGTACATTAGAATTCATTGCTCTTTTATACTGTTTGCGAACACAATGTCCAACCCTACTTCGGGTTAATATTCCTCTAATACATTACTGATCTAGGGTTCATGCCGAGTTTGCATATCCACATGTAACTGGTTTGCTTTTAATACATATATCAACAAGCCTACACGGCAACTGTGTGTTCTGGGATTCTACATACAAATCTTCTCAATCATTAATACAATGTAGTTAAACAAGTGTTCTTTGTTCAGTATTTGAATACATTGTTCTTAACATATGCTCGCGGATTAGTTTCATTGCACAAGTAATCCTTTACACACAGGTCAACGAAGGACAAGGTCTCAGTTCACAACCTCAATAAGTGGCCTGCAGGCAAATTACATTTACATATTAGCTACATATAGTGGTGAAGACGGCCATGTTGTATTCTGGAATGACATCGTCCACCATTTTACTTTACAAAGCGAACCTAAGATGGCGGATTGACCTAAAATGGCGGCTTACATTGATTTTAAGGTCAAGACCTTGCAACACGGATTTCTTCGCAAGTGACTTACAAGCAGCTTGGCGTAGGCCAATATACATATTCATTGTAATAGGAGGCACGATATACTTTCTCATTTGACAAAGTAAATGTGGTTTTAGAAAGTTATACCATTTCTTTTTCAAGGAAGCAGTGGATTGGGGAATCAGTAGATTTGTTGGTGGCTGATCTAAGAGGGTTGTTGGCATCATGCAAATTCACATCATGCGAATTCACGGAGTGGGAGGATGAGTGCCCTCCTTGAAGAATGGGTTGTGCAGCTGGAGCAACCTGCGCTACATTGAGAACGCTGCTTTAAGAATACTAGGCAGTGCTTATTGCCGAGTCTTCTGAAAGTGATCTGCTCGAAGAGATGCAGGATCTGGGAAAGTCGTGGTTGGGAGCCCCTGGGTCTGGGGGGCAGAGTGCTGCACCGGCAAGACATTTTTTGCCAGAGCGCCAATCCATCTTGCTCCGGCCCATTCGCTGCACTGTTGTTGGCGGATGCATTATTTGAATATGCTTTGACGCCCCTTGGCATCTGGGGTGCCTCTTCCCCTTCACATGGAACTTGGAGCAATGGCAAGTCAACATCTTGTATTGATTACATATTTGTGAATGATTCTATCGGCACTTGTATTTCACGATTTGCCATGTCTCCAACTCTTCTGAGTGATCACACTCTGCTCATAGCGACTTTGCATCTCAACGTCGTGGCTGTAAGGAACACCCCTCCAGTGAAAGTTCTTGTTAACTTACATGGGAACAGAATTATTTGGTCACAGACTAATATCACACACATTAATGGTTCACTGGCCAATGTGGACAGTATTTTTGCAGAGTTGCTGCATCTGAGCCAGTAGGATTTGGTACGACGTTCATCCATCGCCTGTTTTTTTTTTTGCTGCACTTTTTGCTGAACATTTTTTGCTGAAAAAATCATCGAAAAATATGGAGACGGCAGGTAAGGGCAAATAAGGGGTAGGGTGGGGGTGGTATTGGGAATAAATAATAGGGGAGAGGAGTTTGGGGGGAAGACCCCAAATATAAAATATAAAAATTCAATCCATTTTTTCAGAAAAAAAGCAGTGAAAAAAAAACGGGATGAATGAACACAGAACCTAGGATTTGAGCGTATTGGTAAACAACGTTTGGCCCAGGCAGCCTCGCAACATGGTTGTTTGAAGATCTATTAAATCCCATGTTTCCTTGTTCGATCTGGCCATTCACAAGAGGAACAAATCCACATGGGCTGCTATTCGTAAGATTAATAAGGATAAGACCATGTTAGAGACAGTTAAAAAAGGACATATTACTGCCCTACGCACACGATATAACAATTGGGCGCGTAGCTACAAATGCAGCCTTCACTTCGCTAACTGGAAAATGATACGGATACTGTTAAAAATGACCGATTCGTCAAAACTCTTGTATTTGTTTCGCACATTTATGTCAAGCGAATAGGCTAACCAGGCCTGTGAAATATCTGAAGAGGCGTGGTGTAAGCATATTGTAAAAATGCACTGGGACGATACATTGATGCCTGAGATATTGAATGGGTCTCATTTGCTAGAGAGTGGTACGTCTCTCAGTTATGGCTTAGAGGGTATCCTTATGGCCATTAAAGGGATGAGGGCCTTATGGGCTCCTGGTCCCGTTGGCCAGGCTAATGGTGTCCTTAAAAGGAATCCACTGATTTGGGGCGCTCTCTTTTTTGAATTGTTTAACTTTGTTGTTAAAACTGGTAAAATCCCTAGGAGATGGCAAGAATCAATTTTGGTTCCGGTGCACAAAAAAGGTGGTGCATTCAGACCCTAAGAACGTCCACCTGCTAGCCATGCTGGACTCCAGTGGGAGGACCTTTGCTGCTTTATCATTGAAAAAATTTACTAAGTGGGTGGAGCCCATGCAATTGCTAAAGTGCCAGCAGGCTGCCCCCAGAAGAGATTGCAGCTCCTCTCATAGCATCTGGGCGCTGCATCTACTTATGGCCGACACCCTTTATTTATTTATTTATTTATTTATTCCATTTATTACTCACCCAGACCCTGGGATATCACGGCTTTGTTGCACGACGGACGCATGTTTGTATGTTGGTTTCATAGACTGCAAAGCGGCATTTGACAGCGTATCCCGAGTCAAGCTTTGGGGCAAGCTGGAGCATTGGGCGTTGATCCCTTGCTGTTGTACTTCATAAAATTGTTCTACTCTGATACCTCGGTGTCAGTGAGATTGTCGCAGGAGCGTGACACATCTCGATCAATTGCTACCAGCACAGGCCTAAAGCAAGACTGTGTGCTATCACCCCTCCTCTTCAATCTTTATGTTGCCGATATGAATGAGGCCTTGCTGACTGTCATTTTCCACCTAAAATTGGCAGTGAGTGTGTTGTATATAGCGGGTCAGATAGCACAGCGAGCTAAGTGCTTGCCCCTGACATCTGTGTGCAATGTACTGTGGCAGGTTCGAATCCCAGCAGGGTCAACTCACCCTTTCATCCTTCCGAGGTCGATAAATTGAGTACCACTCCGTTGGATAATAATGTCTTCTGTCATTTGAGCGCTCTGAGAACTATATCTGTCTAGCGCTATATAAGAAATAAATTATTATTATGTTTCTTGTATGCCGACAACACAGTAAACCACCATAATTGGCATATAGGTGGGGTGCTTTTAGAGGTAGAGAACACCTGGGTTCGCCAGTGAGGAACTCCCCCTCATCAGCTTACGGTAAGATAGCTCAGCGGGTTGAGCGCTCGCTGCTGCGATCTGAGCGTGAACTGCAGGTCGCAGGTTCGAATCCCGGCAAGGCCAACTCAGCCTTTCATCCTTCCGGGGTCGATAAATGAGTACCAATTTCGTTGGGTGATATTGTATATAAATATGTGCTCTGTAAAGCGCTTTGGATTAAGGCGCTATATAAATAACACAACATTATCATTATCATTACTATGCAGAGATTTGACCAACAAAATCTATCTGCAAATGGCATGCAATTAAGTGTGCGTTTTATAAGCCTGGGGGGCTATTCCATCACAGGAATGTTGGAGGTATATGGTAAATGATATAATATGATATGATTAGTCATTTATAACGCACCTGTACACAAGTGTTTCTAGGCAAGACAAGGAAGGGGAAACAGAAGGAGGGCAAACAATGATCTGACTAGGCCTTGGGTCATTCAGATTGCGGCGGAGGGGGAGGGGACAAGTGCCTAGGGGAAATGCATTATTCCAGGAATACTATATGGCCTACAGGCATTGCCTGCACGTTATGCAGGCTGGCTTCAGAAAGCTGAGGGAAAGCTGTGGCGCTCCTTACTGGGATCGCCCACCTCCACTCCGGTGGAGACACTGAGCTTGGAACAGGGGCTGCCCTCCATTTTTTCCTTATGGGAAATGGCAAGATGGACGTTAATGTTAAAAATCTCCCTGGACCCGGATTCTAATTCACTATCGGGCCTCACTGTTAAACATGCTCGAACTAAGCCCGGTAACCTCGCATATCGTGATTTGACGGCCACTGTGAACACCCACCTTTAGGAAATAGGGCCGGAGTTGCCTATTGCTTGTGAAGTTACTCCATGTTTGAAAAAGGTGAAAGAGAAGACGCTTGGTTGGAATCCATTCTTAAACTGTGTGAGAAGAAGAGATCTATCCAATATGCAAGCCTGGGCTCATTTACATAACTTCACGTGGATACTTCATTAGGCTGTGAAATCCATCCTTGACTCGCTTTATAGTAGACCTGCGCGTCAACATCCTCCCTGTGTTGGAGTATGTTGGAACCTGGAAGGGTATACCACGAATGGCTAGACTTTGCCCTTTTTTTTAGGTGCAGAATTTCTTTCTTTATTTATTTATTTATTTATTTATTTATTTGTTTATTTATTTGTTTGTTTGTTTGTTTGTAAGGCGCCGCAGGCATCAGAGCGCCAACACAAAAACAGAAAACAGGAAGGTTAGACTGGACACACAGAAAGAGGAGAAGGCAGGTATGTACTTAAGCAAAGAGTCGGTAATGCCCCCGCCGCGAGATTTCCATTGCTGTTAGTATCCCAGCCCGCAAAACTTGCATGACCGGGGTACTAAAAGCAATTTTTTTCTGTCCCGAAACGCTGTGGCGTTTCAACGCTGCTGCGTTTTAGGACAGAAAAATAAACACCCAAGAAAATGGCCACCGCCATGGAAAGGGAAAACGGAGTCCGTTTTCCCTTTCCATGGCGGCCATCAGGAGCGGTCACGCTGGGAACACAAGTGTTCCTAGCACGTCCGCTCCCGAAAAAGAAAAAAAGGTAAGTGGGGTTGGGAGGGCGGGAGTGGGATGGGGAAAAAAAAAAAAGTACCTGCGTCCCCGGCGGGGGAGGAGGGAAGCCCCCAGCCATGTGGAGGTGCAGAGTCGCCGGCGGGGGGCGAAGGCATCCTCTCAGCTGTGGGGAGGCTCGGAGCGGGGATGGCCCCGCTTCGAGCCTCCTCATTGGCTGAGGGGCTGCCACGCCCCCCACCGGGGACAAAGGCCGTGGAATCCCAACGGAGGGATTCCCGGCCGGGTAGGGATCTGGCGAGAGCCAATCAGAATGCTTGTGCATTCTGATTGTCTCTCGCTGGGGTACTAATAACGATTACTTAAATAGTATAGAAACTGATAGACATACTTTAACGGAATGTCAATTTTTTGGCTGTGGACTATACCAGAGCATATGGAACAATTTCCGATCCTGGTTCTGATCGATTCTGCTCTATAATCTATTGGGCTGAGTCACTGGTAATAACAGCCGCAGGGTGCCATGTTTGGGAATTTCTTTTGAACCAGATTAACCTAGAGTCATTGTGTGGTTGTGATATTGTGGGCTCTATTTTATTATGCAATGTTTGCAGTGATGTTTACATGCTGATAAGTTTATATTTAATTAATTTAGTATGTTGTTTTAATGTTTATGTACTTGCTTATGAAGTTTAAAAGGTTTATATTCGAAGCCATAAATACGTAAATAAAAAAATACATTTATGCGGCTTCTATTTCGTTTTGTAGTGAGTAGCACTTTTTACAATATGTATGCTAGCACGTCACCAAGCCTGAACCCAGCAGGAGAGGAGACAGAAATCCTGCCACGCATCACCAAGCCTGAACTCAGCAGGAGAGGAGACAGAATGACTGCTACGCGTCACCAAGCCTGAACTCAGCAGGAGAGGAGACAGAAATCCTGCCACGCGTCAGCAAGCCTGAACCCAGCAAACAAGGCAGAAATCCTGCCACGCATCACCAAGCCTGAACCCAGCAGGAGAGGAGACAGAAATCCTGCCACGCATCACCAAGCCTGAACTCAGCAGGAGAGGATACAGAATTACTGCCACGCCTCACCAAGCCTGAACCCAGCTGGAGAGGAAACGGAAATCCTGCCACCAGTCACCAAGACTGAACCTAGCAGGAGACAAGACAGAAATCCTGCCACACGTCACCAAGCCAGAACCCAGCAGGAGAGGAGACAGAAATCTTTCCACGCATCACCAAGCCCGAACCCAGCAAGAGAGGAGACAGAACTCCTGCCACGTGTCACCAAGCCTGAACTCAGCAGGAGAGGAGACAGAATTACTGCCATCAGTCACCAAGCCTGAACCCAGCCGGAGAGGAAACGGAAATACTGCCACGTGTCACCAGTTCTGAACTCAGCAGGAGACGAGACAGCATTACTGCCACGCGTCACCAAGCCTGAACTCAGCAGGAGAGGATACAGAATTACTGCCACACCTCACCAAGCCTGAACCCAGCGGGAGAGGAAACGGAAATCCTGCCACATGTCACCAAGCATGAACCCAGCAGGAGACAAGACAGAAATGTTGCCACGCGTCACCAAGCCTGAATCCAGCAGGAGAGGAGACAGAAATCCTACCACGCGTCACCAAGCCTGAACCCAAAAGGAGAGGAGGCAGAAATCCTGCCACGTGCCACCAAGCATGAACCCAGCAGGAGACGAGGCAGAAATCCTGCCATGCGTCACAAAGCCTGAACCCAGCAGGAGAGGAGACAGAAATCCTGCCATACATCACCAAGCCTGAATCAAGCAGGAGAGGAGACAGAAATCCTGCCACATGTCACCAAGCCTGAACCCAGCAGGAGACTAAGCAGAAATCCTGCCACACGTCACCAAGCCTGAACCCAGCAGGAGAGGAGACAGAACTCCTGCCACACGTCACCAAGCCTGAACCCACCAGGAGAGGAGACAGAAATCCTGCCACACGTCAGCAAGCCTGAACCCAGAAGGAGACGAGACAGAAATCCTGCCACGCCTCACCAAGCCTGAACCCAGCAGGAGAGGAGACAGAAATCCTGCCACGCATCACCAAGCCTGAACCCAGCAGGAGAGGAGACAGAATTACTGCCACCAGTCACCAAGCCTGAACCTAGCAGGAGACAAGACAGAAATCCTGCCACACGTCACCAAGCCTGAACCCAGCCGGAGAGGAAATGGAAATCCTGCAATGTGTCACCAAACCTGAACTCAGCAGGGGAGGAGGCAGAAATCCTGCCACGTGCCACCAAGCCTGAACCCAGCAGGAGAGGAGAAAGAACTCCTGCCACACGTCACCAAGTCGGAACCCACCAGGAGAGGAGATAGAAATCCTGCCACCTATCACCAAGCCTGAACTCAGCAGGAGAAGAGACAGAATTACTGCCACGCGTCACCAAGGCTGAATCCAGCAGGAGAGGAGACAGAAATCCTACCACGCGTCACCAAGCCTAAACCCAAAAGGAGAGGAGGCAGAAATCCTGCCATGCACCACCAAGCATGAACCCAGCAGGAGACGAGGCAGAAATCCAGCCATGCGTCACAAAGCCTGAACCCAGCAGGAGAGGAGACAGAAATCCTGCCACACATCACCAAGCCTGAACCAAGCAGGAGAGGAGACAGAAATCCTGCCACATGTCACCAAGCCTGAATCCAGCAGGAGAGGAGACAGAACTCCTGCCACACGTCACCAAGCCTGAACCCACCAGGAGAGGAGACAGAAATCCTGCCACACGTCAGCAAGCCTGAACCCAGAAGGAGACGAGGCAGAAATCCTGCCACGCCTCACCAAGCCTGAACCCAGCAGGAGAGGAGATAGAAATCCTGCCACGCATCACCAAGCCTGAACCCAGCAGGAGAGGAGACAGAATTACTGCCACCAGTAACCAAGCCTGAACATAGCAGGAGACAAGACAGAAATCCTGCCACACGTCACCAAGCCTGAACCCAGCCAGAGAGGAAATGGAAATCCTGCCACGTGTCATCAAGCCTGAATTCAGCAGGGGAGGAGGCAGAAAACCTGCCACGTGCTACCAAGCCTGAACCCAGCAGGAGAGGAGACAGAACTCCTGCCACACGTTACCAAGTCTGAACCCACCAGGAGAGGAGACAGAAATCCTGCCACGCATCACCAAGCCTGAACTCAGCAGGAGAGGAGACAGAATTACTGGCCCGCGTCACCAAGCCTGAACTCAGCAGGAGAGGAGACAGAAATCCTGCCACACATCACCAATCCTGAACCCAGCAGGAGACAAGACAGAAATCCTGCCTCACGTCACCAAGCCTGAACTCAGCAGGAGAGGAGGCAGAAATCCTGCCACGCGCCACCAAGCCTGAACCCAGCAGGAGACGAGGCAGAAATCCAGCAATTTGTCACCAAGCCAGAACCCAGCAGGAGAGGAGACAGAACTCCTGCCACGTGTTACCAAGCCTGAACTCAGCAGGAGACGAGACAGCATTACTGCCACGCGTCACCAAGCTTGAACTCAGCAGGAAAGGATACAGAATTACTGCCACCAGTCACCAAGCCTGAACCCAGCTGGAGAGTAAACAGAAATCCTGCCACATGTCACCAAGCCTGAACCCAGCAGGAGACAAGACAGAAATCTTGCCACGCGTCACCAATCCTGAATACAGCAGGAGAGGAGACAGAAATCCTACCATGCGTCACCTAGCCTGAACCCAAAAGGAGAGGAGGCAGAAATCCTACCACGCACCACCAAGCATGAACCCAGCAGGAGACGAGGCATAAATCCTGCCATGCGTCACAAAGCCTGAACCCAGGAGGAGAGGAGACAGAAATCCTGCCACACATCACCAAGCCTGAACCAAGCAGGAGAGGAGACAGAAATCCTGCCACATGTCACCAAGCCTGAACCCAGCAGGAGACTAAGCAGAAATCCTGCCACACGTCACTAAGCCTGACCCAGCAGGAGAGGAGACAGAACTCCTGCCACACGTCATCAAGCCTGAACTCACCAGGAGAGGAGACAGAAATCCTGCCACGCGTCAGCAAGCCTGAACCCAGAAGGAGACGAGGCAGAAATCCTGCCACGCCTCACCAAGCCTGAACCCAGCAGGAGAGGAGACAGAAATCCTGCCACGCCTCACCAAGCCTGAACCCAGCAGGAGAGGAGACAGAATTACTGCCACGTGTCACCAAGTCTGAACTCAGCAGGAGATGAGACAGCATTACTGCCACGCGTCACCAAGCCTGAACTCAGCAGGAGAGGATACAGAATTAATGCCATGCCACACCAAGCCTGAACCCAGCTGGAGAGGAAATGGAAATCCTGCCACATGTCACCAAGCCTGAACCCAGTAGCAGACAAGGCAGAAATCGTGTCACACGTCACCAAGCCTGAATCCAGCAGGAGAGGAGAAAGAAATCCTACCAGGCGTCACCAAGCCTGAACCCAAAAGGAAAGGAGGCAGAAATCCTGCCACGCGACACCAAGCATGAACCCAGCAGGAGACGAGGCAGAAATCCTGCCATGCGTCACAAAGCCTGAACCCAGCAGGAGAGGAGACAGAAATCCTGCCACGCCTCACCAAGCCTGAACCCAGCAGAAGAGGAGACAGAAATTCTGCCACGCATGACCAAGCCTGAACCCAGCAGGAGAGGAGACAGAATTACTGCCAACAGTCACCAAGCCTGAACCTAGCAGGAGACAAGACAGAAATCCTGCCACACGTCACCAAGCCTGAACCCAGCCGGAGAGGAAATGGAAATCCTGCCACGTGTCACCAAGCCTGAACTCAGCAGGGGAGGAGGCAGAAATCCTGCCACGTGCCACCAAGCCTGAACCCAGCAGGAGAGGAGACAGAACTCCTGCCATATGTCGCCAAGTCTGAACCCACCAGGAGAGGAGACAGAAATCCTGCCACGCATCACCAAGCCCGAACTCAGCAGGAGAGGAGACAGAATTACTGCCACGCGTCACCAAGCCTGAACTCAGCAGGAGAGGAGACAGAAATCCTGCCACACGTCACCAAGCCTGAACCCAGCATGAGAGGAGGCAGAAATCCTGCCACGCATCACCAAGCCTGAACCCAGGAAACGAGGCAGAAATCCTGCCACACATCACCAAGCCTGAACCCAGCAGGAGAGGAGACAGAATTACTGCCACCAGTCACCAAGCCTGAACTCCAGCTGGAGAGGAAACGGAAATCCTGCCACATGTCACCAAGCCTGAACCCAGCAGGAGACAAGACAGAAATCTTGCCATGCGTCACGAAGCCTGAATCCAGCAGGAGAGGAGACAGAAATCCTACCAAGCGTCACCAAGCCTGAACCCAAAAGGAGAGGAGGCAGAAATCCTACCACGCACCACCAAGCATGAACCCAGCAGGAGACGAGGCAGACATCCTGCCATGCGTCACAAAGCCTGAACCCAGCAGGAGAGGAGACAGAAATCCTGCCACACATAGCCAAGCTTGAACCAAGCAGGAGAGGAGACAGAAATCCTGCCACATATCAGCGAGCCTGAACCCAGCAGGAGACTAAGCAGAAATCCTGCCACACGTCACCAAGCCTGAACCCAGCAGGAGAGGACACAGAACTCCTGCCACACGTCACCAAGCCTGAACCCACCAGGAGAGGAGACAGAAATCCTGCCACGCGTCAGCAAGCCTGAACCCAGAAGGAGACGAGGCAGAAATCCTGCCACGCCTCACCAAGCCTGAACCCAGCAGGAGAGGAGACAGAAATCCTGCCACGCATCACCAAGCCTGAACCCAGCAGGAGAGGAGACAGTTTTACTGCCACCAGTCACCAAGCCTGAACCTAGCAGGAGACAAGACAGAAATCCTGCCACACGTCACCAAGCCTGAACCCAGAAGGAGATGAGGCAGAAATCCTGCCACGCGTCACCAAGCCTGAACCCAGCAGGAGAGGAGACAGAACTCCTGCCATGCATCACCAAGCCTGAACCCAGCAGGAGAGGAGACAGAACTCCTGCCACGTGTCACCAAGCCTGAACTCATCAGGAGAGGAGACAGAATTACTGCCACCAGTCACCAAGCCTGAACCTAGCAGGAGACAAGACAGAAATCCTGCCACAAGTCACCAAGCCTGAACCCAGCTGGAGAGGATACAGAATTACTGCCACGCGTCACCAAGCCTGAACCCAGCAGGAGACCTGACAGAAATCTTGCCACGCGTCACCAAGCCTGAACCCAGCACGAGAGGAGATAAAAATCCTGCCACGTGCCACCAAGCCTGAACCCAGCAGGAGAGGAGGCAGAAATCCTGCCACATACCACCTAGCATGAACCCAGCAGGAGACGAGGCAGAAATCCTCCCATGCATCACAAAGCCTGAACCCAGCAGGAGAGAGGAGACAGAAATCCTGCCACGCATCACTAAGCCTGAACTCAGAAGGAGAGGAGACAGAAATCCTGCCACACGTCACCAAGCCTGAACCCAGCAGGAGACAAAGCAGAAATCCTGCCACGCGTCACCAATCCTGAACCCAGCAGGAGAGGAGACAGAACTCCTGCCACACATCACCAAGCCTGAACTCAGCAGGCGAGGAGGCAGAAATCCTGCCTCTCGTCACTAAGCGTGAACCCAGCGGGAGATGAGGCAGAAATCCTGCCACGTGTCACCAAGCCTGAATCCAGCAGGAGAGGAGAAAGAACTCCTGCCATGCATCACCAAGCCTGAACCCAGCAGGAGAGGAGACAGAAATCCTGCCACGCATCACCAAGCCTGAACCCAGCAGGAGACGAGGCAGAAATCCTGCCACGCATCACCAAGTCTGAACCCAGCAGGAGGGGAGACAGAAATCCTGCCACACGTCACCAAGCCTGAACCCAGCAGGAGACGAAGCAGAAATCCTGCCATGTGCCACCAAGCCTAAACCCAGCAGGAGAGAAGAAAGAACTCCTGCCATGCATCACCAAGCCTGAATCCAGCATGAGAGGAGACAGAAATCCTGCCACGCATCACCAAGCCTGAACCCAGCAGGAGACGAAGCAGAAATCCTGCCATGTGCCACCAAGCCTAAACCCAGCAGGGGATGAGGCAGAAATCCTGCCACGCATCACCAAGCCTGAACCCAGCAGGAGAGAAGAAAGAACTCCTGCCATGCATCACCAAGCCTGAATCCAGCAGGAGAGGAGACAGAAATCCTGCCACGCATCACCAAGCCTGAACCCAGCAGGAGACGAGGCAGAAATCCTGTCACGCATCACCAAGCCTGAACCCAGCAGGAGAGAAGAAAGAACTCCTGCCATGCATCACCAAGCCTGAATCCAGCAGGAGAGGAGACAGAAATCCTGCCACGCATCACCAAGCCTGAACCCAGCAGGAGACGAGGCAGAAATCCTGCCCCACATCACCAAGCCTGAACCCAGAGGAGCATAGCATTCAATCCACATGTTTCTTTCATTTTTGGTCACCACGTGCAAATTACTCCGCAGGAGCAAAAGGACACTCCTGCCCCCTTTGTTCAAGGAGAATGGGTGCAACTGTGCTCCCTGCCCCCCTGTACTCAGCACCTATGTGCATATTATTGAGCCCCTATTTTTGGGGGAATTGAGTCCTTTTCATTTTGTTAACATTTGAAGACCTGCAAAATTGCTCACTCTCACTGCCTCAAGATCTCCCATGTGAAAAGGCTCTATCGAGCTTTTAGGCCATCCTGCAGTAGACACAACCTGCCATCTGCCCCAAGCCCAATACCTGCCCTGACATAACATCCTTGGAACCTGAGTGGAGTTTATTCCTTTTCACTGATAAAATAATCCTTATCTATAGATTAAGAAATAAAAGCATATTGCTATTTTTCACAATTGCATCTGGGAAACGATGTGAATTGCAGAATGGTCACAAATCCCGGCTTCACCACTTAACCAATGTGTGTGCTCCAGGGCAAATGGTTTTATCTGCCAAAAGTAGAGGTCTCTACAAGGTATTCAGCTCACACTGTCTGCTACTTCAAAAAAGTGCCTCACTCCGGATATTGTCCCATAGGTAAATATTAACAGTGAGAATTCATATACTGACATCACAATGTATTTGTCTCCTGAGTTACTCATGGCAATGGGTTTTTTGTAGTGAACTTCCCAAAATACCCATCCGTATTAAAGGCTCATTCTGCAATATTTTTTGTAATATCACTGAAGCCACTATTTATGTAAATAAGAGGGCCTACACATCTTTTGATAGGATAGGTTATGTATAATGCGCTTACTATCCAGAGGTTTCTAAGCACGGACCCGGGATCGAACCTGGGTTGCTCCGTGTCATCTTGCTTCCAAGGTGAGCACGTTGCCGCTGAGCTATCCTCCCGCTACCCAGGGCTCTGCAAATCCCAGGTAACACTCAAACAGTCCACCACAAAAGGATTAAACTGCCATTTGCAACTCTGGACCACTTTTTCGTGGATGCCCGAGCCACCCCTTCCCCCAGGTGACCGTGACTGGGTAATGCTCACCTGTGAGGCCCACGGCCAGCATCCTCGGCTCCCAATTGAACTATCTCATAGAAGGAGGTCGCAGCTACAGTAGCCGGATTGGAAGTGAGATAAGGAGTGGCGGGGATCCCCTCGCCTTAAGGGGCCAGCCACTGGCTCCAGGGGGTCCACAGCCCTCGCAGATTGAGGAAGTTTCAGGCACAAGTCATCACTCTGCAAAGAAGCTCAGCCCCAGGCGCCAAAGAGAGGGGGACGCTCCAAGCAAGAGCCTGTCCAATCTCTCACTTGGAAGAGCATAGAAGGTTTAAAGAAATACTAACAGGCAGAAGGCACACACTTGCAGAGGACAGAAGCCGGCCCGCTCATATCAATATTTCCCTCCCCCATGTTGAGGCCAAAGACTCCTCTGCTCTGCTCAGCTTTTAGATGGGTCACACCACCCAATGATTAACATCTCTGAGTGAAACTAAAGACCCTCAAATTGTAGGTGGAAGATGGATTCATGTTTTAAGAATGCCCGATGGGTTAATGCACCTACTGCAGCTATCTACATGAATACTGCAGACAATGAGGCATGTATGTGTGCTATGCTGAGACCTGTAGTCACCTCACATTGTCTCAAAAAGGTGCTCTGTTTGTTTCCCAGCGCAAGTACATTCTCAAATACTGACCCCTATGATTCCATTTTCCCCTCAGTTCTTCTCCGGTCCTATGGGAGCAGAGAGAGGTACAGCTTCTATGGGGGCCGACGGTTAGCGCACAAAGTCATGATTAATACGGGGCATGCACGCCATTGGGGACGGCATTGGGTATAGGGTAATGACTCCTAGCCCCACCCGCAGCTTGTTTTTTTTATAACTGTACTCCAACACCCCAAAATGTTGAGTCTGGCTCCACTTGGCCAGTTCTTATTAGTGAAGAATGAGCAGAGGGGGTGCAGTGGCCATCATGATAATCTCAGCTGTTTCTAGGTCAATGACTTCTTCATGTAGACCCTAAATGCGGCTGGTGTCTAAGTTCAGGATTCATAGCAGAGTTGTTTGTCGAATTGGAATTGTGTAATTGACTTCAGCAAGGAAATGTCAAAGCATGCAGTGGGCATGGCAGACATCCAGTTTCTGTGCCCTGGGCATGAATTCCAGTGCTGCAGGGGCATACTACAGCAGGAGAACCAGGGGTGAACTGGGAACCAAAACAGGCCCTGGAAATAATTTTTAAAGTGGCCCCATATTACACATTTTCAGCAAGCCCAACCCTTTTCCTTTGACAAAAGAGACCCAGGGTGCAGAGGCCTACCAGGAAATATTCAGAGTTCCCTATAGGCCAGTCTACCCCTGAGCAGAACCTCGGGCTCTGATACACTTTGGCAGGAACCAGTTTCCTCACATGCCCCAGGTCTGATCGCCTGACCCGACGAACACCTGGCATAGGTTGTTCTTGGTGCTGGCATGAGTTTCTCGCACCGGCGAAGACCAATCAGGCCGCACACCTTTCACCTTACACTACACACATGGGCCCTCATTACACGTTGTGCGGTAAATGAAGGCATTTACCGGCATGGCGTTATATGCGTCACCGCCCTCGCAAGAACCCGCTAATTGCGGACTATTACGAGCACGCGGACACGAGCATAGCGCCATGCCGGTAATCCTCCTACGCCATGTTGTAAAAGCCCCCAAAAAGTCCATTAACGATTCGACCAAAGTGCTAATAGCACCTCTGCCTTCTTACTGCATGCAAATTCCGGTCACCGCTATTAGCGGTCACCACTAATAGCGGTCACCGTTAAAACGCGGAAGCGGAAATAGCATCATCGCACAGGAACGGGAAAGAGCACGGCGGCCATCTTTAAAAACACAATCCATTGCCATCCTCCGCATCCAGGACACCTTTCCAGGAAACTCGGACAAAAATCCTTCCAGGACAGCCTAAAGATGCCCAAGGCCGTAAAAAAATCTACTGAGCGGCAACGTAAGGAAAAATTATGCAATGAGGAGCTCATAATGCTGACCGAGACACTAGCAGCAAATGCAAATGTGGTCTTCAGCAATGACATGCGGCGGGAGACCATCCCAAGAAGAAGGCCATCTGGGCAGAGGTTGCCAACAAATTCAGCGCGGTGGGCACCACCACTCGCACAGTCAAAGACTGTCGTAAGAGGTGGGACGACCTCCGGCTCTGTGTCAGGAACATACTGACAGCGAATCGCAACCTGGCTATGGGCACAGGAGGAGGCAGCAAATCGCCTATTAAACTCTGTGAGTGGGAGGAGACCTGTGCATCCACAATTGGAGTGGAATCCATAGAGGGTGTTGGAGAAATGGAGCATGGCGTGGCCACTTCGTCCGATGGAGGTGAGTGTATACATCAAAAAATGCACAGTGAAGTGTGAGGGGCCCCCCAAATATGTGTCCATATTAATGCCGTGGATCCAGCCACAAACATACATGCATGCATCACCACATACATGTGCAACACAGACCCATTCATGCATGACCCACCCAACATCCCCATTACCTGAATCCACAATAAAGAGGCCCAAATCCATAGAGCGGCATGACGTAAGCATTCAGCATAAGGCAGGTCGAACCATAAATGATGAATATCCCCATTTCTCAACCCTACAGGATCACACACAGAAACTGCAGAGCCACAACTGTGACACCTGCTCCCCCATCCACAAAAAACCCAGGAGAGATGCCACAGGGGACACCGCCACCACCTCAAGGGGAACCGGGAGGAGTGACCATGACCAGAGGGACAAAGGCAGCAGGAGCACCAGTTCCACGCAGCCTGAGGCCATACCTGCTGCCTTCGTAGCACCCACGGCAGTGTGTCTCCCTGCAAGTGAAACTAGCATGGAGGGCACGCACTCTGCTGCCACCAGTTCAACTGGTGAGGCAGCAGCCACTGCCCCACTTTCGGACGAGGAGGAAGCACATGGCATTGTGGATCAAAGCCAGACCCCCAGCCCAACACGCTCCATTCTGGCAAGCCTAAGGTTGTCATCAGGTCCGGGTAGCCATGGAGGATCAGCCACCCCCACCCTGGAAGGGGCATGGAGCCCCCAGGTGTCCTCACCTGATGCCAGTGCCATGGATCAAGGCGCAGCAGTCATCCCACCAGCACCTAGCATGCAACATGACCTCTCATCCATCATCCAGAGGCAGGCAGAGATCACTGGGCTGGTAGGGCAGCATGTGGCTGAGGCAGGCCGTCTGAGGGAGGACCTCAGTATGTATGCACGGCAGACAAGGGAGGGCATGGAGGCATGCACAAACAGGATCTACAATGAAATGGCCCAACTCAGGCAGGCCATGATCCGTATAGCGGATGCGATTGAGCGCCGATGCCCACTCACAACACAGGATGAACCGGGCACCACCCCCTCTGGGAGTTCCCGGCAAACTAGCCCCCTGCGCCGGTGTCTGCGCAACCTGAGCCGCACCACATCCCAACCACCAAATGGCGGAGGAGGCACTGACAATTAGGGCCAGCAAGGACTAGGTGGCACATGTGGAGAAGGACACGTACACACCATGAGGCTCACATGGGGGTGTTGTGGGGGGAGGGGTTAAGGAGGTTCTTGGGAGTGTTGTGGGGGGAGGGGGTAAGGGTGTTCTTGGGAGTGTTGTGGGGGAGGGGGGTAAGGGTGTTCTTGGGAGTGTTGTGGGGGGAGGGGGGGAAGGGTGTTCTTGGGAGTGTTGTGGGGGGAGGGGGGTAAGGGTGTTCTTGGGAGTGTTGTGGGGGGAGGGGGGTAAGGGTGTTCTTGGGAGTGTTGTGGGGGGAGGGGGGTAAGGGTGTTCTTGGGAGTGTTGTGGGGGGAGGGGGGTAAGGGTGTTCTTGGGAGTGTTGTGGGCGGAGGGGGGTAAGGGTGTTCTTGGGAGTGTTGTAGGGGGAGGGGGGCAAGGGTGTTCTTGGGAGTGTTGTGGGGGGAGGGGGGTAAGGTTGTTTGCACAGTTGGGGCCATGCACTTAATTTTTGTCTTTTGTTCACAATACACTGTTGAAAAGTAGAAACACAGGCTTGGTATTCATCATTGTGTGTGTGTACTGTATTGGGGAGATGGTTCTTTGTGGGACTGACCACATGCATCAGGGCAGTAATACCCATCTGCATCCATAATAGTTATACCTTGGATGTCATGGAATCTGATACATCAGATGCTGACATGCATCGTATCCCTCCTGGACATTGCCACTTGCATGTCCTTGCGGGCCTTTTGACCTATCCTCATCACCATCCACATCATCCTCATCTGGCGCTTGCATGTCAGGTGGCATAGGCACATTCCATCTGATGAAAATTTAGTCCGACATCACACATGCCATGGTTATCTTCAGGACTTTGTCATGGCTGTACAGGAGAGCCTCACCCGGCACGCTTAGGCAGCGGAGCTGTGTGTTGGAGAGGCCGAATGCCTGCTCCATCACGACGCAGGTACGGGTATGTGCAATATTGTTGTCCTCTTCATGCTGGTTCTGTGGGTTCCATACAGGGGTTAGGTGCTACCTCTTCAGGGGATAGCCGGCTTTGCCTGTATGGGGTGAAGAATGGGTACCTGTTACCGGCCACCCTGCTGTGGACTGTACATGTCACACATGTCTTCTTTGCATTGTGATTGGAAGTCACAACTGACAGCATGCATGCAGACAATCTGCGTGACTGCAATGTACAAAGCTGGGCTCAACCATGCAAGTCGACATGCCCGAAACATGCCTCCGCAAGTAATGAAAATGTCCTGGCTGAGGCCAGGCCTCAGGTGTCCTTGGGCCCAGGCACATTTTGTACCGCTATGCCAGTGTGCTGCCATTCCTACATCCATGTTGCTGTGCTGCGGGGCATCACTTCAGTGGTGCTATGGATTTGTGGTCAGGTGCCATGGCTAGGGGCGATTCCTTTGCATGCATTCTAGGTCACATTGCGGTATTGATGTTGTGCTGCCCAAATTCTGTATGACTGTCCTGAGGGCAAGATGATGATTTGTGTATTATGTGGTGTGGCATGATGTGAAATGTGGGTGTGGATGGATGTGTCATCTTTGAAATGTTGGAATGTATGCAATGTTGTGCAGCTTCGCATTTCATGTGGGGTCTTATCAAGTACATTGTGAAGTCCCCCAATGGACATTGAAGTACATCTGTATGACCATTTGTCCCACACACGCCAGACAATTCACAGTTGGTGCATCGTTCTCTCCCCCCCAATCACACCGCCCTATGCATGGCCTACTACTCACCAAGTTGCCACGATCGTTGGCCAGCTTGTCGCTCCATGTTGCTTGGTATGGTTGAGTTCTGCAGGACCATTGAATCATGCGTTGATCCTGATGTCTGGCGCAATGTGTGATTGTCTTGTTTGCATCACATGCCATTTGGAAAATGTTTGGGTGAAATTATTTTCTGTTTCTGTGGACTACTTCATTGTGATGTGGGACCACCAATTCCACATGGGTACAGTTGCTGGTCCCGATGCTACTTGGGATGGTTGTGGCCTGTGGCCAGGGAGCCTGTGGCCAGGGAGTGGAGCGCAGTCAACACCTGCACTAGAGGGAGGATTGCAGTTCTGATGTCTACGAGTCTCACGCTGTCGTCATGTATCTTATCCACGATGATGGTGATGGTATCCCAGTGCAGACGGTACAGGGTTTGTATGTGCTCAGGTGTCTGGTTCAATGGACTGGTTTGGATCCTGGAGATTGGTGGCTGGCTCTGTGGTATTTCTGGGTGGCCTGGTGGTGCTTGCTGCACCTGTCTTGCCCTACTCCTCCTCCTCCTCCTCCTCCTCCTGCATCTCCTCTGTGCTGCTTGTTGTTGGTGCTGCCGCACTGCAATCATGTCCTCCAGCCCATGTAATGCTGGCAGTATTGGAAGCATTTTTGTGTGGGAAGGGATGTGGGAAGGGTTGTGGTGTGCTCTTTTGTGCTGCCACAGTCTCCATCGCCTCCACCTGTGCTGGATGTGTCCACCTGTGGCAGGTGGAAACACTGCTCAGGTCTCTTAACGGGTGGTTCGCGATGCCGGTATTTGCGCCATGCCGGTAACAGGTTTTGGGTCTTTCCCATGCCGCTATTACTATGTCCACCTAGCTTGTGATGGCATGCTATTAGCGCCATGCCGCTTTTTCCGACCTGGGGGTCACGCGCCCATGGACTTGCCGCTATTAGTGGCACCGTACTTAACGGTTGCGCTAATAGCGGCAAGTCCGGGTCGTAATTGGATAGGGAATTTAGCGGTACCGATAATCGCTTACCGGTACCATTATTCCCTTACCACCTACCGTGTAATGAGGCCCATGGACTAGCGAGTCGCACATTGGAGGAGAACACCTGTCAGTGCCACCTTTTTATTGACTGTTATTGGTTAAAAGATAACCTTTAACAAATTACATCATATCAAACAGTGACAGAAGAGGTAGATAAAAGTGGAAAAGACAAAAATAAAATACAAAATTTATCACAATTTCGTCATGCATAAACACTGGATTATATACATCGTTTGCAAACCTTTCCGCGAAATATTCCTTGTCGTGTGTTACAGCATAATTAAAAATTACACTCAACTAAAAACATGCATCTAATGTCTGTACAACTCATCTAATTTCAATCAATTTTTAAAGCCAACCACCGCCAAAACCGATGAGGTGGTTCAACCACTAAGACATTTAGACCATAAAGCTTCGGAATCAATAGAATTCATCGAATATACAACGTTTTTCAAATATAACATGTGTTTGACTTGAAGGGCTGGAGTATATTCAAGTGCTTCAGTGTTTATTACAGTACCTACACACAGACTGCTCTACAGAAATCACTTTGCATCTAGCTAAAAGTGTCTGTTTGGGTGTAGGTTCCATCTTAACTTCAAAAAGGAGATGCGACCAAATCTATTGGGAGAGATGGTCAAATATTGAGCCACTACTCTGCAATGTTTGTGGTCAAAGCTGAGATGACTCAGAGAATCATCACAATGTAACTCTTCGAGTGTTGAGGACCAATCGCAGCGGTACAACATAGTCCTAACTTTACCAGGATTGTCCATAAAATCACTCTTGGTAAGATTAATTTGACACAATATATTAGCACAAAAACCTGAAAAACACTTCAAGGACTGATCACCCTAACATTCATGTCCTCAAACACTGGGTCTTTAATAGGGGAGAGAATTGTGTAAGAAAACAATAAAAACGTCCTACTGGCTAGGGATGTAATTCCCATCTCATATCTGATTGCTGCTAGGGAATGAAGTAGAAATTCTGAGAACGCTGCGCCAGATCAGTCCTTCTAATCTCAGAAGAAAATCTAAAATCCACAGCTGTAAAACTTCAATACCATATAAAACCTTTGGAACTATTTTAACCTCATAAACTTTTAAAAGCAGAGTTATTTAAAACTTCCCATACTTTACATTAACTTCGCACATTTGATTCATAAAACAAACCACCCTGGACCTCATCCACTCCTTTAACTGTGTCTTGTGGGGCTTAAATGTTATCGGAAACCCTATTTAAACAAAATTGCCGACCCTTTCTAGTTTATCTAAATATATCCACCACTGATAACAAGTCATATTTCTCTTGGTAGTACATAATCATGGTTTTCCCAGAGTTGATCTTCAGGGAGTTAGTTTCTGCAAAATCAGCAAACGCATTAACCAAACATTGTAATCCTTCCTAAGTATAGTCGAATAACAGGCAGTCGTCGGCATATGCCAACCAAAAGTTCTTTAGAAAATATAGTTTTGGAGAAGCAAAAGCTACTGGTGCAAGAAAATTCCCAATATCAGAAATATATCAATTAAGAAGGCAAGGAGCCAAAAAGCATCCCTGCCTAACTCCAGTGTTTTGTGGCAATTGTGTGCAACAACAAACTGGCCAAATACAACCTCACTTGGATATTGGAATGCTCATGGACACAAACTATTAATCAAAGCAGACCAGAAGGTATCCCCCAACAATCTAATTTGGTCCACAAATGCCCTCTGTTAACAATGTCAAATGCCACAGACACGTCTATTGTCGCCACAAATAGAAAATCATATTTTTGTGTGCGTGCCATGTCTTGGATACATTTACGGAAAACATTGTTGAGGTTCATACCATAGTGTTTTCTAAATCCTGTCTGCCATTTCTTAAGTCTTCCGGTTTCCTACCCAATTTTCTACATGTATCAGCAAAAGACCGGTGGAGACCTTGCTGTATGCATCCAGGATCAAGATGGGCCAATTATATTTTGGGTCCGACCTTTTTGTTAATGGGGACAATATATTCAGTTCTCCAAGAGAGTGGAAATGTTTCCGAATTAGCAACCTGCTTTAACAAAATTGTCAGAATCGTGGACCATACAGCTGGATCACCCCTAAATAAAACATTGGACAATCTCTTTGGCCCAGGGACCAGGGAATTGCTAATGTTCCAAATGATATCATGAATGCATTATTGATCAAAATCAAGTTTCCAATCATCCACTCCAACTACACACCATGAAACTATTAGTTCAACCAAGAAAACCTGCTGGTGAGTACATTGCTTCGAAATGTTAAGACCAAGCTTTTTCAGATGCTGCATTTAGTTGCTTATCTGGCTGGCAGGCACCAATTTCATTTATCACTCTCCAAAAAGCAGATGCATTATTATTATGTAAAATCAGCATCATCTGCTCCGCATCCCTTTGGATTCTTTGAGCCCGATTGAACCTCAGCCAATTTCTATACATTTGTTGGATTTCCTTAAACTGCACTACAGGTGAACCAGGGTCATTTGAAGTTAACCTTCTAATACTTCTGATCTTAGATCCCAGGGCCCCCTTCTTCTCCACTATGAAAGGGTCATACGCATGCAAATGTTTAGACTGCCCACTGGATCCCCCCTCCCTTGCTTTATCCACAATGTCTATCAGGAAATCTGCCATAAATAATTCATAGTTATCAATACTGGATGGTTGATATTTCCAATCCAAGGAAGTTTCTCTTTTAAGCAAGTTGTGAGCTTGTTGTTAAATCTCTTAACATATCCAACATTCCAAGAGATCCTTTTTTACCCTGGATTAATATTTAAATCAGTGGGCCATCCATGTCCTCCTTCTTGATATCCAATTCAAATTCCATCACAGGCCTCCTATGATCACTCCAGGTAAATTCAATAATTCTCAGGAACTTATATCTACTAAATAACATGTCACCCCTAAATATATAATCTAAAACAGACAAGGACTCCCCTCTGTGGCAAGTATTATTGTTGGGGATGTCCCCTGTGATTTCTCCGTTCAACATCTGGAGCCCCAGACCAGAAAGACAATTGACCCAACCCAAACCAGATTGATATTTGTATTCATACTATGAGAGGCTGGTAACCGATCAGCATTGGTCCTTTCATCCACACAAGTAGATTTTAAATCCCACACAACAAGCAAAAGCCCCCCCCCCCTTACTGGTCCAGTCGCTTACAAAGTTGATAAATGCATCCACAAATTAGTAAGATTGCAGATTCCCACATGCCAATACAAATTGAGGATCAACAGATAGACAAAACCACATGCAGTAAACACTTTAACTTGGGTCGCTGATGCCCCCTTAGAGACATTAGTGACATTCATTATCTCAAGCCCCCTACAAGAATTGACAACCGTCATTAGACCCCCACGTAGCCTGCCACACAAACTATTAGTGGCAGGCTGAAAGGCAGTGCTGTAACCATCCAGAGAAGGGCATTCGATCAGCCAAGTTTCCTACAATTAAATTAATTTATAGGATTTCAAAATCGACCCCACTGTAGGATTGGTTTATAAATTGGGAGTTCCCACATGTGTTCCAAGATATAAGCGAAAGTAATTCTCTCTTACTACTGAGCAATTGACGGTGGCTCCGTTTTCCCCAAACCTGTTTTATATAATGCTCCGGCCAACCAAGACCAGTCCACAGAGGCACCTGCTGGGACAGGTCTGCTTTGTATCAACTGAACATGCCTAAACACGGGTGGCCCAACTTCCACAGATAAAATTATATGTTTGTGTACATTTGGGCCTCACACTCTGTCCCCAGGGCTCCCTGGGCACTAACCATAGGATCATAGGGCAGAATATCATAACCAAGTTGCCTCATGGGCTGGGATTCCTTTAGGATGGATTCAAAAACGATTTCAGAGCCAATATCCATAACAGCTATATCCATCCGCGATGGACTAGTAAATTCCACCCGATCTAAATCCTTGTTAGAGATTGCTCTTAAATTAGGCACTTCAGCAATAAGTGCAAAGATAGTAGATAAATTTAACACAAGATGTTTATTTTCAGGAAGAAGACTCTCAACCAACACCTTGCTAATTGAACAAGAGTCGGACACTTTTGAACCATAACTCAGACTCTTTTCCAGACCATTGAATGGACCTTGGGAACCATGCTATCTTGCATGTAAGAGGTTGGTCCCAAACCATTCGTACCTATAGCTACACTATAAACCGGGGGTTTCCGCTCATTCACAGCACCAGACAACTCCTTCCCCTCACAGACATGTAAACCTGCTTCCAATAAAGGAGTTTGGTCAGATACCTGACCGTTGTACCATGGTCCAACACTCAAAACATCAATAGAAGAACAACCAGCAGTTTCCAACATAACCATAGTATTCAGGGCAGATGCGTCTCTAATGGGGGATCTAGAATCCTAGGGATTAGATGCAGGTTCCGTTTGAACAGAAAGTGTGACACACGGTCTGCTCAGCCCCACAGGTTTGGGGGAATGTGAAGATATTAAAACCACCAAATCCTGAGAGTGGTTTCCACTGTTCCCCTCGTCTCCCACCTTAGTAGCTTTTCCATTAACTTCAGACAACTTCCCCGTATGGGAATTTAAGCAATTTCGCAAGTGCAAAGTTCTAAGAAACTTCCTTGATGAATGTCTGGATGTCTTCTTTGATTTCTTGTTTTTGCATTTCTTTGCTTGTGCTACCTGGCCTTTTTTTTGCATCTACCGACCTCGAGGGCCCAGCATTAGCCATTTCAGTCGAATTCGGGGCATGCTTCACAATACCTGAGACCGGTAAAGTACTACTCTAATCATCTAGAGAGTTTGAAGCAACTTATGTTCAGACAGTGCCATTTGTGGCGGGCTGCAAAGAATCAAAATAAATTCCGAAACAATGTGTCCCATCTACTGGTAAACTGCCAATCGCAACACCAGAGGCTTCCTCCATAATCACAAAGGGCTCTGCACATGGAACCTCAATTGTGACTGGAAGGCAGCTATCACTGGGTATCCCCAGGGACCCCGCCAACCCTACAGATGATTGCTTAGAGTGGAAAAATTCCTTCAACTTGACATGTGACTTGTGTCATCAAACTTGAACATAATAGATTCCAAAAAAGTCAAGTGGAATTTCGTTTCCATATTGAAACTTTCAAACAACAAAACCAGGACCCATATAATCTGGTTTGTTTCTTGTAGAACAACGTCTTGCCCATCAGGGATCATTTTATAGGAGGTTACAGAGGTATCAGAGTCCTGGATAATAGCTTCCAAGAATATAGGTGGAGTGTCCAGGTCAGAACAGATCCTGGGATATATGGAATACTCAACAAATCTTTGTCTGAAATAGGCACACACTGACCTAGATTTGGGCTCCCCCTACCAGTCAGACCGGCAGAGGTGGCAAGAGCCTTACAATCATTCTGCACAGTGTTAAACTATGAGGCTATTTTAGCTTCTTTCAAGGCCGCGTTATCGACCGGATCACTAGAGCTACACTCCCCAGGCGATGGAGGGAGTGGCATTTCGGGCTCTAGTTTAAATGCGGTTAAGTCTTCATGAAGCATTTTGTTGTTTTTCGCCCGACTCCTTAATTCGTACAAGTACCAAGGAGAGGAAGGTAAGAAAATGGCACTCGCCCTATAAAGTACTACACTACGAGTGTCTTTCTTCATGGTACCGCCCTCAGCACCAATAGCAGTGCTAACAGCACTCTATTCACACTGCGCAAGCGCTCCACACTCTGCTAGTGATTTTGAAGTGGGAGCTTAGCTCGGTAAAGTGCGTCCATGTACCAACAACAGCTGAAACAAAGTTCCAACAGAAGATTCCAAGGGTTCCTAGCAGTGCGAACAGCAGTCTACTTGATCTCTGTGAGCACTCCACCCTCTCCCAATGATTTTGAAGCAGGAGAGTAGCTCGGTAAAGTACATCTGTGCAGCAATAGCTGCAGGTGAAACAAATTTTCAAGAGGCGATACAGAAGGTTCCTAGCAGTACTAATAGCACTTTCCTCACACTCCGCGAGCGCTCTGCGCTCTCTCAGTGATTTTGAAGCGGAAGCATAGCTCTGTAAAATGTGTCTGTACAGCAACATCAGGTGAAACAAAGTTCCAACAGGTGATTCCAAAGGTTCCTTGCAGTGCTAACCACACTCTACTCGCACTCCTCCTCCAACTATCACTTATCTAACACCATCCAGACTCTACACCTCCCCTAACAGTTTGCAACAGACAGCCCTTCAGAAACCCACAACCCATCCTTGCACTCTGACCAGGCCTCAACAATAACAAACTAATTAAGATACCTATTCCAGAGGCGCCCTTCTGGATACACAAGCCCTCGTTAGAACTCACCTGGAAACAAATCAACACAGATACAACAGGTTCTTCCAAAGTGCACTCATAATTGAATGTTTCAAACTTTTCTTCCTCCCATCCTCCTACTACTTTCTCCTCTCTTCCCTCTTAAAGGACTTAGCACAACAGGGCCATGAACAATTGTGTTATACTAGACCACTTAGAATATGTCAAAGTGCATAAAAATACAACTCTGATTTCTGTTCCAATTCTATACGGCCTGCCCAGATCTAGGGATCTGTCTTCGTATCTTGAGGCCTGTCTGGAGTGAGTAAATCCATTGTGTTTTCAATTATTTTCAACTGTGAGGCCTGTGTATGAGTTTAGAGCAAAAAATACAGGAAGGGCCAAACTGCTTGAAATAGAGCTTGAGCTAGTTCAAGGGAATGTCACTGAGACGTCTATATCTGAAATGAGGTTGCCGAGCAGTGAAATGAAAAAATCCCGGCAAACACCTTCCGATCTGCTGTCCCAACTTAATGGTGGCAAAACCCTTCTGGAATGCATGCCGGTGACCATCCTGGCACCCCTGAGATGTGTCCTATGCATGACTCTTTACAGTACTCCACCAATTCGACCAAATTATCCTGAACCCACATTGAGCTTCCCTGACCCCCGCTGAAAGCATGTATCACCTTCAATTCCAGGGCCCTCAAGTCCCCAGATTACCTTGATGAGGAGCTCAGTATCTCCTGAGGAGTCAGATCCCCCAGAACTGAAGATGTATGCAGACTTGAACTCTGCCGGTGCAGAAAGGAAAGAAGCCTTCTCTTTTTACGCCCCAGCCTTCTGAACCTCCTCCCCATCAACACAGTGCTCACACCTTCGCTGCTACATTTCAGAAAGGAGCTCTATCCCTCCTCTTCAAGGAATGGCTCTTCCCTAACACCTAGGTCCACACACCCTCCATTCCCCACTTAACCTGAGACTGGGCAATCTGCTCCACCTCTTTCCTCCCCTGGTTGCGTGAAGATTACTTGCTGCCTATTTTCCCCCTCTCCTATTCCCCCATTGTTAGCCCTGTGCTCCTTTGTATCTCTTCCTTCCTCCCTGTGTACTTCCCCCTACGACTGTAAAGTGTTGCTTCCCAAAGCTTGGCCGGTACTCAATAAATATTCTAAAAATGATTGTTCAGAAAGTATCAAAAACAGGGCAAGATGGAATAATCTAAGGTTTATCAACATTTCTGAAAATGCAGAAGTTGGACAAGATGTGGACTGCTATATATTTGGTCCTCTGAAGGGCTCCCTATTGAACGATCACCGAGAGAACAATATTGGTGATACAGAGAGTCCATAGAGATCCTATCAAACTTAAATCAAACGGATGGAAACCAAGAAAGATATAGTTAACGTTCTGAACTTGAGTGTTTGAAATTGCAGTCGCATTGGGGAAAAGCCACTCAGCCAATCAGGAGGCTGGAACAGCGGGTGAGACTACATATTGCTTTCCCACTGTCTCAGCCACCCGAGGTCCTTCCCGGGGTGGTGCTATTTTTTGTTGTTGTTGTTCACCCTGTTGCATCCCCACCCTCCCCCCAAAATCCCCTGATCCGCTTTCCCACCTCCTCCCTCTACCCCCACATACCTGCAGGACCTGCTTTGGTCCCTTCTGGCCGCTGCCATAGACATGGAAAAGGGACTAAGTCCCTTGGCAGCGGCATGTTTTTTCCCTTTTTAAATTTCTTTTCCTTGGAAAATCGGCTCTGTAAACAGCGCATATCTCCCAGGGAAGAAACTAATGAAAGCCAGTCCCAAACCAGATGAACCCTGAAGTGCAAATGGCTTTATGCCCGCCACGATGGGCGGACATGGCCGCTAATGGCCCAGAGCCTTAGCTCGGGCTGGTGGGCCATTACTGGCCATGTCCACCCTCCTCAGTGGACATGAATGCCATACTTTTGGGCCAGCGCTGAAGTTGAAGAATGGAGAAGGTAAGGGCTCCATATGAACTCATACCAATACTACATTCCAAGATAGCATGCTGCATAACTCTAGGAGAACGTCCAGTTAAAATGGCATTACAATTGAAGGGCTGGAGAAGTTCCCAAGAAACATCCATGTTGCATTGGGCATGTCCTGCTAATAAGTTCTGTCGCCGTTTGTGCCCGCTCGCTCCTTCTCAGTGCCATGTTGTGCCTGAGCCTTCTGCTTCGGTGTCTTGTGCGTTGAATCACGCTACCTACAGCTCAGCGCTACATCCTCGGCGTGATCTCGAATCTTTACTTTGATTGGTGCTGCTTTCTCAGAGTTGCCTGGACCTCCATCTGACAGCTGCATTTTTCGTCCCTCAGGCACAGGTTTCTTGGGGAACCTCAGAAACATAGCAGGTAAAGAGAAGGAGTTGGCTGGATTCTAAACTGATACTTGTTAATTTGTATCTCTACAGGGTGATAGAGGTGGCCCGAAGTAACCTCTTTATTGAAATTTCCAGTGACTGTCCTCTTCATAATCTTCCCTTAGGATCCGAGAGTTTCTGTCCAGAGGTAACTATTTGCACCTGAGATAAGGACATCTGGAGTACTGGGGTTAAGCATCTGATTACATTGCTTCTACTTTTGCCAACCATTGGTAAGAAACACAAGAGTTTGCTTGGCCACTTAGTATTGAGTCAGACCCCAACCCATTATTAGCCAAAGTGCAAGCCCTACGGGAATTCCAGGCACAGGTGAACACCTCTGGGCCATACCTGCCTAGTCTCTGGGGTTAACCCAGAGACTCCAGGTTTTTACACTGTTCTCTGGGTCTCTGGGGAAGAACTTGGAGTATGCGGGTTTTCCGGGAGACACCTGATGGCCCACCGCAAGGCACGTCTGTGCTGACGGAAAGGAAAGATGCAGATCAGGTTTCTGGTCCACTTCCTGACTTGCTAATGGGGCTCAAGTTGTTATTAGCCACACCCCCACTGCGCCGAACATTATCAATAACAATAGAACACCTTCTCCTCCCACACCTCAAGGTGCAGTGCAGTGGCTACCCAACTCGGGCAAGCACCTGGGCCATTATGCAATATTCAGTCAGATTACAGTTTAATTGCAAAAACTAATGAAGACACCCCCAGCTCTCAGGGTGCGGCCGGCCCGCTGATGGAACGTTTGTGCTCTCAAAAGGGTGTTAAGTGCGGCAAATAGGAGAACGGCTCTGCCGAATAATAAAGGCCAAACAATTTGAAATAAAACGGCAGCTATTTCACTTATAAAGACAATACTGCCTATTTATCGGCTTCCTCAGTTGCTCAGCCTTAACTCTAACGAACCATTACAATCATAGCCTTGCAGATTCTGTCCAATTTATAAAAATACTAGATTACCAGTCTCCAGCTGGCACAAACGTGGGCGTGCGGGTGGGCGGAGTCTCAGGAAAAGGGGGCAGCATCCAATGATGTCATCCTCCGGGTTTTCCTTTGGCAAATGTAGGCAGGCATGCTATCTGGCAGAGAATGCCATCTTACTAGATCGAGTTTATAAAAGGCAGGCAAAGGTTAAGGGTGGAATTATTCCTGGGGGATGGAATACAGGGGCTGGGACCACTGGGAACTCAGACCATCAGGCAAGACGGGCAGCAGACCCCAAATTGAGCATTGTTCCTCTAGCCCCGCCAGAAAAATTCGCTGGGGACCCACAACACTGTGCAGCATTTTTAACCTAATGCAAGTTGTATTTCTTGCACTGTCCCCACTTGTTCCAATCCGACCAGGCCAGGATTACATTTATGCTGTCCCTTTTTTCTAAAGATGCCTTGATATGGGCATTGCCCTTAATTCTACAAGATAGTCTCTGGCTACGAGACTATAATGATATAACATGATATAAGTTATAACGCGCCTGTACAGCAGTGTTGCTAGGCGCGACACGACAAGGAAGGGAATCCCGAAGGAGGAAAAAACAATGATCTTACTAGGCCTTGTGTTGTTCAGATCGCACAAGTCTGCGGGAGAGGGAGAAGTGGCGGGGGGTGTGGGAGGAGGAGGTGAGGGGAGAGTGCAAAGGAACGCGTAAGTGCTGCCAGGGAGTTGGCTCATAAGTGCAGAGTCAGGGGACTGTAGGGTTGCAGATTCAGTCCCTAGGTGGTTGGGAGGCCCGTAGACAGTGCAAGGGCAACAGGTCAGGTAGGAGCCTGGTCCCGTAAACTCAGTGTGTGGTGAGGTAACCAGTATGGACAGCAGACAGGGACACATCATCAAGGGAGAGGGAGAGAGAAAACGGAAGCGAAAAGGAAGGTCTTGAGTTGCTTCCGGAACATTATGTAATCCTGCACAAGTTTGAGAGAGGCAGGGAGGCTGTTCCAGAGGGAGGCCCCAGCCGAGGACAGAGATCTACACCCCACTCTCTGCCTGGAGAAGCGTCTGACCCTCAGAGAGTTGGAGGTGGATGAGAGGAGGGCTTGCGAAGAAAGATGCTTACGAAGAGAAAGTTGGATGTAGTGTGTTCCCAGGCCCCAGAAAGTCTTGTGGACGATGCAGGGGGTCTTGAACTTTATCCTTGCAGCCACTGGGAGCCAGTGGAGAAATTTCAGTGCTGGAGAGATATGATCCGTGGGCTTGATGCCACGGACAAGTCTCGCAGTCCTGTTCTGGATTACTTGTAAAAGTCGAGATTAGAGGCAGGCAGATTTAGAAAGAGGCTGTTGCAATAGTCCAGCATAGAAAGGACCATGGCTCTGGAGACACGGAGCTTCTGGGGCAAAGTGAGAAAAGGAAGAATACCTCTGAGGAGGTGCAGCTGATAGTGTGACTTCATAGAGATGTCAGAGATGTGAGGAGAGAAGGAGAGGTAGAGGGCCCAGAGTGGGCAGCTAGAGTGAGAGAGGGAAGACAGGAGCAGGTGTCCCAATGAGGATTGTCGGATTGCCGACACTGACTCCCTTTGGGACAGACAGTCTCTCAGCATACACGAGGGAAAGCATAGGTGAGAACACGCACAAGTGGCATGTGCGGCAGTAGAGTTGCTAAACCCATAAGAGGCGCATTTAGACAGTTAAAGTTCTGTTTCTATTGTGTTGTCCCCCAGAGTGTGCTTTGACCCCGAGTAGCAAGCATTCAAGAAGTGCTCAGGTGCACGGAAGCGCCTATATATGGGACGGTGGTGCAAGCGACATTCAAGATTGGATATCTACTTGACTAAGATTGGTAAGCCGTGATTTACACGTTTTTAGTTGAACCGAGAGGGGTTAGGATGACTCAAGATGGTATATGTTATAATGTCTGGCAGGCTATCAGACCTCTCTAGTTCCGGTAAAAATATTTTTTTAACTCTACTGTGGAGCATATATCATGCTCAACTTTATCTGGTGATTTCAGAATACTGTGGGTGACTCATAGGTAATGGTGTAATTGAAACACACCGTCAAAGTTCATTTGAAGAAGTGACGGTAATATTAAACAATACATGATGTATGGTAAATTGACACCAATGTCTATTCTATTACAGGGGATGGTCCCTTACGTTGGCCAGGATGAGATGATAATCCTGTAAAATGAAGCACTATTACAGCAGAATTTGCTCTTCATTAGCAATTCAACTTGAAGCCGAAAAATAGGTTTGGCTGTTGTTTTTCTAGAATACAACAGTGCATTGTGTTTAGACAGGCAGCCCTGAAGAATTTCCTGCATTGATTGAGTTACTAATGCTTAGGAAAGAAACATGTTGGGTTATGATATAGTGAATGAATTGGTATGATTGGTATGTGATGAGTATAAATGGAGTGCTTGATGTGTTTTACTGTATTAATCCTTTTGCACAGCCCTAGACACTTTATTAAAAGGAGTGGATGTTTTCAACTTGTATGCTTCCCTTGTACAAAGTGTCTGCTTTTTTGCACTGTGTAAACAATTGAATTGTGGTCTTTCAAACGGACCATATTTGTCCTGCTTTTTATCTGTAATTTGTTATTAATAAAAATTGTATGAAATTATTTTTGCATTGAGTGATGATAGGATGTTGTTTGCTTTTCTGGCCATTGTCTGGTGGGCTTAACCTCCAATGTAACAGACTAGTTCACTCCCAAGCGTTTTGTTGATTGTGTTTATAGGTTGCTTTACCTATTTGAGGGATCGCTTGGTGGTAGGGTTCCCCTCACGCCTCTCATAATTGATTTTAGTCCCAATGAGTAGGATATGAGCCTTACTGGCATTAAGTCAGATATCATTGGCAGCACATCATTCTGGAATTGCGGACAGATATCCAGGAATGAGAGATGGAGCCGAAGAGGCTGAGGGGAGCCTGACGTAGAGCTGGTTGTCATCCGCTTAACGCTGAAAGTTAGAACAGAAGATAGAGATGCGGTGGGCCAGAGGTGCCAGGTAGTGGTTAATGAGCATGGGAGAAAGGCTAGACCCCTGGGGAACACCACATGTAGAGAGAGAGAGAAGAGAAGAAAGACCCAGTTTGACCTGGGAGTGTCATTTCCTTCTTAGCACAGTTTAAGCTAATCTTTGAAACAAGGCATATCAAACAAACAGTGCAGGAGGAACTATTGGAATAAAGACCAGGTTCCCAGGAACTGGTCCTTTATATTTCTCACTTTCAGCAGCTGGTCTCAGAGGTGATTTGTCCAGATGAAACACCAACCGCTATATTTTAGAAGGGGTATAAGAGGAGAGTAAGTCACTTATGGTTCCTCGCCTAGATTCATACGTCACATTTATTTGAGCTGACCCCTAAGACACCCAGTTTGTGAAATCCCTTGCTGTTCAGCAAGTAGTCACACCAGAGGTGTTGCTAGGGGCGAGTTGCGGGAGCTAGAGTACCAAATCCTTTGGTTGTAGCCCCAGATAGAAGTTCTGAGGCTACAACCAAAAGGCTAGCTAGCCCGAGTCCCGACAGTCCCATACTTAGCGTAGCCTCAGATCTTTTATAAACCTAGCTACACCCCTGAGGCAAATTGGAAATAGTCAGCCTTGTTGCGGCTACTGGCGCCCTAGAACAATAATGAGTAATTAGTAATTTGTGCAGAGATTTGGAAGAAATAATGTACTTGGATGGCAGCTCTGATTCAAAATACAGGTATCCTCAGGCTGACCAGGGTTTGGAAAACTAACAAAAGAAGAAAAAATCCTGTATTGTTTTGAAACGGCGCCTTTATTTAACATTAACATAAACAGTCACTGCAATGTTTATCTTGCATTTAATTTTTTTAGTTAATTTTTACAGTCTTGTTTTACTGTTGCAGATTGTTTTTTCCACAAAACATTCACTGTTTTTCTATTGTGAAAGTTCCAGTTGGTTTGTGGATTGTCTTTCCACAAAACATTCACTGTTTTTTGATATGAAATTCCCAGTTGGTTTGTGGATTGTCTTGCGGTTTTGAGTTTACACTTAATTTTAAGGTTTCACAAAAATCTATTTGTTCTCCTTTCGCACAAAACTGTTTGTTCTCCTATATTTGATTCCTCTTGTCCTCTTTTGTTTAATTCCTCCCATGTTAGATTCATCTTTTGGTTCCTCTGTCCTCCTTTATTTATTTGGTTCCTCGACAAGTGTTTCCCATCTATGAGTCTGACAGTTCCTCATGAGGTTCCTTTGTTTTTAGAAAATTTCACTTTAGAAATTGCTTGTACCTTATTTGAATCTGTTACAGATCACAGAGATCCTCTTTTAAAAGTTACTTATTGTTTGTTGAAAACTGTTATAATTCACAGAATTCCTTTCTTTTAGGGTTGTTTGCTGTTAATGGTCACAGAAATAAATGCTTAAATGTTTTGTTGGCAGAGTATTGTCGCATGTATTCCTTGTGTTTTAATGGATATCAGCTCTTATTGAACAGCTTCATCATACGCATAGGTTTGCAAAACATGGCCTGCGCGGGGCGTATAATCTGGTGAGAATTTGCTCAGGGGATGAATGGAAGATCGCTTTTAATACCCAATATGGCCATTTTGAATGTACGGTTATGCTGTTTGGCCTTTGCAAGGCCCTGGCAGCCTTCCTGCACCTCATTACTGACATCTACCGGGATGTGTTGGACTCTTTGTATGGTGGTATATTTAAGACATCCTAATATTTTCAGCATCCTTGAGTGAAGACCAGCAGAAGGTGTGGCAAGTGCTAAAGAGACCGAGGGAACACTCTACATACACTAATCTGGATAAGTGTGAAGTTGGACAACCCTCCATTTCTTTTTTGGGGTTCGTACTATTGGCTCACCCAGCAAAGGTTGAAGCTGTGCTCTAATGGAAATCATCATCATCTATAAAAGTAGTACAGAAGTTTCTACGTTTTGCACATTTTTACTGGCGTTTCATTGGGGACTTTTACTATGCCTTCAGTTTTGTTGACCAAGAAGGGGGTGCCATTTTTGCAGACCAGTCAGCAGGAGAAGGCTTTCCGGTTTCCCAAACAATGATTTACACCAGCACCCATTTTGTGACACCCTGAAGAGTCGCTACCTTTTATTGTGGAAATGGATACATCTGAGGTGGCCATTGATGCCATTTTATCTCAAAAAGATAAAGAAATAAGCTGTTTTCATCTGGTGGTCTTTTTGCCAAGAACCATTCCTACAGCATAGCAGGGTTATACCATCTATGAGAGGGGAATCCTTGCAATTCAGGAGGCATTTCTAAAATGGTAGCACTATTTGGAAGGCGCCCATCATGTTATCACCATGTGGACTGATCATAAGAACCTGGGATTCCTTAAGGCCCCGAATTCTACAGTGGTGGGAGTGGCAGTAGATTCTACCATGAAGGCCTTACATTTGGCAAGCAGGGAGTGAATGACAAATAGTGGATTGGATAGAAAGCTGGGCACCAGTATGTGATAAATGGACCTCTCTGTTGTGATGAGAATGTTTTAGTGCATTGTATTGCAATACTCACTATGAATAGTGCCATGAGATGCCTTTGGCAGCACATCTTGGGATATTACTTATGGCAGATTTTGTACAACAGCAGTTCTGGGGGCCATAGTGGTATAGAATGGTGACCGTATTTGTATCCCATTGCCCAATCTGCATCCACGCCAAACCTCTAGGTGGCAGACCAGTAGGGTTGTTAATGCCAATGCCTACATCAACTGCACCTGATGCAACATCTCTATGGACTTCATAGAGGATATAGCCCCATCAATGGGACAGGAGGGTTTTTTGGGTAGTAGTGGATTACATATCCACAATGGCACATTTCGTTCCAATAAAGCATCTTCTGATGGCACCCGAGTTGGCAGAACATTTCCTCAAGGACATTGTTTGATTGTATGGTTTACTGTATGTTATTGTTTCAGATGGAGGGCAACAGCTCATTTTTAAGTTGTGGAATTAATTGATCATGGGTGTTGGAGAACAGGCCTTAAAGTCATTGGCTTATCACCCTCTGATGGATGGTTAGGAGCAAAGAGCAAACAGGACTCCGGAACAGTACCTGTGCTGTTTTGCCACACAAGAGGATTCCTGGTACCATTTGTTGGTCTTGTCCGAATTTATGTACAGCAGTCTGCATGCATTATGCAGTAATTCAATGTCATGTTTTTCTGTTGCTTGCTTGCATTTCAACCCAAGATATTTTGTAACACATTGGACATTTGGGACCAAGAAGTACACCAAGACCATATGCCTGATGTTTAACAATGTTATTAGGCACTGTGTCCAAGGGTGGGCCAACTTAAAAATAAATGGGATATTCCCAAAAGAAATGACAAAATAAGGTATTGTCTCCTTTCAAAAATGTCTCTTGCAACGGCATTCCCAGTGTCAGGATGAGTGGTCAAGATTCTGTGTCTTAGCCATCACTGTTCCAAAGTCCCAGAGAAGTTACCTCACTCCTCCATCCCGTATGCACCAAACCCTTCTTATGCTCCTCTGAGTCAAGGTGTGAGCTCTCCGGGATGCCGTATGCCAAGACTAAATCTGTCCTTGATGTTCTGAAAGACCCTGAGGGTCTCTTAAAGACGGGGTCAGCAAGGAGAGAGGCAAAAAGACCAATCCGTACTAGCCTTCCTTCCGGAGTCTGTTCTTCCCATCAGCTCACTGAACTGTTTCTAGCCTCCCCGTCCCCCACTGGAGCTTCTGCCCACCTGTTAGACCTGAATAGGGCATACTGACCTGGCCATCCCGAACCTCTTACGTCTTTCTGCCTCGCCTGCTTCTGGCTCCTTGCCTCTCTTCTCAATATCCTAACAAAATCCATATCTCTTCTCTCTATTGCTTTCGTTTTTCTCTTCCAATTCTCGTCAACCTCTGGTCCACCATCTTCACCCACTTCATCTGAAGCCATATTGCCATCAGTCTCCTCACTCTCATCTACCCCCTCCTCCTGCTGCTCATTTACTACTATTTGCTACCACCTTGGCCTGTTGCATCCACCTTCCACTCCACTCCCCACACTGTAATCTTTTTCAATCTCTCCCTGCGCTGGAGGTCTTCGTACTCTCACTCCCCACTCTGGGGTGTTCTGAGTCTCTCCCCACTTGGGGTCTCTTATTACTCTCACTCCTCATTCTGGGATGCACACAGACTCTCACCGCTCTGTGGGTCTTCTTACTTTCACCCCCACTCTAAGACTTGATCTGTCTCTACATGATCTGCCTTCTCCTTTTCCACTATTCCTACTACTGCCTTCCAGACCACTCCTGGTTTTGCTTCCTCCTTCCTTTCCTCTGATACTACAACTGCTTCAACTACACTCCAGGTTTTACTTCCTACCTCTTTCTTTCCTTTCACTCCCCTTCAATGCTCATCACTTTTTTGTCTTCTGTAGAGATCAAGCTTCTCCTCTCTCGTGCTGCCATTTCTCGAGCTCTCATCTGCAGCAGATTACTATCTACAGCCTCAATTGTCTCTGCAGCACCTTTCCACTCCAGCAGTCTTCTCTCTCCAGCCTTCTCCAAACAGGAGCCACCTGCTCCTGTCAGCCACTACACTGAACTGGTCTGTCTGGCTTAAATAGCAACATAACCTCCACCTGATAGGAATTAGGGCTGATGGTCTGCAGCAGTGAATCTTAAGGGTGTGAGAGTTAGGATTGGCTGGGCTCTCCCATTTCCTGATAGGCAGAATGGGTTGTGTTCGACCTATTAAACTTATAAGAGCATGCCTGTGTGGCCATTTTGAAACTCTGTGTGCAGGGAGAAGTTGAACAGGTTGTTTGTGTGGAGGATATCATGCTATCCTGATGTTGGGAAGGCAAGCACATTAGGCATATAGGGGTATTTAGGTTTCCACCAAGGCAATCCCTGTTCGTGAAGGGTTTTACCATGGCCGCCCTCTCCTTGAAGGGATCATTTAATTCCTCTGATCTGTTCCGGGATTTCTGGTTGGGAGAGAAGGGCATTATGGGAAATGCAATCCCTCCGAGGGTGATTTGCCTGTAGGATCTCGCTGTTTGGGCCCTTAGACAGGTTTTCTGGTGACTTCCTGGGCTTAAATGACAGGAATAGGTATTTTGCTAAGTCTACCATCTCCCCAGTCCCTAATTCTGCTTCCTGGAACCAGCCCAGGTTTTGTTCCTGTTTCTGAGGGGCATTGTGAGAAATGTATTTTTCCATTACTGGTTTGTATCCTGGCTCATGGCCACTAGACGAACGTCCCGGCAGGGGACATTGTCACCTTTTCCTATGATTTATTCTCAGATGACTGCCCCAGCAATAGATGCACGTCACTGTGCCATTCGGGTTGTCGAACACTCGGCTATTCATCTGTTGCGTGCCACTAAATTGGCCTGCAAGAAGCAGGCAGACAAGAAACATCGGGCTAGACCAGTGTATAGAGTGGTGAGAGGGGTATAAGGTATGGCTGTTGTAAGGAAGGCATGGTATCAATCAGTTAGACAGACACAAGTGAACACAGTACAGGGGTGTTTATTGAACTTCAATTGGGTTTGGAAAACACCTATCTAATCCTAAATCTAAAGATGGGAGCAAGCTACGACCATCAAATAATAATAACGCAGTCCTAGTTGAGTCTGTCAAAATAAAAGGGCCTATACTAATAAACCTATTGTCAATCCTTATATCTAAATACAAATAGTGTGGGAAACAATGTTATGTAAAAGAAAAGTGTTCCAAGAAATGATATGTCAGGATATTCAAGCTATTGGCTTCCCTTCGCCGCATTTTCAGCACGGGACCAAGCAACGCACTCAAGTTTAACACACTCTCTGGCTTCTCTTGCACGAGGCTGCTGTTCAAAACCTCCACATCAGGTCCTTCTGTGCCAAAGTCTCTTTTCCATTCAAAGTCTCTCATTTCAGAGGGCCTGATGCAACACGACAAAACATTAAAGTTCCTTTCTTCTCAGGATTTTCACTTATACAACTTTGTCTGTGATTTACTATTCACCCCGGGTCACGCTCCGCCGGGCTTAGACCCACTTTTACACAAAAGCTTCAAGTGGTCTCCCTCTGCTCGGCTGGGACCAAATTCAGGTACTTTTCCAAACTTTCTCAACTTCATCAAAATCTAAGACTTTTGACTGTGCGGTGGATTTTGCTTGACGCTTCAATTCACATTTAATCATTCTTTTTCAATAGGTCTCCCTCTGCCAGGCTCGGACCAAATGTATCTACTTTTGTTACTTCTCAGCTGGATACCTTACAAAGCCCTTCAATTGAGCACCCATGCAGTGCTGGACCACTCTGTCAAAGGTATTGTAGCTTGCTTTAAAGTTAATTCACTCATCAGCAGTTCAATTTCATTTGCGTCTCTTATCACACACATTTTAACAATGTTTGTTCTAGCACTCGCCATACAATGTTGCAGCTTGCAACCTTAGCTTCAGCACAGACCCGTCTTGTATCGGTCTCCCCAACTCACTGACTGTGTTGATTCACTGATGCTGCTTTGTTCTTGGAGCCAAGGACAGTACCACGGCGGCTGGTGATTCTCCCCACCTTGATTATTGACACGGGAGAACCCTGGGTATCTCCGACACACAATGCAGTATTCTTCAGCCTGGTTTCCTGGTCTTACGGTTTCTATTCTCGAGGTGTCGGGAAAGTAACAGTTCCTTGTCAAAAAGGTCAAGGGAATTTCCCTCCTTGCGATCCCCTTTGGTTTGCCGTCTTTCCTCTCTTACTGAGCTGCTTTCTTGAAACTGCTGTTTAATTGTGTGCTTTGCATCGCTCAGAGTGTGCTCACATGCTCCGCCTTTAATCCATGTGGGTAAGTGTAATGGAAGTCAGGTGTGTGTGATGGTCAGTAATTGCCTGACCTCACCTAGCCATTTTTAATGGGACACGTCAGGTATATGGCTCGTGTGATAGTCTGCTTTCTCTCATAGCAGGCTGTCCGTTATCATGTTATAAAGGGAGGGGGCAGAGTTCCTAAATATCCTACCTGGTAGGTTGGGGTAAAGGTGTTACAAGAAAGGGGGTACCACGTCTCACCATCCGGTGTCCCACTCCCCGAATACCCTTTCACCCAGGTGATCCTCCTGCACTGGTCCACCCCCAGGAACTGGACCCAAAAGCCATGGCTGTGTCCTGGCCACCTGGATGACAGACCCCTGGGGCCTAGTGGGTGAGACACCTTTTGGTTTCTCACACTGTCCACATGTTATATTCACAGCTCTGGGCATCATGCAAACATAAGCCTTGTTTTGTGGAACCTTTTGGTAGCAGTACCATCATTAACCCTGCATTGGTCTGTCTTGTTTTACCATCCCATTGGATGATACACCCTGTGTTTCATGTATCTTCGTTGGGACTGCAACTTTGGGATCAAGGGTGCCCCTCCCTGCCCAGGCACTGGACGATTCGCCTGAGTTTGTGGTGCGTTCCATTGTGGATTCCTGATTTTGTGAAGGACAGTTATTACAATATCTCTAGGGAGGGTTATGGACTAGCTATCAAAGACAGATCATTGGAGCTAGCGCCTTTTGTTTTTGTTCCTAGACTGGTACGTGAGTTAACTCTAGCCTCAGAAATCAGGTCTGCTGAGATCTATGAAAAGGATGGGGGACCCCCTGGAGGGGTTTCCTTTTTATATGAATATGTGATGATAGTCCATTCCAAGTTGGCGCAATGCATGACTGTAGAAATAAATGTGATTAAAATCGAAGAAGGACTGGAGAAGTTGGCAAGCAATGGTCGTTGTTGCATTCATCCGGTCCGACATGACTGGCACCAGTGCACTCCCTCTATCCCTTTCAGTTTGTGGTTGTGCCTGAGTCTCCACCCTCGGTTCCTTTTTTCCATGCATCCCCTTCCTGCAGCTTGGCACTGCAAACTCACAGAGGTCTTGGATCTCCTTTAAGTAGATCACAGCTGCTTTTTCAGAGCCGCCTGTACCCGCTATGTGACAGCTGCCTTACATGTTGCCCTGGTACAGGTTTCTTGGAGAACCACGGAAGACTGGCAGGTAAAGAGAAGGAAGTTTAGTATGTGTGGAGATTGTGGACTGCAATGCAGGGTCAGATGTTCCCAAACTGAAATGTGTCAATTTTTGTATCCCTGCAGGATAGCGCTGCAAGTGCCTTACAAATGCACAATAAATAAATAAATAAATACTGGAGGCCAGAAGTTACCTCTTCATTGGAATATTCTGTAGCTGTCCTCTTCATAATCTTCCCTGAGGATTGAGAGTTTCTGTCCCAGAAGCAAATATTTGCAACTGGGATAGGGAGATCTAGAATGCCAGGGTTAAGCGTCTGATTCCATTGCTTCCACTTTTGCCGACCATTGGTAAGAAACACAACGCAGTGGGAGCTTGGGAAGAGGATGTATGAGCTTAGAGCAGTCGAATGGTTAAGTGCAGAGGAATTATCCAGCTATCTTTCGAGTAACATGGGCCAACAGAATGCATATTTTGAAGAATTCAGATGAAGTAGAAGCCCTCTTGGATATAACTGTGAAAACAAGTAATCTGATTTTAAAGAATTGAATACAGCAATACACATTGGGCCTCATGCCGATTTTGGCGGTAGCCATACCGCTTTTGGCGGCATAGATGCCGCCAAAATCGGCCCTGGGTTCCCAGAATGGGGAATTACCGGGCCATTCCGAGTTTGGAAGGCCCGGTAATTCGTCCCTCCCGGAACCCAGGCCCGGACCTTCTCCATTCCCGTTTCAGCCCCCATAGGGCTGAATGCGAATGGGAGCAAACAACGGGCCGACTACGAGCGGCCTGTTGTTTGCTTCTTCTTCCTCTCGCGGGGGGAAACCAGACGTGCAGAGCGGGTCCCACGAGGGGACCTCGTAATGTGGCGGAATGGTGTTAATGGGTCTGCATCCTTTTGCGGCACCCGTTAACCCATTCCGCCACAGTTGTAATGAGGCCCATTGTGTTTGGGGTGGACAGAGCTGATTACCAGTCTAAGCGTACGGGAGACCCCAGCAAAGCAAGGGCCCCTGTAAGAGTTCATGAGCATCACCGTCCATGTATGCCTCCGAATATGTTGTTTGTCACTATTAGCACCTATGAGCTTTCTTATGTGGTTCTAATAGGTTCTTTTAAGGAAATGTGCGGCTCAACTTATGTGGGTGGACAATTTCTCTTAAAAAGTTCTACTAAGCAAGATGGCCACCACTAAGTCCTTTTCACATTTCAATGGATGCCATGTCTGGTGTGGAAGATGCAACTGGTGCTAGAATTTGGAACAGGTAAGTGGGGATGGAGAGGGGTGAGTGAAGTGGTCTGGAGGGAAAATGAGGAGCGGGGGTATAGGTGCTTAAGAGTAGGTGATATGAGGGGCAAAGGCTGAGCACCATGGTCAACCTGGGGGAGAAGCACACGTGGCCTGGAGGAAAGGCAGGTGGTTTACGGCAGTTTCCGCCCATGTTTCTGGCACTTGAAAGGCCACTGGCTCTCTTTCGGGGTCTAACAGGTTGATAAGTCCTGATGCATTTTTAATAGGCTGCTGTGTAGTATAATGCAAGGCAAATCAGTGACTCGGCTGGCTGAGTCCAGGGGTGGCAGGCTCAAGTTAACGAAACACCAAATTACACTTGCACACCAATATTCAATACCACTTTAATGTAAAATTGAGGATATACGTTCTTGGGGTAAGGTAGTAATATTCAAGGTGCAGGGGAGAAGGACTCAGCCTTGGTAGCTAGGCCGGAATACAAAATAGAACACAAAGAAATCCAAGTTATGGACAACTGCATCCCCTGCACACTTTCCAAAGAGGCCAAAAGGCCTAAGTAAATTTAATCATACAATTATGAGATTAATGAGAAATAGGTTTAGTGTCTCTCAAGATTCAACTGTGTTCAGTTTCATAAGAAAATTAATAAATAGAATTTTTTCCAAATAAAAGAACATTCAATAAGTCGTTTTCTTTTAGAGAAAGATGGTCTTCTCCTTTTTAATGATTTTTTCTCTGTTCGCCCAAGGCGTTTCAAGACTCATTCTCTCTTCATCAGGGGCTTCAATTTCAAAATAATTTTCACAAGCATCTATAAAGAACATATACGAATAAAAGATTAATCAGATTACCTATTTTTCAAAAGAGAATCACTTTTAAATTTTCACTTCAACATATCAATCTGCAATTTTGGAAAGAATTAACAATAATCAAAGATGAGTAACACCTCACTTGTGTTATTGGCAACCTGGTTATGCTTTATAGTCTCAAACCTCTAATAATCCAACATTGAGGGTGGATGATGCTTATGTTTGGTGCTTATTTTACGGAATAACTTGCCAATTTACCCATGTGGTAGCAAGGAGAAAATTATTTTGTAGGTTAGAGAGTGCTGATATTGTGTCCCATTTTTATTATATATGCAAAACACCTAATCATACCAAATGTCTATTTCGATAGAAAAAGAGAAGACGAGTGGACTCACCCATCTTCCAAAAGTCTTTGTGAGCACCAATAACTTTAGAACTGGGTCTGAAAGCACCCCCCAGGTAGTCCAATGTAATAGCCAGAACCTGGTTTCCTCGAGGGAAGGATGATTACATTCTCCTAAGGTAAAGTAAAGCATGAACAATAAAAAATAAGGAAGGGGTTTAGAAAGAATTAAATTGGTGTAGGAGGGGGTCCCCATTCATCATCACTTACTTGATCCAGGATCTTATGCAGAGACGCGGTCAGGAAGGGCTGCTTTCCGACCGTCTCGTCTGCTGCTCTGTTTTTAAATGGTAAATGGATGCTGTGACGTCACTCACGCATGCGCGAGTGGCATCAGAAGGGGTGACATCACTCACGCACGCGCAAGCAACGTAAACATCCTATAACGTCATTTGCGCATGCGCGGATGACGTCAGTGATGTTGTAACGGGTCGCATCAGGAGTGTAAATAGATAAAGATGTGCTTATCGCTGAAGATAGCGCGAGCAGCTGCATGTCTTAGGTAAATCATGTATATATTTAAAAATTTAAATAGTTGATCTCAAAGGGATACTCGTGTTAGCCTGTATCCCGATATACTGAGAAAAAGTGGACATTTACAAATAAACAATTGAAGAGGGGTTTTGTGGGTTATTGTCCATCCTAACCTAGAAATGAAAAAAACGGTATTTGTGTACCTATAGGCTGCTAAGTGTATAGGAAAGATGATTGAAGAGAAAACAGAGTGTGAAAAGAATTAGGGGGTGAAAACATTATTATTCTTGTGTAGGGATTCCAATCTAAGTAGTGCTATTATGTGGCGTTGATGTGGACCTTATAGAGACTGAGTTTCACAAACAGTAAAACAAGGAGGGATGTTCCGATGATGACCAACCAGAACCCTACAAGCATTACAATTACCAGAAGAAAACCTATTGCTCTTCACAATGGATGTCAATAGCCTCTATACTTCCATCACACACTAAGAAGGAATTGAAGCTATGGAATGGTTTCTGTTGTCACACAGAGAAGTTAATATTCAAAAAGTCTTCGCTTTGGAGTTGCTCCACATTATCCTTTACAACAACTACTTTAGGTATAATGGACGATATTATCTTCAAATCTCTGGCACTTCAATGGGATCCTCTGTGGCCCCTTCTATGCCAACATTTTCTTGTATCACTATGAGAAAATACATGTACTGGACAACCCCATCTGGAAAAACAAAATACAAATCTGGCTAAGATATATATCGATGATATATTTGGAATTTGGAAAGGCACAGAAACAGAATTGCTTGAATTTTGGAATTAATTAAACACCTGCAACCCAAGAATAGGGTTCACGTTGGAAATTGGCAAACCCTCAGTGAACTTTCTGGATGTCACAGTGGAATACACAGCCACAAACATTAAAACTAAAATCTTTCGAAAACCTACGGATGTAAACAGCTGCTTACATCATGCGAGTCATCATCCGAAACACTTGAAAGACAATTTACCATACAGCCAACTATTACCAGTAAAAAGGATTACATCGGAGACAAACACACTACAGGATGAATACAACAACATGAGAAAAAGATTCCTACAAAGAGGTTTTCCCCCAGATACCATCAATAAAGCGATTGAACGGACGGAAGCTCAAGACAGAAATGCTCTCCTGCCAAAGAAACAGAAGACCGATGAAAGAAAAAAATGTAATACACACGCTCACATACTCAAGTCAGAGTTTCCAGATAAAGAGAATTATCCATAAAAATTGGGAACTAATCAAATCTGATGAGATGCTAGCACAACTTTTCCCAGATCCACCTATGATGGTTTACAAATGGTTTTAGAGACCAACTGATAAGAGCAGAAAGAATAAAACCAACAACACAGAGGACGCTTACTAAACCCAAGGTGGGCACTATTGCCTGTTTACATTGCCAGCACTGTAACAATCTGATCAAAGGCGACCATATACGTCATCCACAAACAGGCAAAAAGATCTTTCTAAAGCACTTTGCGACATGTGACACAAAAAACGTCATCTATGCGATACGCTGCCCATGTGGGAAATATTATGTTGGGAAAACGAATAGAAAGGCCAAAGACAGATGGACGGAACACAAGTCATGCATCAGGACAAAAAATTCAAATTCACCAGTCTTCAGACACTTTAGAGACATGGGACATAATGTTTCCCAGATGAGACCAGCAATTCTGGAGGTCATACGTCCATTCAGCAGAGGGGGCAATTTACCTAAATTGTTGGCACAAAGGGAACTCTTTTGGATCAACAAACTAGATGCCATGACTCCCCTAGGATTAAACGAAGACTACTACCTAGGACCATTTCTATAGGCAAATACTCACACTCTATGAAACCTAGGGTATTCCGAGATATCACTAAGATGTTTTGATGTATCTGATATAAATGTTGTAAACTTAGTAAAAAAACCTTCAAGGGCTATTGTCCCTCTAAGATTGTACACCCAACTGTCTTGGGGTAGACAATAATGGAAAAAGACTTTTTCGATTTTTTATTGACAAAATTGTTTTTATGATACCCTAATATGGCTCCCATATTCTGGTTGGTCATCATCAGAACATCCCTCCTTGTTTTACTGTTTGTGAAACTCAGTCTCTATAAGGTCCACATCAACGCCACATAATAGCACTACTTAGATTGGAATCCCTACACAAGAATAATAATGTTTTCACCCCCTAATTTTTTTCACCCTCTGTTTTCTCTTCAATCATCTTTCCTATACACTTAGCAGCCTATAGGTACACAAATACCGTTTTTTTCATTTCTAAGTTAGGATGGACAATAACCCACAAAACCCCTCTTCAATTGTTTATTTGTAAATGTCCACTTTTTCTCAGTATATCGGGATACAGGCTAACACGAGTATCCCTTTGAGATCGACTATTTAAAATTTTAAATATATACATGATTTACCTAAGACATCTTCAGCGATAAGCACATCTTTATCTATTTACACTCCTGATGGGACCCGGTACAACATCACTGACGTCATCGGCGCATGCGCGAATGACATCATAGGATGTTTATGTTGCTCGCGCGTGCGCGAGTGACGTCACCCCTTCTGACGCCGCTCGCGCATGCGCGAGTGACGTCACAGCATCCATTTACCATTTAAAAACAGAGCAGCAGACGAGACGGTCGGAAAGCAGCCCTTCCTGACCACGTCTCTGCATAAGATCCTGGATCAAGTAAGTGATGATGAATGGAGACCCCCTCCTACACCAATTTAATTCTATCTAAACCCCTTCCTTATTTTTTATTGTTCATGCTTTACTTTACCTTAGGAGAATGTAATCATCCTTCCCTCGAGGAAACCAGGTTCTGGCTTTTACATTGGACTACCTGGGGGGTGCTTTCAGACCCAGTTCTAAAGTTATTGGTGCTCACAAAGACTTTTGGAAGATGGGTGAGTCCACTCGTCTTCTCTTTTTCTATCGAAATAGACATTTGGTATGATTAGGTGTTTTGCATATATAATAAAAATGCGACACAATATCAGCACTCTCTAACCTACAAAATAATTTTCTTTGGCAAGTTATTCCGTAAAATAAGCACCAAACATAAGCATCATCCACCCTCAATGTTGGATTATTAGAGGTTTGAGACTATAAAGCATAACCAGGTTGCCAATAACACAAGTGAGGTGTTACTCATCTTTGATTATTGTTAATTCTTTCCAAAATTGCAGATTGATATGTTGAAGTGAAAATTTAAAAGTGATTCTCTTTTGAAAAATAGGTAATCTGATTAATCTATTATTCGTATATGTTCTTTATAGATGCTTGTGAAAATTATTTTGAAATTTAAGCCCCTGATGAAGAGAGAATGATTCTCGAAACGCGTTGGGCGAACAGAGAAACAATCATTAAAAAGGAGAAGACCATCTTTCTCTAAAAGAAAACGACTTATTGAATGTTCTTCTTTTTTTTGGAAAAAAATCTATTTATTAATTTTCTTATGAAACTGAACACAGTTGAATCTCGAGAGACACTAAACCTATTTCTTATTAATCTCATAACTGTATGGTTAAATTTACTTAGGTCCATAACTTGGATTTCTTTGTGGCAGGCTCAAGTTGTCAGAACAAAATGTCTCCATGTTATTCGGGGCTCCTAAAGGCCAAGAGAGAGGAAGGTGGTTTGGGGGATCTATCGGGCATCACCGGGGATGAGCCTAAAAGGAGGTAAAAGAGAAATGCTCAAGATGGAGAAAAAAGTACCAATGGGAGGGGAAATCTGGGTTGCTTTTAATCTCTTCAATGAATCTATAGTGGCTCTCACAGAGTTCATCTGAGAGCTAGTAATGTGACTCAAATATTCAAAAAACAAGTGTTTTTTCTAATGACAGAAAGAATATGTTGTCTCTCCTGAAATACTAATGGGGGAAGGGCCCTTAGCAAACATAGGGCTGTCTTATAATATCAGCAAACAGTGAGGAAGACATTATTTTACTAATAGAGTCACTTAGGTAGAGGTATGTATGAGCAAACGGTGGCCTCTACTTGGTACCTCAAGCTGTTTTTGTGCCCTTTAGCTGGACTCTTAGAGAAATGGGAATTATTTGTGTTTGTTGTTAGCAGGGAGAGAGATTACACATCAGTGGAAAACTACAAATAATCATATTTCAAGTTCCAAGTTTATTTTGTAAAAGAACATTTCATAACACATTTACACATACAAACATGTTTCCAGAACAACCAAATAGAATAAAGCATCCATATTGTTCATATGTAATATAGGTCCATATGATCAATTGAGGTGGGTTACAGTGGAATGTGTTCTTCTGAATATTGCCTCTGCTTCAATATAATGATGTGGGAGGCCTACAGAGCCTTTCTTAGAGGCACAATTACAGGGTTTACAACAAGGAATGCTAGGCAGGGGAGTAGCATAGGAATCCCCTTAGAGCAGGAGGTAGTTGTACTGGAAAACAGACAAATCACCCATCACCCATTGGTTGGATCCATAGTGACACAAAAGAGGCAAACGACAAACTTGCGGATCATCTAGAAGATTTGATTTATGAAAAATGAAGGGATCAATTGCAAGAAACCTTTGTATAAGGAGAGTACAAAGGCCCCATTCTTACAAGAAAGGACTTAATATGAATCACATTAGATCAATTAAGAGTCCTAATACTAGATCAGAGGCATCTTCAAACAGCAAGATATCCTCTGAATCCCAGAAATTCTTTGAAAGTCTCTCTAGGGGAGGTACTTTTCCATTGGCAAACAAAACTGATGGCTTTGCAGGAGAGCTTGATCTCTCAACGTTATCGGTTGAGAGACATTAAATGGAAGAGGAAATTACTTTAAAGTTCTGAATAAAACATAAGGTAATTAAAATCTAAACAAAATACGAAAGCATCAAGCCCAGATTGTCTTATCAATGAATTACATGTTCATTTTTAATGTTATGGCTTTCATATAGCCATGTGGGGCCACAAAAAGGCTGAGCAAAATTTCTCAAATAAGACATTTTACTAAACATTCAAAGGTTCTCTCCTGGATGAACTCAAAATGCAAAAGGCTCAAGATATTCTCAACAGTTTTGATGTTGTCAGGGTTTCCATCCGCAGCCACAAGGTTGGGGTACTTCCCCATTACTCACAGTCTAAAGGGTATTCGCTCTCTGCTTTTTCATGCTTGGCTTTGGTTGTTGGGTAATAGGACTATCTCTGTGCCCTGTTTTTCCTGTAGATGTCACTTGGTTTCTGCAATGAGCTGTAGGTAGTAGAACACCATTGCTTTGAATTGGGCATGCTCTCCCCAGTTTTGATATGACGCTGTAAGAGGTCTCCATGACCTATCTCTATTAGAGGCCTGATTCACACCTCTAGTCATCTGCTCTTATCTTAAACCTTCCCAATGCTATACCATGTGTTCATTACTCGTATCACCCAGTGATGGCTCCTTCAGATATGGGTCTCACCCTTCCTTAAGCTAAGCGTGCCCGCTTTTACCTTCCTTACCTTCTCAGCAAAGACAGCAGGCACCTGATGTTTCAACTAACTTCCCACTGCTCTCTTGTACCAGCCTCCTGCAAATGGTACCACCAAACAACTCTTCCCTGCTCTCTGGCACCCACCTAATCCAGATCTCTCAATGCCTTCTTCTTCTGATGTTACCCACCACGCTACTCTTGCCTTACCTTCCCCTGTTGTATCATTCTGCCTCCTTGCTCCCCTTCCCTCTAAAATCCTTCCCCACGCCCCAATTATCTCGGAACCCCTGCCACTAGCCCTTACTCCAAATACTTACACTGCCAAACTCAGAATCTGGACTTAAATAGGAGTGACCCTACTACTTGCACTGGATCTGCTTTGAAGGTCTGCATCTGTGGATTTGAATGAGGGCAGGTCGTTGATTGGCAGAGCCCAATTGGTTCACCTGTGAGTGATCTATGATTGTTGGGCTTGTCAAAGCCTTCAATGGTTTGGGTTGCCAGCTTAGATTCTTCTTCCATCACCCACGTAGCCCCCTGTTCCACATAGTGTTTCCCAGTGTGGAAATTGCATGGAGTGGGCATCCACATTTCCCTAGTGTTTTACCCAAAGGTAAGCAAAAAGGAAAACCACTGTACAATTGTTATAAATTGTAGATGTAGTCATGGTTGGGCTCATAGCATCCGTACACAAACCAGCTGTGGAGCCATTAGGTTTGATCCAGGACCTCTTTATTGTACATATATACACATGTACATCAACCAGTTTCTCTTATATGTACAGTGGTACAGTAAACAGGACGGGAACATGGACAGGTAGTTATTAAGCAGTAACACACAGAGCAGACCCACTGGCCATCCTTGCATACACAGCTCAGGCCCCCAACTGACATTCATAGTACATTCACTCACATACCCACTCAACATTCTCCTGAGCTGCTCATCATTCATGCATCAACATTCTAGGGACATGCACTCCTGGCCAGTGACAATACAAGACAACATGATAACATAACATCTCCCTTTGATACAACAACACACACCGTAACATCCCCCTTCCATACTGGAGCATTCACCCCACATTCCAAACCACAACAAACGACCTTCCTTCCAGACCTGCCACATCCAGAAACAGATCTGCCACACTGTGGCACTAACACAAGCAACCATGGAATATCAATCACCCATGCAGGTGGGGAACAGGAGGGGGGGACCGCAGATTGTCCCACGATGGTCCCGGATGCTATTCATAACAACACAGCAGAGCCAAATGAAACTTGACCGTAAAAGTCCAACCAACTAACATGCAGGGAGAGAGGTGTTGCCCATGCCAGGAACAACAAGTACAGAAGGGATACATAACCCACACTTCTTCCCCTCTCACAGTCAAAACACAATCAGCTACAATCAGTTCCCACTTATCGCCCAACACACATCCCACAGATCACAACCAATGATAACAAAGCAACTTCCAGCAAAAACCTCAACTCAGCTCGTACAGCAATCACTCATCACCTCAACCAGGACTCTAGCACCTCTCAATCACCACATACATTCATGCTCAATCATACCGGGGATGGTGGAACGAGGCAGAATACACACATGCAAATCCTCTCACAACAGGTGAAAGCACACACATGCTCACCTGCGCCACATACGTCCCTAATAACTATAGCCACATGGATGCATCACGCTTACACAGGCACTGACACAATCACACACATGAACAACATATCACAAATAAAGTGCTCCTGGTAGCACAGAAAGTTTCTACTAAATTAAATTATAACCATCAATAACTAAAACTGTACGAATAAAACATGGCACAAATTTTACAACCTATAGGCATTTCATTGTTTGTGCACTTGTACACCCTTTTCAATGTCCACTAAACATTGCAACCATTACTGGTTGATACACTTCACTTTTAAATTGATCTCACTTTAACATTAAACGCTGAGCATCACAACCCTTGTTGGCTGATGCAATTACTTTAAACACACTTTGTGCCATGACTCCACTATATTCTTACTTCTACACTCAACTCTTCTTGGTTGATAAGATCTAACCTATGTACCTCTCTCTCTGAGCTAACTTGTCGCACAAATTTCTACTTGGCTTGTTCACAGCCCTAACTCATATATACTGGAATCACATACCTTGATTCCAATCTATCACCCATTGCACCACTGATTGCTCAACTAACCTCTGGCAATCGGCTGATTGAGCACATGGGTCCAATCTATAATTGCAATAACATATAAATAATACCCGTTAGCCATTTGTTATAACACATGTAAACTCTAGATACCCTGCACACCAACCAAAACCAACAACACATCCGGTATGGTCCATAACATCATCTGGCGCCACAACACTTAAGACCTGTTGTTAAATGTTACATTAATTTGAATTCAAACATATTACTTTATAAAAACCCAAACCTTTTTCTTTGTAAAATCTCACATTTTGCATTGTAAAATCTCCAAACATTTTGCAATGTTCCCCCTTTTTGTCACTATGTAAAAAAAAATACTATTTTCCTTCACTCACTTAATAACTCTTGATAAACCAGTGCTGCATCCATGTAGTGTTCCTACAATCTGCATGTGCTTGCTTGATCAGGGCCAACACACCTCAAATCACCAAAACTAATGAAGCAAATCAAAACGCCTCAACATTGAGCAACATTATTCTTGCAGTCAAAAATTGTCATTATTGCTGTAAAGTATTTTTGTGGATTTGTGACATTATCCTATTTGGACTTCAAACATTTCATTTTTTCCTTTGTTCCATAGTTTCATAACTCACATGGTCCATCAGTAAATAAAACAGTAATTAGCTCTATTCTTCACAAATGTAGCCGACCTCTGTATTGCACATAAGTATATATCGGCAGCAAATGCTAATGTATAGCATTCTTTGACAGTTAAACAGTTCACCCACAATGCGGAATGTTCTTCTTTCATCCACAGATCGCAATTGCTTTGATTATGTGTGTGCAGAACCGCAATATTTCTTCCATAGAACTCCCCTTACAAACTCACAGGAAAAACAACTCTTCCGAATCAGACAGTTGGGCCATAATGAGCTTCCTTATCACGTTGCCACGTATTTGAACGTGCTTTACTCTAAAGTTTAAGCCTCCGCATTCAGAGAAAGAGCCATCGTGCGCAGGAAGCATTTAACTCTCAACGTTCTCAGCTTCACCAATACCTAATGAACATTCCACAACGTCATCATTCCTCCCACAGGCACATAGAGGTAGGGTCATGCTGGGCCTTCCAACCAACCGACACTTGAAACCCAGCACTGCCAACTTCATCGAGATAGGAGCCTCTCACGTTGCTCCTGGGCTCGCTACAACAGCTCAGTGTTATATTTCATCTTCAATACTGGCAGCCCACGCAAAGTCGCGCTGCACAATTAATTCCTCATTATTGTTCTTTTTTTTTCAAACTGCTATCATGAAACCTCGACTTCACTGAGGAACACACCCACTTCAGTTCCAAGGGGGCGCCATCCCACGCACCTTGCAGCCCCTCCTGGTGGCCTCCTGAGGGCACAATATGCAGTAGGTCAGTTTCATATTTCTCCGCATTTACCGAATTAAGTTGGTAATTCACTCTTCAGCATATATCTCGCTTGGGGAAACTCTGGGGATTTACTTGCTGTTGGGGCCTCCCTCTCAGAGAATCCAATGTAACATTTCTACTTTTGCTGGGCAGGATGGATTCATTTAGGGGCACGGGGAACGGCGGGTCACACTGCAGCTGCTAACCCTCCCCTCCCCACAGCTCTTCTTACTTTCATTATAATTGCTGTAGTTTGATTTCCGTTGCAGCCTTACCGCGTCTTCTCTTTTTATTCTCGTTTTCTTTTTCTGTTGCAGGTTCTTTCAGCCATGTTTAAGCTTCCTCGTCGCCAATGTTATAAATTGTAGATGTAGTCATGGTTGGGCTCATAGCATCCATACACAGACCAGCTGTGGAGCCATTAGGTTTGATCCAGGACATCTTTATTGTAAATATATACACATGTACATCAACCAGTTTCTCTTGTATGTACAGTGGTACAGTAAACAGGACGGGAACACGGACAGGTAGTTATTAAGCAGTAAGATACAGAGCAGACCCACCAGCCATCCTTGCATAACCAGCTCAGGCCCCCAAATGACATTAATAGAACATTCACTCACAGACCCACTGAACATTCTCCTGAGCTGCTCATCATTCATGCATCAACATTCTAGGGGCATGCACTCCTGGCCAGTGACAATACAAGACAGCATCATAACATAACAACGTTTTGGAGCTTGTGCTCTCTGGCTTTGCGCTGTCGGAGCCTGAGCATTGTGTTAATCTGTCCAGTGGACCACCACATAAGCACCATAGCAAACTCTGATGTCACATGTGTTTCTGCTGTCGTTGTGAGCACCACAGGAAATATATGAAGTGCCACTGGGTGAGTGCTGGGGGGAAATACAGAGTGCCCTTGATGTCCAGGGGGCTTGGTGGGTGAGTGACATAGAACTTTGAATTGTTTCTATGGCATCTAATCCTGGGTTCACCTGCCATCTCTAGGGAAATTGATTAACTTGCTAAAGGTTTGTGATGTCATCTTTGATGTCCTGGGTGTTAGACTTAGCAGTGCACAGCGGTGGCGTGAGTCATGGTTGCTTAGCTTACGATAACTGGCAAATTTCTGGGGTTTTTCAGTTTTAATAGCAACCATAACCTCCTTTTAACCAAGTTCTTTCACTGAATTTCATAGGTTTTTATTAGTGCAACTTAACCATAACGTCCCTTTAACAATGTTTTTTCACTGAATGCATATACATATACATCTCAAACCAGTAGCCCAAAAAATAAGACAAGCAACAGATACTTCCATTCAGACATGATGAATGGTCCAAAAATAGGACTCTCTGTGAAGGCAGTCGCACAATTTATACAGGTGATTTAGTAAAATCTTGGTAGAATGTTACAGAAAAAATAGCGCTAAGACTAATGAAATGACATGTAATATGAACTTCCTCTTTCCTTCCTTGAAGCATGATATGCTTTGGGGTACTTATTCTCTAGAAGCTTGCTGATCATGTTAACTTGAATTATAGGAAGACTGTCAAAGAGATGAGCAACGACTAGATAAACTGAATTGGCTAACGGTAACATTAATAGGGATTGTGAATCTATTTAACGTTGTGTATATTACCAAAGATTAAATTCATTTTTGAAGTTATTTGTCTCTACATCCTGAAAATGATTTAATGCATTTCAAAGACTACTCGCTAGTTTTGTACGGGCCTTTAAAGCCCATGGATTACCCCATAGAATGTTAAGAGCTATCCTTCGAGGTGGTTGGGCGCTTTGATTTCTGGTTATATCACTGGGCAATATCCATTCGGAATATCGTCTCTTGAAGGAGATGGACACTTATCCAGTAACTGTAAAAGTTTAGAGGCCCTGGTATTTCTGCACTCATTACCAGACTTTGCCATAAAATATGCTTCTGTAAAATATTGTAAAAAAAAACAAACTTGGTTAGATATTCTTTTATTTTGGTACCACAGTACTATGGGTTGGTCTTCTTCTGTGCTAGCTCACATCCTTCCTGAAGAGTATAGCCTCCCCATGGCCTGCGCTACCAAAACAGGCAAAGGAGGTATACCTGCCGGGCTGTGTCTGTTTCACCTCTATGATTCGGATCACTGCTGGTTTAGTAGAAGTGTGGGGCTGAGCAGGAGTTTATTCACCACTCACTCCTGTACTCCTGCAGAGCAGTGGTCATGTAATCACACGTTGATAGGATTATTCTGTGCATTGATTGGACTAACTAAGCGCTGACCCTTGTTCGTTCCCTTGTCCTCTTGGGAAACCCCTCGGCCTACTGATTACACACCTGGATCATAGTAACGTGGCCAGAGGATGGTTCCGGTGACTGGTCTCACCCCATAGGTGGCCTTTACATTCCTCCGCTACCTCCCGCCAGCGTACACAACTCCTTTTTCCTTAACACTAGAAACATGTCCCCTAGGTATCGCCTCATTAAACTACAAATATACACTAAACATTCTTATAACTATAAACAGGCACTATATAAAACAACTATATCTGCCCTACTCCAACATTAACCTACTGCTCTGTCGTGGCAGCCTGGGACATTTCTTCCCCCGGGCTACTCAACGGGGCAGCCCAGGACTTCACTGGCCTCTCGTTCACCTGGGTTTTAACGCTCCTTCACCTTCCGGGATGCCTAGCATATGTGGCCTGGAAAGTCTTTGCTGACCATGAAGCCGGCTGACAAGAAACATGGCCAGGTCGTCCAGTTCGGACTGCCCCCTCACAGGGTCCGGATTGGTGGCTCTTGATTCCTCGACTAGGGCAGCACTGCGCATTCTGCCCAGGGCTTTCAATGATGGCCCATCCGCTCAGCCCCCAGGGTGGGCCAACAGCTGCCACGCGGGAACGCAGCCTGGGCCCACACAGTAGGTAAGCCAGTTGCCCCACATATGCAGCCCGACAATTGTCAATAGGCCCTGGGGGGCCACTTGAGGTTGCGCCTCCCCCTCCTCTTCTTTCTGTCTTCCCCCCTTCTAATGGTTTTTCTCTTGCAGAACCTTGTTCCCAGCCCAGACGACACTTATTAGTTCTTTATTCGTTTTTCTTTTCAACATTCTGGATCAGTCCAGATAAGTAGTACGTCCACTGAAACCACACACAAAACACTATACACACTAAATAAAATGTTTTAATTACACACCCTGGTGTCTGAGTTTCCCTCACAGGAGACGCATGCAGCCCTATCTAGCCAGGCCCTACATGGGCCACAGGATATACAGTGCAAAAGATGTCTGCTGCTCTGCCTGCCTATTGCTGATTGCACTCACTTTCCTTCAGCTGGGGAGACAGCCTGGTGACCTTCCTCCCGTCCTTTCACTGAACCACACAGTGTAGAGACATCTAGAACCCCTACGCAGTTCTGTCTGGAGGAAAGGCTGTTACTCTCCCGAGGGAGCGCGTATCAGCTGCGCCCTCAGCTGATCGGGTGTTGACATAAAAAGAGAAATAGAAAAAGGGAGAAAATGAAATGTGGGGGGAGTTGCATAATGGCTCTCTTCATTTTTAGGAATCAAAAGGGAAAAGTGTTTTCTTCCTGCCTCGTAGCAGAAGACGTCAAGGCAGGGAAGGGCTGATGCAGACCCAAGGAGTCAACAGTGCCACTAGGATTAGGAATGTCAGATTATGCGAAACTCAATTGGGGCACAACTGCAGACCCGCCGAAAAGACTATGGGGCTCATTACAAGTTAGACGGTGCGGTAATAACGTCGTATGAGTTTATAACAAGTTTGCTGGTGAGGTGGCGGAATGACCTTCCGCTAAAAGCTGAAGGTCATTCCGCCACATTAGCTGCCAAAATCGCCAGTATAACATGCGCCAGTAATATCGGCACCTGCATTACAGGCAAAATCCCCCATGGAGTCCAATGGGAGTACCATGAATGGGAATTTACACCGGCTACCACCACTCGTAATCCAGTGGACATTCCAACAAACTGAGTGGCTGTTAACAGTAATAAAGTTTGCCGGTATTCTGTCAGATTTACCACCAGAATTCCAGCAAACTTGTAATGAGCCCCCCTGAACATGTATCCTCTGCCTATAAACCTCTGCACCCTCATTGTGTCCATATTAGTGTACCCATTTCTGGAGCCGGTTCCCGCGCAGCGCTTCATTGTTACGCTGCTAGGTTTACGCTATGCCAGCACTTGCATGCATGCATATAGAAAGACCAAAAGCAGCCCTGATTGGTTGGCTACCAGCCTCCGAGCCCTGTGCTGGCCCTGCACACGGATCCATGCAAGACTTTGGGCAACAGGCCTCTCCTCTTCTTTGACTGAGATGTCTTGTACGAGAGTGACAGTCTTGTCTGACATTGGGCACGGTAAGGGGCCAGTGGTCTAGTGTCGCTCGCCCTAAAATGGTCACTCTGACAAGCAGAGATGTCACCTGCAGTCTGTTGCAGCTCCTTGCAAGAGGTGTGCCACTGGCCTTATCGTTCAGCTGTGATGCTCATTGTTCCGACAATGGGCGATCAGATCATTCAATCTTCCGCCCAAGCCTGGGCTTTCTTTTAAGTATAAAGTGCATATGGTAGTTTTCGTTTACATCAATTGAAGCAATGGAACTAAGAAACCCAATACCAGCGATTCCTTGATGGAAAAACAAGCTTTGAAGTGGTGACACGTGTCATTAATCTCGCTTTCTCGTCTTCACTCTTTCTCTCCCAACACCCGGCTCCCTCCCATCCTCTCCCTCACTCTCTAATATGCTGTCGTATTTTTGGTAAACACATAAATGTTTATGGCCCGTGATATTTTTTGCTTTAAAAGAAATATGCATGTTATTCATGAAGAAAAAAAAGCAACACTTTAGGGCTCATTTTAAGTAAAGTGCGCCTCCCAGAGAAGGGATCACCTCCACTGCGACCTCTACGTCTGCTGCCTCCAGAGAATTTTAATTCTGCTCTGGGCGGATTGTAGAAAAGACACAGGATTCCATGTAGTCCTGGGCACCCATGACCTTAGAAACCGCACCCCCCCCCAGAACGAATGTGCTAACACTGCCCAGCATCTACGCACGGCCAGCTGGCATTAGAATAAGTCTTCACCAGGACCTTCCACTTCCTGACCAAACGCCCTCAGGCCAAAACATGTCTGGGATGCTTATGATTGATTGATAGTTTATTTGTATAGCGCCTATACACACATGTGTTTCAAAGCGCTTCAAGGCAAGGGAGGGAGCAAGGGAAAATACAATGGGCCTCATTACGAGGCTGGCGGTAGCCGTACCTGGCCGCCGGTATTGATTTTTATCCGGCACCCAGAAAAGGGCAATTACGACCTTGCCGGACCCGGTAATTGCCCTTTTCTGGGCGCCGGTCAAAATTATTCCCCATTCCCATTTGAGCCTCATAGGGCTCAATGGGAGTGGGGAGGGTGGTAGCAACGGTACCGTTATTAACGGTACTAGTGCTACCATCCAGTTCTGCTTGCGAGTGCTGGTACAGCCACCAGGTGAAACCTGGTGGCTGCATGGGCACCTGCGAGCAGAACTCCTAGTATGGCGGTAGGGTAACAACGGTACTGGTAGAGATACCAGCGCCGTTGCTGCCTTACCGCCATACTCGTAATGAGGCCCAATGACATTCTTACCAGGCCTTGAGACATTAAGAATGTGAAATTAACTATCGCACTAGGCCTGGTGATATTTCAGATGGTGCAAAGCTAGGGCCTCGTGCAGAAGGGATGTGACCTTGTAGTTCAGGCTGGACTGCCCCTTTGGGGGCGGGACCCACAACGATTGGCATATGGTCTTTCTCCTTTCTGTAATGGCTTGGCAGGCGAAGAATGATGGTCTGGAGGGTTGTCTAGGGAAATTGCCTGAGCTTTAAGATGAATTCTAAACCTTCCAACCATTACCTCTTTGTTTTGCAAATGCCCTCATGGCCATGCTCATTGCCGCCCGTTCTTTCCAGTTAGTGGAAATGTCTGCCTTTAAGTGACTCCACTTCTCCTGGTAACGCCTGTATCTGAAGGGGCTCCCAAACCTAGTCTATTGGCATCTATAGTAAGTGTGATCCTAATGGGAATATCCAACCCTATTCCTTTCCTCAGTCTCCTCAGCCTCCTCAGTCTCCAACAACTTCAGCCACCAACTCATTTCTGACCTCCATATTTTGAGCTATTGGAATCTAAGTCTCGACCTCGTGCGACACCGGCCTCCACTGCTTGTGTATGTGCGACACTAGCGGCCTGAGATGCAGCCCAGCCCATGGAACCAGAAATGCATCTGATGCCATGTGTCCTTGCACCATCAGCATTTCCCTTGCTGCAGCCCACCCCTTCCCCAGGGTCCTGGACAGAACTTCCTGCATGCCTACTGCCCTGTCTAAAGGAAGGAACACTTTCCCCTGTCTGGCGCAAAACCGATCTCCTGTGAATACCACCTCATGGGAGGGAGATAGCTGAGACTACTCCCAATTCAGCAGGAACCCACCCCCCCAAACCACCAAAGCCTGTTACATTCTCTGAAGTTGCCCCCCCGCCCCCCGTTCCCCACAGATAGGCTTTGACTGGCTGATCATCTAGATGTGGAAAATCGGAATCCCCTACAAGTGGAGCTCAGGGGTCCCAGCTGCAGAAACACCCTGGGAGCAGCGTTAGCCCAAACGACAGGACTCAGAACTGATGGTGCTTTCCTTCTGTGGCAAAGCTCAGAAGCTCTTCTGACTCAGTTTGACTGGACATGGTAATAGACTCCCTGCAGGTCTCTTGACAGTTCTATCTTTTTTATTTTTATTTTTTTTACCAGCGAGTATTTTACCATCAATTGTTTTATTGCAGATTTACTAGCAAATGCTTACCAACTCGCTCACATCCGTCTAACCCCCGCTCCCCCCCAACGCACCTGCTACCTCTATCCCAATCAGCATTCCCTTTGCCAAACTGAATATCTGTTTTTTTCGCTCAGGCAATTTACTCTGTCTTCAGGGCCCATAAGCCCGAGCCCGAGCTACAGGTCCATAAAGCTATTAGAACAGCATCAGTGTTTAATTAAAGTAGAATAAATGAGACATGTTTAATTAAAGTAGAAAAATAGAAAATGCTGCCGCCATTGTCTTGGTTCTGCTTTTTATAGGGTGGTGGAAGGCGATTGGGTGGGAGGAGTCACTGGCGTAGCAGGGGCACCCACAACCCCTGCGGTGCGGGGGGCCCCGCAACCACATGTTCTGGAAGGGCCCCCCACTTGGAGTAAACATTTTTGCAAATTTCTTATTTTTTTTCATTTTCTTTTTGAATTCACTCTGTATTTCTAAAGAAATTATTTATGTAACAGAAATAATTTCTTTATGAAGGCAGAGTGAATAAAAAAAGTCCGGTGGCTACCCCCACCCCATGACATGAAGACCCTAGGCCGGAGGCCTCCATGTCATGGGGTGGGGGAACCCTATGACTTCAAAAATAAAAAAAGTCACTCTGCCTTCATAAAGACATTACTTCCATTATGGTTCAGTCCTTAACGGAAATAATTTCTTTAGGAAGTCAGAGTGACTTCAAAAAGAAACAATGGGCTTCTTTACGAGCATGGCAGTAGCCGTGCCTCTATGGCAGGCACGGCTACCGCCATGCTTGCTACTGGCACCGCCTCCCGCGATTGGGCAATACCGGCCCATTACGAGATGAATGGGCCGATAATTGCCCATTCCCGGGTGGCGGTATTGCCAGGCTCCCGATCCTCATTCTGCCCAATAGGGCAGAATGGGGGTGGGGAGCATGGTTGCGCCGGCACCCTTGATATCGGTGCTGGCGCAATTATGATTTATGCTTGCGGGTATCGCACCGCCCGCCCGGTAAGACCTGGCGGGCTGTCTGGAACCCGTGAACAGAACTCGTAATGCGGTGGGATTGAATGAACTGTGCGGTGCCTTACCGGCACCATTCATACCGTCACCGCCAGGGTCCTAATGAGGCCCAATGTATTTTTGAAGTATTATGGCTCTCCTCAACCCATGGCGTGTCCGTGTGTAAGTGTATGGTGAAAGAGTGCACACAAATGTATGGGTGGCTGGGTATGCATGTGTGCGTGTACGGTGAAAGGATGCCCAATTAAATGTATGGGTGGCTGCTTGGGTGTGCCTGTATGGTGAAAGTGTCCACACTTAAATGTATAGGTGACTGTCTGTGTGAGGGTATGGTGAAACGTTGCACACAAATGTATGGGGGGCTGAGTGTGTGTGGATGCACACTTAAATGTATGGGTGGCTGCCTAGGTGTGCCTGTATGGTGAAAGAGTGCACTCTTAAATATATAGATGGCTGGGTGTGTGTGTGTAAATATGGTGAATGGTGTGTGTGCTTGTGTTCAGGGGCGCAACAAAACCTACATTTCAGGGGGGCTAACTTTTCACATGTTGGGAGAGGTGTAACGTCATGTGTGGTGGGGAGGAGCAAACTTATTTGTGTGGGGGCATCTAGCTTCTTTACGCATTTTAATGAGACTAGTCTAGTGCAGCTTCAATGTTACAAGCAGTTAACTCTCTCCTTTATGTCTGAAAGCACCCACTTATGGGCTGCTGTGAGAATGAGTGGTCTCCTGTTTCCGCTCTACCCTTCCAATCACTCCCATGCCATGCAAGTACTAAACCCACATCACAATTTCAGTTACTTAAAAAATGTGGCATTTGAATGCAGGTACAAACAGTGAAATGCTGTACATTAGTAATCGCTGGGCCGGACCCTTGTTAACGGCAAAACCCAGGTGAAGTTTAACATCTGTGTCCTTTTATGTCCGGCAACTGCTCTGCAGGTCAGCCAGGTCAGGTTAACATAGCCCACAATTTCAGTGGGAGGGGGTGCTGCAGCCCAGTCAGCTCAATGGTGCTGCACCACTACTTGTGTTTAATGCCTTGATTAATTATTGGTAATCTTCTTTACACCTAGTCCTATTCTTCCTCATCCCAGTACTTGTGTATGAGGCAGTACTTGTGTATGAGGCAGTACTTGTGTATGAGGCACTATGCCTCACACACAAGTACTGGGATAAGGTAGAGGTACATGAAGGTAATGCCTGACTTAGCTACCTGTAATCTTCATTACTCCTAGTCCCACTCTTCCTCCAGTACTTACCAGTGAGGCAAGGAGCCTCATACGTAAGCAAGGAAGAGGGACTGAGGTAATTCTGGGCCAATTAGCTGATTTTGGAGGTTGGGGTAGGGAATGGGAGGGAGAAGGGATGTGTGGGGGGGTTGGGGTTGTGCAATAAATCATAATGGTCGTCCATGTCCATGCTAAGCAGGCATGATGTGTGATATTAGTGGCTAGAGAGGCATTTTGGTGCAGCCAGTCTAGTCATTCCTCAGTTTGGTATGACTTTTTTTTTAACTGGGCATTTCTGATAAAGCAGTCCTGCTAAGTGTAATTACCTGGCTAGACTGGCATTTGGGTTCTGCCAGTCTAGCCGTTTCTTACTGCGGCACTGTATATTTTTCTGGGCATCTGTGATAAAATGATATGTTCATGATATGATAAGTCATATATAACGTACCTGTACACAAGTGTTTTCAGGTACGACAAGACAAGAGAAGGAAAACTGAGGGAGGACAAGACATATTATCTCACTAAGCCTTGTGTCATTCAGATCGTGCAAGTTCGAGAACGAGAAGTGCAAGGGGAAAGGGATGGGGGAAGTGCAAGGTAGAGGGAAGGGGAAAACAGGTGAGCAATGCTCTGAGTAAGTGCCGCCAGGGCAGCACCGCTCTGGGTAGTGCAAGGAGAACAAGGGACTGTAGGGTTACAGTTACAGCCCCTAACTGCGTGATAGGCCTGGAGGCAGTGCAAGGGTGACTGATCAAGAAAGAGCTTGGACTCAGTGAGACAAAGGGTAGCCAAGCAACCAGTTGGTGCAGCGCACAGGTAGGTCAGGTAGTTCAGCAGGGGAGGGAGAGAGAGAAAGCAGAGGAGTAGAGGAACTTTTTGAGCTGCTTCCGGAACTTCAGGTGGTCCGGCTCAAGTTTGGAAGGGTCAGTGAGGCCATTTCAGAGGGAGGCACCTGCATGGGAGAAGGATCTACCCCCCCCCCCCCCACTCTCTGCCTGGAGAAGCATATAACCCTTAGGAAGGAATATACCTATAGAAGGAAGGTATTTTGGAAGATTGTGTTGGATGTAGTGCGGATCCCAGCCCCAGAAAACCTTGTGGACAATGAAAAGGGTCTTGAACTTGATCCTTGCAGCCACCGAGAGCCAGTGGAGAGATTTCATGGCTGGAGAGATACAGTCCCTGGGCTTGAGGCCAAGGATAATTCTTGCAGTCCTGTTCTGGATTAGTTGCAGAGGGTGGAGAGTACAGGAAGGCAGATTGAGAAAGTGGCTGTTGCAGTAGTCCAGCCTAGAGAGAGAACCAAAGCTCTGGAGACAGTGAGCTTCTGGGGGGAAGTGAGAAATGGAAGAGTCCTTTTGAGGAGGTGCAGCTGGTAGTGAGACTTCTTGGCGACGTCCGAGATGTGAGGAGAGAAAGAGAGAGTGGAGTTGAATATGACACCAGGAATGAGCGAGAGAGGAGAGTAGGCTGAGGGGAGCCTGAAGGAAAGCTGAGTGTCATCTGCATAACACTAAGTTAGAGGAGATGGTAGAGATCAGGTGGGTCAAAGGGGCCAAGTAGAGGTTGAAAAACCAGGGTGAGAGGATAGAGCCCTGGAGAACGCCACATGTAGAGAGAGGTGGGGGAGTGTAAGGGACAAAGTTGGACCTGGCAGGGGCTGTCCAAAAGGAAGGAGGTCAGCCACTCCAGGGCCTCATCCATGATGCCCATGTTCTCACAGAGTCAATTGGTCAGGGTGGCGTGGTTGACCGTGCCGAAAGCAAAGGAAAGATCCAGGATGATGAGGCCAGAAGGAATGCTGGAATCAATGTTAGAGATAAGATCTTCACAGGTGTTCAGGAGAGCATTTTCCGTGCCTCTGGCAGCTCTTAAGCCAGACTGATGGTCATGGAGGTAACCAACAAATTCAGTGTGGAGAGTAAGCTGGGAGATGGCCAGCTTTTCCAAGAATTTGGGAGAGGGGAAAGTTCCAGTGGCCAAAGAATTATTATAGAAATCGGCCAAGGCTGGATCAAGGGTGTCAATGTGGTCCTGAATGGTTCTGGAGGAGCAGTCGAGCACCTGTTTCGACGACACTTCCATAGATGGGACTTGTCTAGAAACCTTGTCAGGTGTTAGAGAGAAAGAGGAGAAAGGAGGAGGAGAGGGAGAGATGGCCAAAGGGGGCCAAGAGAGGAAGAGGGAGAGGAAGAGGAGATAGTGGACAGGATGTCCTGAGTTTTAGCAGAGAAGCGAGAGGCCAAAGCCGTACAGAGGGCCTGTTGAGGGAACAGGAGAGGTAGAAACCGTAACAGGATTGGCCAGTTCATTGCAGATTTTAAAGAGTTTGGCTGTGTTGTTAGAGGACGCAGAGACTCAAGCTTAAATGTGTGCTCTCTTCTTGATGAGTCTTATTGCTTCGACTGACATTTTGGTGCAACCAGTCTAGGTATATCTTAATGTGGCCTGGCATGCTTTACTGTAATGTTATTATGTGTCTACACTGGTCTACATTGTGCAGCCAGTTGGACATGTTTTCATTATGCCATGGCATTTGTAATAGCAAAGCATTAATGTTCATGTACACTGTTGGTGACATACATGTTTTGGATTGCTGTTACCCTACACAACAATAGCAAACACTGTGGCTTTTTAGTAAAATTTTCTCAGAAAGTGTGCTGTATATTGCCTTAAAACACATATTTATATCTTTCTCCTAGTACAGTGTGTGGCATACCCCTTAAGCAACACGTTTTTGTGTATTGCGCATGCGTGGTAATCTAGGGCGGCCCAGAGTGTGGTGCGACTCGTGATTTGTTGCAGAGTTGTGGGGGGGCCCCCTCAGCATGGCTTGCAGGGGGCCCCCCAGAGCTTGTGTTACGCAACTGGGAGGGGTATGCAATTAATGAGAGATCAGGTGTGTGTATGCCTGCCCAGTGTTCTAATTAAGTACATTTCAGGTGTATTTTTCTTTTTTTACACTACAGAAGCGAATTTTCATTATAAAGTGTTTCCTACTCACATTTTTGCTGTGTGCTACGTGCATTTCATTGCAGCCCAGCGTGTTCCTCTCCTCTACTTTATGCTTCCACAGCATGGATATTGTGAAGCTCGCCATGCCAGCCATCTCCAAAAAATGTCTTGATGGGATAATGAATGCTTTATTGCAGCAGCATACACAGGGGAATTACTGCTGTTGGTGCACACGTTATGTGAACACTTTAATTCCCAGTGAAAATCACGGCACACAGAACTTTAACTGTTTCAGTTCCGTGTTTGTTTGCAGTTCTACTCACAGTAGTGTAGGCGGCGGCTGCAGTGGTTATTCATTCTAATTGCATTCCATCCTAGAATGCTTGCGCTGCATCGGAGCTAAGCTCCAATTACACATTTGCAGGCTGTATTGGATCTGCAGGTGATACCAGCTCGTATAGCCCGCATAGTAGCCAATCACGTTCATGGAAACACCTCTAGGCTGTTATAAGGGTCAGTGGATTTAATTTAAGTGAATATTCTGAACTGCAAAACATGTGCAGTGAATAGTCTGCAATGAAATTCCTGGGAACCCTATTGACCACAAGCTGTCTCGCCTTGCTACCAGTGAAAATTGTATTTCCATTGCCTCCATTTTGACTCTTTCCCCCTTCACAAACAAACTCGGGGCTTTGAGATCCAAGACTGTACTGAAGGTTTCGTGACAGGAATGACTGTGGAATCGAATTCTTGCCCTTTCTGCTCCTAGGGACTTAGGCAATTGCCTTCTTTGCAGCAGTTCCTTGATCGCCCTCTCCATGGCTGATTTCTTGATCATGCTATTTGGTGCAGGCCTCCTGATCATGCCTGGTTGAACTGGAGTTGCCGAGCAACCTATGCACTAGCCCTATTGCACCTTCGGAAGGGCTCAGGAGTCTGTGGACCACTCTTCCCGTGTCTTGAAAAACGGCTGAAGTCTTACACCCTTCAGCCCTCTGTAGTTGCACAGACTTCTGATTGTTGGTAGGCAACTTTGATCTACCGTTTCTTGGTGGAAGCCTCCGAGTCGTGTGGCCTTCCTTTGCCTTGCTTCCGGACTCCTGGTATTGTATTCTAGATCCTGACGATCTATGCCGTGCTGCAGGTGAGCTGTTCTTCTGTCTTAACTTATCAGCTTGTTTGTCTGCTTGGATATCTTATGCACCTCGTCTTCTAAGGTATCTCCCTGAACAGCGTATGATATTCAGAGCAGTAGCCCTCTGGAAGCCCTCAGTGAGCCACTCCCTCAGGCAAATATGGCGTCTACCTGAGATATCCACCTGCACTGTCATTGTGCTCTCCTTAACCCATCATACGAATGTATCCAACGCCAGTGCAACTTGTTACTGCATATCTGACAATATTGGTGCAGAGTCCGCCTCTTCTTCCAAAGCTTTTCTAGGTTTGTTCTACCCTGCCCACACTCTCACTGCTGTGCATTGAGCCATACATGTGAGCTCTTAGGGTGAAGTGTGCTCCAGCATAAGATCTTTTCTTCTCTTATGATCTATCGAGTCTCTAACTGCTGCCCTTTTGCCGCCATGGAAGATCTCCCAGCGAAGCAAGACAGGATAGCATTATGAGGGAAAGTTTGAAAATTGTACGTACTCCCCTTGCATATTGATGCATTATAATGTTGAGCAGATACTGCAAACTGCCATGTTTAAAAAACGGTTTCTTGCTTGTGCGAGGCGAGGCTTTAGATATTACTGCGCATGTCTTTGCAATGAAGGCTCTTCCCTAGCATGCAGGAATGCTCGCTTCGGACGTTTTTCCTTTTTGGCATATGCAAGCGTGTTTAAGGCTCCAATTTTCTTAGGAAAAGAGGCATTAGTAGACAAAAGTCATCCTACTACAAGGGTTCTCGCCTGCCTCAGAGCGTGTCTCAGCTGGTATCAAAGGCTAGCATAGGGTAGCTTTTCTACCTGCTTGTAATTTAGTTTCAGTATGATTCGCTCCTCTATCTAGACCACCTCTTCCATTGAAATGCGTATGTTCCTTTGGGTATAAGAGAATGGTGCATGGAGGAAGGGTTCTACTGTCCTTGGTTTTATTTTTGCCCTGTTTTTGCTTTTTTACTAATAAATTGTTCACCAATCCATAAGAATGATATGTGGTATTTTTTTTCCACCACAGCATCCATGTCCAGGGTGTTTGATAAATTACACAAAGAGCATGCATGATCTTGCAAGTCCACAGGTTGCCAGACTAAGTATTGCCCAAAGTCCCTCTGAATCGAGTAAAAGGTGCCAGGATGTGTGACGAATCAACTTCCGGGTCACCAGTGGTCCAGGGAGGAATATCGGTTTCTAAATCATCAATCAGCCCAACACCTCTATTACACCAGAAGCACTCCAAACAGATTGGAAACACAAGCAAATTATAAACCTCCCTGTCCAATTTTTGTAATGTGGATGGAACAGCAGGCTTATCTCAGAAAGGTTGTGGATGTTGGTTAGTTGCAACACAGCGAAAATACAATTATTACCCGATGATAAAAGGGACTGTCCCGTTAAGTTGTATAAACATTTCTACATTATTATCATCACAACAGACAGTTCGAGCACACTACAAAATACAACCCACGCTGTAAAGGAATGTGGAGGACAGATAGTTTCAAAGAAGGAAAAGGGATGCACTCTGGATGCTGACAGGAGGGTAGTCGCTAAAGTAAATAACCACAACAGTTCAAGGGAGCAATGGGTCGTAAAATGTCTCTAGGGGCCTTCGGAGAAGGACCAGGGAAACAGAACCACAATGTACCTTGTTGTAACACTTCTTAAGTTTTAATTCAGTTCCAAAGTAAACGTTTTCACAGTCATCAACTCAGATTAACAACAAAAAAACAACACTAACCTGATCCTGTTGGAATTCGTTAATGCAGAATTGAAGGCTCACCTATCCTCCTCCCCCCGCGCCGGAGAAACCCGGCTCAAAGAGAAGAAGGCAGGGAAACCCTCGTGGGGAATAAAACCCTGTTGTGCCGGGAAGTCGGAATCAGCTGTGTGTGTGCTTCGGTTCCCAAGAAATGCCTTCAGGAGTTGGACTTCTCACTATCACGGACTATCCTAAAGAGAGAAACCAGATTGAATTAATGGGCTGGAGAGATAGCGAAGGCAGAATCCTGAAGTGCGATGTACCTTTAAATCTGAATGTCTGCAGACGGGATGGAGGTTGAATGGCACAGAATTTGTAGTCCGTTGAGTTCGTTTTGTGTGTTGGAAAAAGTAATTCCCAGGCTGTGCAGGAGAGACTAAAGGAGGGTGAACAATTAGCATGCAAATGGATGAAGGGATATGTGAAAGAGGGCAACAGAGGAATTATACGTACTAAACTGGCTTGCAAGAATGCCTCCTGTGAATGCGTGTAGAAAAATGGCGATGCGGATGTTCGAGGAAAGAGAGGATTGCCACTATAGAAATGGGGAAAGGTAAGAAAGACATTTAACAAGAAAAGCTTTCCTAAAGTAACAGGGAGCAAGTCTAGATTTGCGGACTTACGATGCGTGGCCTCTGAGAGCAGTAGCAACGCGCTGCTCCGAAGACGCTGCCGAAGGAAATCCCTTCTCCGAGGCTGGGGGTGGAGTCACCTGGTACTTCCAGATTCGCAAGGCTGGAGCGCTGCTCTTCTTTGCGACCTCCATGTTGGAGGTAATAGGAGTGATGCAAGAAATGTGTCTCCACTTGTGCCATAAGGACCACGTCCGCCGACCCCTACCGGGAGCGGATGTGACAGTATGCCCCCCCCGAAGGGCGGCAAAACCGGGCTTGCCCGGGTGCAGTCGATAGAACATGCGAACCAAACAGGGAGCATGAACAGCAGAGGCGGGTTCCCAAGAACGTTCTGCCTGAGAAAAACCCTTCCAATCGATAAGGAACTGTAGCACACCTCTCCGATAACGTGAATTGCAGATCGAGGAAACTTCGTATTCAGGCTCCTCTCCAGTTAAGACCGGAGGGGGAGTCCCCTTCTTCGGAGGATGAAATCGAGAATGTATATTAGGCTTCAACTGAGAAACATGGAGGGTAGCGTGTATACGTCTCCAAGAAAAAGGAAGCTGCAATTTGAAAGCTGCTAGCCCTTTACTTTCAAGGACCAAAAAGGGCCCAAAGTATCTTGGGGATAATTTGGAAGGCATCAGTCTCTTAGGGAGATATTTGCTAGCCAACCATACCTTGTGTCCCACCTGTATGGAAGGTATGGGACTCCGGTGTTTGTCCGCTTGTTCTTGGCAGCGTTTATGAGCATCCTCCAAAGCTTCCTGTGCATTACGATGCCCTTGTTGGATGGAAGCTATTAACCCATCCAGATCCGGGTAAGGAGTAGCCGTGGGAACTGCTGATGGGTACACCTGAGGATGAAAGCCAAATGTACTAAAGAATGGACTTACTCGTATGGTGGAATGAACAGCATTATTATATGTGAATTCTGCGATTGGCAGCAAAGTCTCCCAAATATCTTGTAGAGCGGATATGTAATATCTTAGATAAGCTTCCAATGTTTGGTTCAAACGCTCTGTTTGGCCGTTGGTCTGAGGGTGATATCCTGAACTGAGTGCTCTTGAGATCCCTAGGATGTGACATATATGTTTCCAATAATCGGATGTATATTGTGGTCTTCTATCAGAGATAATGACTTCCGGGAGTCTGTGGAGTGAAAAAATGCGATCCACGAAAACTCTTGCCATAATAGGTGCAGATGGAAGACGGTAGAGGGACAAAATGCGCCAATTTAGTTAAAGAATCTATCGTTACCATTATGGTATTATATCCCTCGGATCTTGGTAGATCAACTATAAAGTCCGTCGATATTATTTGCCAAGGTTTCGTAGGAATTTATGTCAAAACTAGTTTCCCAATAGGAGGAATCCTTGGAGTCTTGGTTTGTAAGCAAACCGGACAAGAAGCGACATAGTCCTGTACGTCTTTGCGAAGCGTTGGCCACCAGAAGTGTCTTTGGATCTGTTCTGTGGTATTGAAAGTCCCTCTATGCCCAGCTGCCTTAGAGTCATGACACATCTGAAGAACCTCTAATTGTAGATCTTGGTTGGGAATGAACATCTTATCTTCCTTAAAAAGAAGGCCCTGGCTGGGAGTAAGTCCTAATTTGTGAAGGGACTCGGGTTGTGTAGATTCCAAATTTCTCGTCTTATTTGCGATCTTTTGAAGAAATGAATGGATAACAGGCACTGTGACCAAGTTAGGAAACATGGGTTCTGGCCGAAACGGAGCACCTTCTCGTGGATTACTGCGGGATAAAGCATCAGCCTTGAGATTGGATTTGCCAGGAATGAAGGTAAAGGTAACACGAAATGGCGAAAAGAAGTGAGCCCATCTGGCCTGTCTGCTGTTGTTGGTTTGGGCATATTGAAGTGCTCTGAGATTGTGGTGGTCGGCTCTAATTTCAATGGGAAACAATGCTCCCAAATGTAAATGATACCATTCTTCGAAGGCTCTTTTTATCGCTAGTAATTCTTATTCCAGAACCGTGTAATTGACTTCCGCCGGGGACAATGTCTTAGAGAGGTAAGCGACGGGCCTTTCAAAACTCTTGTCGTCCGGTTGTAAAAGAACAGCTCCAATACAATGGTCTGAAGCATCTGATTCCACAATGAACCTGCGGTGATGGTCAGGCATTGCCGAAATAGGAGCTCTAGTGAACTCCTGAAAGGAGTCTTGAGTTTCATCCGTCCATCGAAAGATGACACCTTTTTTTAGAAGATGAGTGATTGGTTGTGTTAGAGTAGAGAAGTGAGGAATAAATCGTCTGTAGAAATTTGCGAAGCCAAGAAACTGCTGTATTTCCTTGACTGACTTGAGTGATGGCCAGGCGAGTATAGCTGACACTTTCGATGGATTTCATGGAGATACCCTGAGCGGAAAGGATATACCTTAGATATGCCACTCGGTCTTTATGAAACTTGCATTTCTCTAATTTGCAATAGAGATGGTTCTTCTGTAGTCTGCGTAAGACTTCCTTTACATGGAAGACATGATCTGAAAGGGTGGATGAAAACACCAGAATGTCATCTAAATATATAATGACAAAATGTAGCACAATATCTGCAAAGATGTGGTCCATAAACCTTTGGAATATTGCAGGTGCATTGGCTAGTCCAAAGGGCATTACACTGTACTGTAAGTGACCGAAGGATGTCCGGAAACCGGTTTTCCATTCATCCCCTTCTCTAAGGCGGATGAGATGATACGCACAGCATAGGTCCAGTTTTGTGTAGATTCTTGCTCCTTTAAGTGCCTCCAAGATATCCGGAATAAGCGGCATGGGGTACTTGTCCGGGACAGTGATCTTATTTAATCCTCGGAAGTCAATGCAGGGACGTAACTCGGAAGTGTTCATCTTTGGAATAAAGAAGAGCGAAGCCGCCGCAGGGGAAGTGGATTCGGTTATTAAGCCATTTTCAAGACTTGTCTTCAGGTATTCTTTCAGTGCTTCTTTCTCCTTGGCGGACAAAATGTACATGCGTCCAAAGGGAAGAGGACTATTCGGAATTAAATCTATACCACAATCATCCCTGCGATGAGACGGTAATTCGGTATATTCTGTTTTAGCAAAGACATTGTGGAATTCCTGATATTCTCGAGGAAGAGTGGTCACTTCGTTAAGCATCCTATTCGTGGTACAAGGTGAATCCTGAGACGATTGTTCCTGAGTGTAGGGACTGCCAACTCATGACAGTGGTGAACACAATGTTCTGACCCCAAAAAAAGAGTTCCTGCTGTCCAGTTAATATAAGGGTTATGTAATCTTAACCATGGTAACCCTAAAATTACAGGATAATGTGCAGTCTTGATTAAATCTAATTCCAGGATCTCATGATGTGCAGCTATTGTCATAGTGAGAGGAGAAGTGTGGTCTTTTATGGGACCTGAGGTAAGAGGGCTACCATCGACACTTTCGACCGAATCATTAAGGTCTTGGGTACTCTTGGGATCCCCTGTCTTGTAGCCCAAGTGTCATCTAGAAAATTGCCTGCTGCTCCACTATCAATAAGTGTGGGCACATTTACCAATCTCGTATTACCCCAGGCTAGAGTTACCCCAAGGACTATCATCTGGTTTTCCGAAGATTGGCCTTGTTGGACCTTGGGAGTGTTCTGAAGGGAACTAGTTATCCTGGAACCCTGCACCCTTGTTCCCCTTGCGCCCTGGTTCTGGCGTTTCCCGCCTTCCTAGGGGGAGTAAGGGGACATTCTTTGACCGAATGAGAGCTATCCCCACAATACATACACAGTCCCTGAGTACGCCTTCTGGTACGTTCTTCCATGGATAAAGGACCTCTAGTGCTACCAATTTGCATCGGTTCTTTCTTTCTTTCTTTCTTTCTTTCTTTCTTTCTTTCTTTCTTTCTTTCTTTCTTTCTTTCTTTTTTCTTTCTTTCTTTCTTTCTTTCTTTCTTTCTTTCTTTCTTTCTTTCTTTCTTTCTTTCTTTCTTTCTTTCTTTCTATAATCTAATTGCATGACCAATGCAATATACTCTGCCATGTTGTGTGGACGTGGGACTATGGACACTTCGTCCTTTAAATCCTCTGAAAGTCCTCTTCTGAATATGGTCATCAAAGCTTTGTTGGGTAATGCTGTATCGGAAGCTAATTGTTTAAAGCGTGTGATGTACGTAAGGAGATATAGAGTACACTGTTTACAATCCAATAACCTTTCCTGAGAGGCTATGGTAATCTCCTGTCTCCCAAACATACTTTTTACGCTGTTGCAAAAGGCAGGGTAAGAATCAAGTATGGGATTGTTGTTGGTCACTAATGTAGTAGCCCAATCTACTACAGCTCCCAACATCTGGGCAATCATATGACCCAGCTTGTCTCTGTCTGTCGGAAAAAAGGCTGCCTTAAAGGCAAATTGCACCGAGCAGGATTCAAGAAACTCCTTGACCGCATGTGGTTTACCATCAAAACGACCTGACTGTAACGGGCCTGGAGGTACTTCAGAGCTATGGGCTGCTCGTCCCACCTTTTGCCTTAGATTGGCGTTCTCTTGTTTTAATTGCTGGACCTCGGTTGGCAGGGATTGAACCGCTGCCACCAGTTGTTGGATTTGTTGTTCCATAATAATGGAATCCCCTGACTCTACCAGTAATGACTGTGAGGCCAGAGAGTCTTTCTAGCCCTATCTTTTTGGCGTTGCTATCTATAACACTTCTTAAGTTTTAATTCAGTTCCAAAGTAAACGTTTTCACAGTCATTAATGCAGAACTCAGATTAACAACAAAAAAACAACATTAACCTGATCCTGTTGGAATTCGTTTGTGCAGAATTGAAGGCTCACCTATCCTCCTCTCCCCGCGCCGGATAAACCCGGCTCAAAGAGAAGAAGGCAGGGAAACCCTCATGGGGAATAAAACCCTGTCGTGCCAGAAAGTCGGAATCAGCTGTGTGTGTGCTTCGATTCCCAAGGAGTGACTTCGGGAGTTGGACTTCTCGCTATCACAGACTATCCTTAAGAGAGAAACCAGATTGAATGTATGGGCTGGAGAGATAGCGAAGGCAGAATCCTGAAGTGCGATGTACCTTTAAATCCGATTGTCTTCAGACGGGATGGAGGTTGAATGGCACGGAAGTTGTAGTCCGTTGAGTTAGTTCTGTGCGTTGGAAAAAGTAATTCCCAGGCTGTGCAGGAGAGACTAAAGGAGGGTGGACAATTAGCATGCAAATGGATGAAGGGAAATGTGAAAGAGGGGAAAAGAGGAACTATATGTACTGAACTGGGTTGCGCGAGTGCCTCCTGTGAATGCGTGTAGAAAAATGGCAATGCGGATGTTCGAGGAAAGAGAGGATTGACACTATAGAAATAGGGAAAGGTAAGAAAGACGTTTAACAAGAAAAGCTTCCCTAAAGTATCAGGGAGCAAGTCTAGATTCGCGGACTAACAATGCGTGGCCTCTGAGAGCAGTAGCAACGCGCTGCTCCGAAGACGCCGCCGAAGGAAATCCCTTCTCCGAGGCTGGGGGCGGAGTCACGTGGTACTTCCAGATTCGGAAGGCTGGAGCGCTGCTCTTCCTTGCGACCTCCATGTTGGATGTAATAGGAGTGATGCAAGAAATGTGTCTCCACTTGTGCCCAAAGGACCACGTCCGCCGACCCCTACCGGGAGCGGATGTGACACTTGTGCTGTAGATGTTCTTGTTGCTCAGCAGGGTCGAGTCAGTTTCAGGGCGCTTTACAGCTTCTACGACAGAGTTCAAGACTGAAGCAGCTGCGAGTATCAGGCAGCAGGAAGTTCGGGGAGCGAGGCTGGGTGGACTGCTGCAGGCTGGTTAGCACGGCAGCTTAGAGTCAGGAATTGTCTCAGTGCTGGTCGGTGGTTCTGAAACACTGGTCGAGGTGTCTCAGACGGCGTTAGCAACTGTGGCATGACAAAAGTCAGCGGTGCAGTTGATTGCAGCCTGAGGGGTTCGACTAGCTCAAAAATGTCTATTAAGGCAGACACTGGTAGATGTTTGTAAATGCACTTCTCATAGCTTCTTCACTGGGCTTGTGTGGTCCTTTAAGGATGGATGGCCGAAAGCTGAGGAGAGCGTTGCAGGCACCAGCCTTGTCCTTGTCTTGGTTCAGAGACTCTCTGACATGTCCCACTTAGGAGCTTGCTGCAGAGCCTAGCACGGCATGCTTTGTGCTGGCTGGATACTGGTTCTGGAGCTGCTGCAGGCTCCTCTGGGTTTTGTATATCCTTCTGTTGCTTGGCAGATGTTTCCTCTTTGGAGGTCCTGGCCTTCCTTCACTGGCAGAAGATGTAAGGCAGACTGTACCTTCAGCCAGGGTCCAGTGATGAGTTTTTCCTTCTGCTTCTGGTGAAGACTAGATTATATGCCAAAAGAGGGGCTCAATCCTCTTTTATAGCCAAATCGGCCACAGCGATTGGCTTAGGCTAAGTGTACCTTAATAAACCAATCCTGGGTCTTCACCAACAATCTTCTGCATGCGTGAGGTCATAACCAGAGTGCTTTGCAACAGAAAAGGTAAAGGGGTTAAAACGTGTAATACTAAGTCCCACCCATCTTCCTGTCTGTTGTGGATCAAACGGTCCCTCTGGTTGATGGAGCTCTCTTTGGTTCCTGATTAAAGTGGCAGGTCTCCCTTGAAGCTGCGGCGAGACCAGACTTTTGGGCTCCATCAAACCACCTTCTGAATGGGGTCCCACATGCGGGGGTGACTACTGTAAACACGCAGTCTCAAACATGACATTTCACTGTCAATCGAAGCTGAGGGCGGGAGCTGGCATCAGGTTGATACAGTTACATATCAAAGGTTGTTGGAGTTTCCTGTCTCCTTTCTTAGCCCCTGCAGCCATGCCCAAAGTGGACCTGTTTGAATTGCTTTCTGATTGGTATGCCAAAGTGTCACCAGCTACAGGACCCAACAATAGGACAGGGCGGATCCATGGAGCCTTTGTTAGTTAACTAGGCTGGCCATGGCAGGGGGAAGGTTTGCCCCTCCTCCTTCTCCCCCAACTAAATATATCAGGGGGGAGTGTACCACCCAGAGTACACGGGTCTAAGCATAAGTTGTGCAGCGACCATACAAATATGTGTGCAGATTAGGCTGGTGGTCTGTCTGGATCGTAAAATGCAACCCAAAGACGTAGGGTTTGGTGTCCAGCCAAAGGGTTGAAGAAAAGGATCGAATGCCCTTTTTTTCGAATCCAAAAGGACTGGAAAAAAAGGGTTGAATGCTTTTTTATTTATTTATATATTTTTTAGTTTGGTATGCAAAAAAATGCTTTTTTAAAGAAAACGTCGGGCCTTTTGGTGTCGAAAAAAAGGCATTCGATCCTTTTGTTTTAGATCCTATCACCTATAACCGTTGGGTTTCAGCTTCTTTACGGACCGCATAAGCCTCTTTTTCAAGGACAGCCAAGTTCCTTTCCCTTTTTGTCAATCGCCTGCTAATGTAGGTGACAGGTTACTCTACCCCTTGGGTGTTCAACTGTGCTAACACTGCTCCAATCTCAAAATCACAGGTGTCTGTCTGATAATAATTCCTGACCAGTGGCGGCTGGTGAGTTTGAAAGCTGGTAGGGCGTAAATCCCCAGGGCGAATTTAGTAGCGAGCGCGCGAGGCCCCCCCTCAAGGGGGGTGCGGGGGGGTTATCCCCCTCGTGAAATCATTGGAAAAATGGCCTACAAAATGTGCAATTTACTGTCCAAAAAAAACACCGAAATATGAAAAAAGCATTCGGTTTTACATATTAATGGTGGTACACTATTCTTACGTGTGCAAGTGTGATGGTGTATTTTACAGCAGCTTGTATTGAGAATAGCTGGTACTATGGTGTATGCATAAAGAAATTCATTATATAGTCAGTAATGATGGAAACATATGTTACGTTTCCTAATCCTTTATCTGTTCTAAGCAAGATATTTGCGCCCTAATACATTTGAAAATGAATCCGAATCTTGAGCTACGTTGGGACGGCAGTTCGTCAAGAAGCACAACTACATCTACTATGAGCTAAGAACTATGAGCTATGAGCTAAAAGCATTTACAAAAAAAATACAGATACAAAAAGAAAAGAAGCTCATGAGTATCTACCCAGTGATGCCGTTTGGCTGTCAACAAGAAACCTAAACATAGATAAAACCTCCCAAAAGTTGTCTCCTCGGTTCCTATTTCCTTTTGTTATCAAACATATCAGCCAATTGGACTACAAGTTAAAGCTGCCCAATAAATGGAAAGGCCCCTCCAGTGTTCCACACATTCTTGCTCCAAACAGCAGACAAAGAGATACCTAGCAAACAAGTCTTCCCAGGTGTAAAAAGAGAGATTCAACAATGCAATGTACTATGGGTTCGATCCCCGAATCCAGCGCATTGAGTGGGCGAAATAGACCAGTAAGTTCGCTATAAATCCCCAGTAATAACTTAATGCGATATTGTTTTTCAGACTGCGTAATTGTAATTGGTTATTTATAAAGTGCTGAATACCAGAGGTTTCTAAGCATGGACCACTTCACAGTGGGCGAGCTGTGTGATGCAAAGTTAATAATCGAAAAAAATAGGTTCCCTAATATAAATAGCAATGAATGATTTTACTAGTTGTATTATTGAGGTTGCATGACGTGCCACAAACTCCATTTCACACCAAATTGCTGAAAGCATGTGAAACATATCTGCTTCCGCTTCCTTTCTCAGAGTCAGCACGGAGGGGGCAATGTGTGGGGAGCATCTCAGATGAAATGTTTAAAACACCTGATGCAGCCCCTGCCAATAACATTGGGCCATACAATGGCAGGACCTCACCCCATGGGAAGTGCAGAGCGTGAAACTTCGTGACTCTGATAAGGCCAGCGTCTTTTAAGACCGTGTTACACTCAAACAGATAATACAAAACCAAAACAAGTGCAAATAAAAAAGGAATTAGCAGGGATCGTTTTTAAACACCTAAAGACTTACAAAACAGAGAGACCTCACATTTCCCACTGCCATGCCCAAGCCACCCCACTTGGAATTGTGGGACATGTAGTTTTTTTTCTGTTTTTACTCTGTTACAACAAACCTAAAATTCTTAGTAGAAAAACAGGTCTGCGTGAGGGCTTTGCAGAGCAGGTTACTACTACAATAAACATACACTTAGCTTTTTGGGGCTCGAGAAGAGGTCTCCAAGTAGTACGAGCCTCGTCCACACCAGGTTTTCATGATAAATACTTAGTCTGCAAAATAACCTACGCGGCATACCATCACAGCATCACATTTAATTTGCACTTGGCACATCACTAAATGTTTATCCTTTGGCCAAATTGCCACCTGTACCGCTTCAGGACAGATCCATTTTAACGTGCCACACAAATATGCTGTGTTCGAGTCCCTCCCTTATAGGCTGCGTCTGCTTGCGCTCATTGAGTAAAACGGTGCCATAAACGTAATGAAGGCGATTAATTTAGTGCGCAGTAAATGTAATTATAATTAAGAAAAACAGGTCTTTTAATAAACCATGGCATGCTGTGCCAACATCTCGGCGCTCTCCCCGAGGGACCAATTCATCAGCTCAATGACAAAAGGTACAGCCGTGTTTTCTTGCCCATCACAGGAAATGACCCGCAGCAAATGCCATGCCGGCCCGTGTTATCCCACACCATAACACGGTGTCATTCCCGAAGCCTGATTGGATAGCCAGAAATAAGCGCAGCCCCCGGTTGTTGTTATTCACGCGTGGCAGAGGTCATTGAGAGGCGGCGCAGGTATTCAGCTATTGTGAACTTGCGGCTAACGGGCAGCAGCAAAGAACAAATGCATAACTGTGATTTGGGGCAGTAAATTACGTTTCACACAGTTTCCCCTTAAGTGTAGAAACAGCTAATCCAAATGGTTAGCAGAATAACTACAAAGCATTCTGCCATATATTGTTTCCGTGTTAGCGCCGGTTGATGCGATCAGGAGTCGAGGGAGGGTGCACGCCAGGCCCCTAGCGCCCATATCGTCTTCACCTGCAATACACACTTCTAATTCCCACTTAATATGATCTAGGTGGAACATTTTTGAGATTTACCGCATTTCATCAATTTAATTGAACAGGGCAAATCGTGTCCCCAGACGTGCTGCAGACAATGCAAACACGGTTCTCCAGAGAGTGTTTTCTGGCTTTGCCCATGTTTCTTCCAGCTAAAGGTGGGTCGCAGAAAATGCCTCCAATTTAAGATTTGAAGAAATGTTCTCGTTCATGATGTGCAATCTTATCACAGCAATAATACATTATAATGATTATATGTTGGCAGCTGCGGCCGACCACTCCCGCATCATGCTAATTGTGCCGTTTTATATTTTTAGCAAGTCACCAGGGACTCAGGGAGAGCCCTGGCAGGGAGAGGCCTTCTCCCTGCCAGGGCTCTCCCTGGTGACTTGTGCCATTTTATATTTTCGGCATTCTTTGTCGAAAAATGCCGAAAATATAAAACGGCACAATTAGCATGATGCGGGAGGGTCGCGGCCCGCGGCTGGCCCCGGTCCGTGCCCTGGCCCAAGGGCCTTGCCTTGGGCCACGCCGGACCGGTACGCAAGGCCCAGGGCACTGGCAGGCTGAGGCAGGCGTGCGCTGGCGCTGCTAGGCCCAGTATGGGCCTAGCAGCCTAGGCCCAGTATGGGCCTAGCAGCGCCAGCGCACGCCTGCCTGCCAGAGAGCGTCCATACCCGCCAAGCGGTAACACTCAGAAATTGACAAGATGATCCATCGAGACAAAGTCTGCTTCGTGACGGCTTGACCCAAACGCCTACTGGCGTAACCAATAAAGAATTGATTGTCCACTCTGACCCGGGACATGCGTGAAATGTAGAAGCTTAAAGCTCTCCTAGGATCCAGCCTATGGAGCCTCTCCTCTTCCTTACCAGGATGTGGAGGAGGATAAAATGCCGGAAGAATAATTTTCTGGCTTAAATGGAATTCTGACACCACCTTCTGAAGAAAGGAAGGACGAACTCTAAGGAAAAACCCTGTCCTTATGAAACAAGGACAACCCTGTCCTTATGAAACACAGTGAAGGGTGGCTTAACTGAAAGTGCCTGTAACTCACTCACTCTGCGAGCGGAAGTGACCACAACTAAAAACACAGTTTTAAGAGTTAACAGTCTCAAAGGACAAGAATGCAAAGGCTCAAATGGAGCACCCATTAGAAACTTGAGAACAAGGTTCAGATTCCAACTTGGCACCTGGAAAGGTGACGGAGGGAAAACATGAGTGAGCCCTTTCAGAAACTGAGAAATTAAAGGGATTTTAAAATAAGAACACTCCTCAGACGAGCGCTTAAATATGGACAGTGCCGCCAGGTAACCTTTGATGGTACCCACATGCAGGCCCTTGTGGGCCAAAGAAAGCAAAAAAGACAGAACTACAGGAATGTCACATGAAAAAGGATCCACATTCTTAACCCTGCACCAGTCGCAGAACTTTCTCCAACGGCAACAGTACAGGGACTTTGTTGCGGGCCTTCTGGCAGAAAGCAACACCTCCATCACGTCTTCAGTGAGGTCCCAATCCTTATACCTCAACCTTTCAGAAGCCAAGCGTGAAGGTTGAGGGATCTGACCTCTGGATGGAGAACCTGACCGCCCTCCCGTGAGAGCAGATCGTCTCGGTAGGGAAGACGACGTGGAGGGCAGATGGACAAGTCTAGAAGGTCCGGGTACCACGTCCTCGGGGCCCATGCCGGAGCAATGAGGATCACCCAGGAACCGAACCTCCATAACCTCCGCAGCACTTGCGGGATGACGGGGACTGGAGGAAACGCGTTCAGCAGTGGGAAGGACCACTCCACCACGAACGCGTCTCTTAAGGCTCCTCTTGGAGGAAATTCCCGCGAGCAGAACCTTTCGCACTTCCGGTTGACACTCGAGGTGAAGAGATCCACTTGAGGGGTCCCCCAAAGGCCGAAGATCTCCAGGAGAATCTCCTGAGCCAGCTCCCACTCGTGAGAGATCGCGCTCTGCCTGCTAAGAGCGTCCGCCGTCTCGTTTATGGCTCCGGCCAGATGAACCGCCGAGATCGAAATCTCCTGCTGGATGGCCCAGAACCAGAGCTGCATCGCCTCCCTACAAAGAGGAAGTGACCCTGTCCCCTCTTTTTGTTGAGGTAGTACATGCCCACTGTGTTGTCCGTCAGAATAAGGACATTCCTTCCTCGCACAGTCGGCAGAAAAGCCTTCAGAGCAAGCCTGATGGCCCTCAGCTCCAACAGATTGATATGGAGTCTGGACTCCGACGGAAACCATCGACCGCTGACTGTCAACTCGTTGGCATGAGCTCTCCATCCCGTGAGGGATGCGTCCGACACGATCGTCACCTCCGGCCAGGTTAGCCAAAACGGAGCCCCCCTCATCAGATTGCCGTCGTCGGCCCACCACAGAAGGTCCTGGGCGACCGAGGGCGGCACCTGAAGGGGGTCCGACATCCTGCCGTAGGACTGTGACCACTGCATCTTGAGGGCCCACTGCAAAGATCTCATCCGCAGTCGAGCCTCTGGCATCAGAAGAATGCAGGATGCCATGAGACCAAGCAGCCTCAAGAACTCGAACGCTGGGAGACTCTTCCAAAGAGTCGAGGCGTACCGAGATCTCGAAGCGAACACGTTCGCGGAAAAAACGGAACTGAGGCTATGGGCGTCGTGCGTCCTACTTATAACATCTGGTGACATCGGCCGTCAGAGGAGGTCCTCGAGGATAGCGTATCGACGTCATCGATGCAGGACGCAGACGCCGAAAAATGTTCCGAAGCAGCACAGCTGTGGTGATTACTGTCATAGATATGGAATACGTCGGAGGACCCAATCCCCTCGAAATAACCTGTTTAACGATCTGCTGAAAAGTGGCAGGGGCATTCTTCAATCCAATGTGAACTGATAATGTCCTTCTGGGGATGAGAATGCTGACCTCTCTCTCACTCCACCTGTCAAGCCGACCTGCCAGTACCCTGCCGTGAGGCCAAAGGTACTCATGTACTTGGCAGCAATGAGCTTGTCAATGAGCTCCTGGGGTGAGCATCTGTCTTCATGACAGAATTGAGCCCCCTGTAGTCCACGGAAAAGCAAACTTCAGTCTTCACATCACTGGTTGTTTTAGGGACCAGAACCACTGGGCTAGCCCAGGGACTGTGGTTTGGCTCTATCACTACTAGGGACTTTTCAGTTTCAATTTGCTTTTTTTTTTTACATCATCTTGGAAACGTCCTCCTTGATGGTGTCTCTGAACGTATCAGACATCCAGTGAATCCTACGCTTCACCGGTTTACTATCTCCAGGATCCACATCATGGGTGCACCAATCTGCACGAACTGGAGCCAGAGAAAACAGACTGTCAAACTGTCCCAGTAAATGACGACAGTCTGTCAGTTGCTGTTCAGACAGGTCTGTTGCAAGGCTGACACCTTTAGCTGATCCATCTGTGGCTCCAGTGTGCAGGAGGTCTGGGAGGGGATTGGTCTACTCCTCAGTCTCTCCATCAGTCACTAATGACATGAGCAAGTTATCTCGGCTATAATGTTTTTTTTAGCTGGTTGACATGAAAGATCCTGCACATCTGTTTAGGTCCTTTCACGTCAATGAGGTAATTCACCTCACTGACTTTTTCCAGCACACATTAAGGCCCAGTCCATTTGTCCTGAAGGGTACTGGTTTTGACAGGCTGCATAATCCACAACCACTGGCCTGGAGAATACACAGACACTGTGGCTTTCTGGCCTTGCCAGTGCTTCATAAGCTTCTGACTGGCCTTCAGGATTTTCGTCGACTGATCCATGTACTTTGCCATTCTAGAACAAAGGCCAGGTACATAGTCCACCACATCTTGCGTAGGGGATGAGGGGTTGCCCTCCCATCCCTCTTTCACTAGACTGAGGGGACCTTGTACAGGGTGTACAAACAGAAGCTCAAAGGGGCTAAACCCTTCTCTGTTCTGTGGCACCTCCCTGTAGTCGAACAGTAGGCATGGTAAGAGAATATCCCATTTTCTCCTCAGGTGCTCTTCCAAGCCACCTATCATGCCTTTTAAGGTATTGTTAAACTGCTTTAAAAGCCCGTTCATTTGTGGATGGAAGAAGTTAGAGAATTTTAGGTGACTCCACACTCTTCCCACATAGCCTTTACATGTGCTGATATGTAGCTTGATCTCCTGTCAGAAACAACTTCCTTGGGGAAACCAACATGGAAGAATATCCCAATCAGAGCCTTTGCAACCATGGGGGCTTTGATGGTCCTCAGAGGGACAGCCTCAGGGTACCTTATGGCATGGTTTACTACCACCAAGATGTATCTGTTCCCTGAGCTGGATTGAGGATCAAAAGGACCCACAATGTCCATTCCTATTCTCTCAAAAGGCCGCTCAACCAAGATAGTGGAATTAAGGGGGCCTTTGGGGCACCATCTTACTAGCCAGAAGCTTGACAAGTCAGGCAGGACCAGACAAATTCCTTAACCTTTATGCGGAACTGTAGCCAGTAGAAGCACACAGCCATCCGGTCCGATGTCTTAGTCACTCCCAAGTGACCCACTAAAGGAATTTGGTGAGCCAAATCTCTGTGGCATTGGGTAATTGCCAACCTTCTGGTGCCCTCGCCTTCAGGCTTTGGCTCACTGGCTCACCAGGTACTCCACCTCAGGTTCCTGTGCTGCACCTGGCAACTTTGAAGTCACTGAGTCTCCTGTTACCAAAGTAGGCTCCTCAGTGGCTACTGGCCCCTCTCCTGCAGGAGTAGGCAACTCAGCAGTCTGCAGAACTGGCCCAGGGGTTTACCGGCCATGGCAGTAACTCCAACAAGCCCTCCGGAAGCACTCCAGGCCCTGAGGATCTGAGGGTTTTCAATCTGGCAGCCTCTTGTGCCCTCGATCTCATAGCCGCCACAACTATTTCCATTCATTCTTTTGGAGACCTGACTTCGAAAAGGAGTGGGTTGGACCTATGTCCTTCCCATCCTTGTTAACTTTTTTTTCTGAAGATTTCTTTTCTAGTTTAGTTGTGCTCGCCTGAGTCTTTTTCTGGGCTCAAGTATTTACAAACCTGTTGGCAGCCTTTTCAAGCTCCCTGGGGTGTGTAATAGTCTTGTCCACAATATGCTGGTGTAGGTCCACCTTACGATTCTTCAATACATGCTCACACGCCATCAAATTGTACATCCCTTTAAATGTTTCAACTTTGCCACCAGACAACCACCCGCTCAAATACTTCAACGACAAGTGTGTTAACGCTTCAAATGTCTACCTACTTTTCGTTCGGAGCTCTCTGAAGCTCTTGGGATACTGTTCTGGGGTTTTACAGAACTTCCAGAGGAGGGCCACCTTCATGCTCTCATAAACTGGCCTTTCCTCTGGAATTAACTGAAGAATTGCATCAGTCCCTGGTGTCTGTAAGCGACTCATCAGGGCTGCACCCCACAGTACCTCATGCACCTTCTGTAGCTGAAAAGCAAGCTTCGTAAGCCTGCACAAAGACTTTGGGGATGTGCCGCTGGGGCTAAACCCGGGCCCCCTGGTTTGAGCCACTGCTTTCGCTGGAGGTGGATCTGTTGGCCTCTTTCCTCTCTTTGAGCACCAGCTTGCACAGCTCTATGGTGACCTTATCCTGCTGTTTTTGTTCCTCTAGCACTAGTCTCCTACCCTCCAGCAGGAGCTTTCTAGCCGTTACCTCATTAACATCCAGAACAATTACACGGCCACTTAGAAAATGTGCCAAGGCCTGGGACCTACAGGATGCCACACTAGCCCCTGACCTCACGGACATTCTTGTGTGTTGAGAAACCACTCGGAGTGATGGCTGGTGAGAAACACTGCTCATGCTACCTTCCTCGTCATCTTCCACTATGCCTCCGGAAGGTCTATATTCCGGTACACTTAGCCTTGCCCACACCTTGTGGTCTTCTCCCCAGCCGCCCTCACTTCTACCCAAGCTTGAAGGCTGGTCAGCAACTTAGATTCATTAAACTGTGTGCTGTGGGGAAGTCCGCTCTCCTGACACAGGATGTGCAGGACATCCTTGGTCATGCCTTTCACAGTCTCTATGTCAAGATCGATGATTATTACAAATACGCAGCAGTTTTTTAAATATTGCCTGCAACAGTACTTGTATCGCTGGGTCACTAAGCTGAGCGCAAGGATCCAACTAGATCCAACCATCTGCCAACAATGTCATGAATGGTGTTATATTTATGTTCTAAGATTATTGTCCAGAGGAGATTTTAATTTGTTATTCCTTGTCCCTAAACCATTGTTTGAACCTGTCTCTGCTGTCTTTTTGGTATATATCAACTATTTTTCTATGAACCTTTCTGTGATGGTTACAGTGATACACGCCATAATTATTTTATAACTGGAATACGTAGATAAATGATACCATATGTATGTGTCTTGATGGCAGCCTTGAGGAAGACCTGGGGTTGAAACACGTGTTGGCTGCTATCTTTATGTTTATATGACTCAAGCAGCTGCCATTTTTTTGTTTTTATGATTCAAGCAACATTGTGATTAATTTGTAATAAATCCCTTTTGCTCAAGTTAAACTGGAGATACATTCTTTAAATGTTCTTGGGCCATGCACGATAAGCCAGTCTTATATCTGTTTGTACATTAAGGGAGGTTTTTGGGTATTACCTGCGGCCCTGAGCAACACTGCAGCTCAGCATACCAGAGTATATAAGCCCAAGCACACAATATTCCAGCTATACCCTACGCTTTTTTTGCATCTTATGCAGACACACATGCATGGTGCCCATAGACAGAGGAGGACCTGAGCGGACAAGGCCCACCTAAAACCTGTAAATCCCCACTCAGAAGCGCTGTGTGGGCATTTACAGATGTTACTGTCACTGCAGTGGCTCCAACTACATTAGCTTCAGACCCCAATGGTTAGACAATCCTGGCAACACGCGCCTCTGGCGTCGGTGCCCTCAATGTGGAGCAGCATGGAGATCCCGACGCCCATTGCATCGGATTATTTTACCGGAAAGTGCCTGGTGGTTTTGCTTCACCTGCAAAAAACAGACCCAATCAGCTATAACGAATTGCAGTGAGGGTGGGTTTGCAACCACAATCACCACTGCGACGATGGCAACCGCTATTGCAAATCTGCACTTGCAGTATGGGAACACCCTCCATTCCGACCGACTCGCCCAATATTTTGTGGGAGACTTCAAGTTTTTCAGCTTCAAATGTTGAATTTCTACAACATTGTTAAAGTTTCTCCACCAAAAAATTGCGTTTCCTCTAACACATTTCAATAGGGAAAAAATACAGCTCCCTCTTAAGTGCCCCCAGATACTGGACGGTGTGATACCCGCACATATACAGTGCCTCGGGTCTGGGTCCACTGAGTGCCGGTAGAGACTGGGTCCTGAGCTTCATTCAATATAAACCCAGGAACAATGCAGCATCTTTAAGCTCATAACCTATCACTGGCCCTCATTACGACCCTGGCGGAAAGTGACTGACCGGACCGCCACAGCGTAAATAGCGTTTCCGCCACTGCACGAAGGAGCAAAGTGCGGCCCATTCCGACCCATCGGGCACGAGCACCACGGCATGGCGGAAGGGCAAAGTCCGCGATGGCGGAAATGACCCCAAAACGGCCCACACCGCCGCCGTACGGCGCCCTAGGTGCAATACCGCCACCCATCACAGCGGACACCGCAGTGTGCGCCTACCGGAAAGTACGGTGACCGGAAATATACGGAAATGGAAGTTAAAACATGGGCCCGGAACGGGAAACATCCCGCCGTACACCTATAAAACCACTAAAACCACACAACCACTAAAAACACTACCCTGAGACACACCCCAACCCGTCATCCACCCTAGCGAAACCAAGAAAAATGGGAAAAGTAGCGAAGAAAGCGTGCGACCGCAAGCGGCAGGTCCACTTCTCTCGTGAGGAACTCACCGTGCTAACAGAGACCCTCCAGGAGAATGCTGCCGTCGTCTTCTGCACGCAAATGACCAGGACGGCACTTGCAAACAAGAAGGCCATATGGGCTCTGGTGGCACAGCGGGTAAGTGCGGTGGGGACCGCACCCCGCACCCCACAGCAATGCCGAAAGCGATGGGACGACCTGCGGATACGCGTCCGCAGCATACTCTCTGCCAACCGCAACATTGCCACAGCCACCGGGGGAGGTCCTGAATCACCCATCAAGTTGACCCCCTGGGAAGAAATCTGTGCCTCCACCATCGGAATGGAGAGCATAGAGGGAGTCGGAGGGATGGAGAAAGGAGTGCAGACATCCGAAGATTCAGGTAGGTGGGCCAGATAAAACAATGCCAAATCCACAAAGTCCATCCATGTGAAGTACCATGTGTCCACATAGTGCAACAGAAACACATGTCCAGGAGAACGTCCACACACATCGGCCTGATAGCGCACGTTAAAACCCACAATAAATACATAAATAATTAAAAACCCCTAAAACACGCACTACACGTGCAGCAGGCACACCCTAACTGCAGGCTGCCAAACAACTGCACCCTCACTCCACACACAAATGAAAGCACCTCCAAGGCCCCGACCCAAATCACCCTCAGGTACCACCCCAATACATGTGATACAATACCATTCCAATTCCCACAGACCCATCAATAACCCTCGCCCTCCTTTACTCCACCACAGGGTCCGATCCAAACGACGAGCATCAGGACACCCCTACCAGCACACCTGCAAAGAGGGCCAAGACCAACGGCCAAAGACCCTCCACCTCAGCTGCACGCATCAAGACACGGCAGCAGCACAAATCAGGTGGCAGCACAGAGGAGGGAACATCAACAGGCACCCCAGCAGCCAGCATGCCCACAACACCACCACCACAGGTCCCCCCAACGGATGCCACAGAAGGCACTGCCTCTGGTGGCAGCAGCACCATAGGTGACACCCCATTGATGGCAGCATGCTCCGACACAGAAGACGGGGATGTCGAAGTCAGATCCATCCATGACCTGTCCCAATCCCCCTGTCTGTCCCATCCCGTACAACATGAGGATACCACGCAGGGGCACCCACAAGACGACGACTGGCCATCCCCCACAAGCCCTGTGGCAAGGCAACATGAGGTCACCAGCCCCTCTGTGACACCCCCGCAAATGGCCATGGCCCAGCAGAGGCAACAGTCCCTCGACCAGTTAATCGTGCAACAGCAGCAACTGGCCACGCTCCTCAAGGACCATGCCGATGAATGTGGGGGCACTAAGGCAGACATAGAAACATCAACTGAGACACTTAGGGCAGAAATGGAGAGAGGTACAGAGACACTAAGGGCACAAATGGAGAGTAGCACCGAGAGCCTGGGAGTCCAAATGGAGAGAAGCACCGAGAGCCTGAGGGGGGAACTGCATGCGACGTCCAAGGACGTATGTGCCGAACTTGCCGCAGTGCGCCGTGTGCTCACTGAGCTCTCGCAAACCCTTAGGGACATGCATGGACGTGAGCAGGCAGAGACATCATCCGTTGCAAGTTCCGTCCAGGGCAGCCCCCAACGTAGATCTGGGAGGAACCTGCGCTCCACAGGCAGGGGTGCCCCTGATACCCGCAGAGGGGGCTTGCAATAGCGACTGCCCACTGACAATGAGCATCTTTGGACACTGGTGTTCGGGGGGGAGGTAGGAGGGTGGAGGGGGTGTGTTGGGCTCACTTGGGTGGCGGGTCGATAGGGTGTACAACATGATATCACATATGCCATAAACAGTGCACGATCAACCAATGAGATGTGTGGACATTGATCTTTGTGAACTAGGCCATCATAGGCGTACAGTCCATATTGTGCATGTCCCAGACACACACAGTGCCACGAGTCCCGTGTCCATGTATCAGCCACCAGGCGTGAGTGCTAGAAGCATACATCAATGAGATGCTGACGAATGTCACGGCCCTCCGGTGCCTCGCAGACTCCTTGAGGTGCTGCCACATCCCCACCCTCATCATGACCATCATCAGGTGCTTGCAGTTCTGCGTCAGGGGGCATGGGCACATTTCTACGTACGCACATGTTGTGGAGCATGACACATGCCATCACCATCTTTGCAACCTTCTCATGGCGGTACAGGAGTGCCCCGCCAGACCTGCTGAGGTAGCGGAAACGACCCTTCAGTAGGCCGAATGCCTGTTCAATGACTACACGGGTACGTGAGTGGGCATGGTTGTAGTCCTCCTCATGCTGGTCCCGTGGGTTCCGGACTGGTGTGAGGAGCCATCTCTTCAGTGGATATCCAGCATCACCTGTATGTGGACGATAAACGTATGATGTGGAATGCCATTGCTACGTACGCACACCCCCCCCCCTTCCTGCCAGTTCATAGCCGAATCACATACCCCACATTATCATGCATGTAATGAGACTCACCGAGTAGCCAGGATCTGTTCCCCGCGTGTCGCTCCATGTAGCGTGGTATTGTAGAGTTCCTCAAGACCATAGAATCATGGGTTGATCCAGGGAATCTGGCACAACAATGTGTAATGATCCTGTTGGAGTCACACACCATTTGTACATTCAGAGAATGAAATTGTTTTCGGTTGCGGTACTGGGCCTCCATGGCATGTGGGACGACCAATTCCACATGGGTGCAGTCGATGGCACCAATGCAACCCGGTATGCCGGCAAGTGCATGGAATCCCACTTTTGTGTTGGTAATTTCCTGCTCCGAGCGTGGTAGGGAGATGTAGTCGTCTGCGTGCTGCAGGAGGGCATCGAGCACTTGCAATAGTGTCCGTGAGAACAGTGGCTGGGAAATGCCATGCAACTGTCCGACTGTGTGCTGGTAGGTGCCTGTGGCCAGGAAGTGTAGTACAGACACCACCTTCAGTAGGGGTGGGATGGCGGTTGGGCTATCTATCATGCTGACAAGGTCAGCCTGTGTCATGTCCACAATGGCGGCTATGGTGTCCCGGTCCAGACGGTAGAGGGTGTGGATCTGCTCATCAGTGAGGTTGAACGGATGTGCTCGGAGGCGTGGGATTGCGGGCTGCCTGCGTGGTGGTAGTGGCTGTGCTGGCGGCCCTTGCTGGCCCTGCCTTGCCCTCCTCCTCCTCCTGCGTCTCCTCCGTGCGGCCGGTTGTAGTTGGTGTTCGTCTTCTTCTTGGAGTTGGAGTACTTGCAGTGCTATCAGGTCCCCCAGGGCCAACATCGCGAGTCCTGCCGGTAGCATTTCGGAGTGGGTGTGGTTGTGGGAGGAGACTGGGTGTGCAATTTATGTGTTTTCAGGCTGTATGGCCTCCACCTGTGGTGATTCATTCCACCTGTGCAAGCTGCTCTCCCCTTTGGCCGAGCACGTCCCGCACACAACGCTGCAATTCGGGGAATGGCATCTTGCTATTGCAATCATGTATTTGTACCCGATGGCCGTGTAACATTGGTTGATATGTTCATTCTGCTGTGGTCCCATTGTTTCACATTCTATCTGTGCAGTCGCGAACAGACTTGTGAAGGGTCAGTGGAACGTAGTACTCGAGTAACGGTGGACCCTCATGCATCACTGTACCGAGTTGCAACGACGGGCGGGGCGTCCCATTTGTGGGTGAAGGCAGTTGCCATTTTCACACACAGCCGCACTCGATGGATTAATTAGTGATTTCAAACGGCCACAGATGCCTCTTCGACGTGATGTTGCAAATGAGGAATTCGAAGGGCGGCGCTTTCGGTTTTCAGCTAGCGGCGAGGAAATGCCCACAGGTCTGACTGCAAATATAACGTACTATTGTTCAATGTCCTTGGGACAGGGGCCATGGCGAGGATGCAATGATTGATATGAATGGTTTGGGATGCGCAATGGCGACGTGGGCGATGAGGCCGGACGTTCCCAAATACATGTTACTTCACAACACTGGAATTACGGGCTGGGGCACTGTGGATTTTGCAGGCTGCATAACGCACAGACTCAATGGATATTTCTAATGTTATGTGAGTAGATATTCAGGCGTTTTAATCCCGGGATGAGGGAATGATGAATGGATGCATGGGCAGGTGATTTGATACAGAGTTTGCCATGTACAGGGCTTCTTGGAATCTATCCGCCTCCCCTACGCTATGTGATGCAGGGCTGCCATAGTGGGACCATCGTCTATCTGGCCTTGTTGAGCCCTCCCTGTCTCGACGCGCCCTCAGACACTTGTGTCCATGCACGTTACCAATCCCATCTGATGGATTCTGTTTTGACAGACGCATGCACAGGTACACTCGTTTGTGATGGTGTTTACACCTCGATATAGATAGTTATGAGTCGCAAGTGGTTTTTGGGTGGTGATGAACCTTTGGAGTGGGCTAGCATGCATATGGCTGTGGATTTAGTGTGATCATTGAAGTGAGTTGTTCGAATGTAGTTCTGATGGTCATTCTTTTCTTTTTCTTTTCTTTTGGTTGACAGGTATCTCCTCCCCTTTTGCCACTGCCATCTGTATGCCACTCCTGCAGATGGGTTTTACTCCCGACACCTGCTGCTTCGTGTTAATCAGTGGAGCAGCATTACGATCTTATGGGACGATCGCCAATGGCCCACATGCCCTTACGCAGTACTGGTGGCTCGGAGCAACATTTCGGCCTTTCAGCTGGACTAGTGCCTCCCCATTGGGACGGCCCTGCGGTTCTGTGCGCTTCCATGTTGCCTTTTCGTACGTGAATGTGGCTCTGTGTACCATGATGGAACAGGGCGTCACACAAGTAGTGGCTGGTCATTTCTTGCGGATGCAGCCCACAATGGTGAAATGTGTTTTGGAGTTCATGGCCTGATGGCTGTATGGGCTTGGTGATTTTGTTGTGCATTAAATTTCTATTCTGATTTGGCCCGTGTAGCGTTCTTCTTTGCAAGTGATGTGGCATATTCCTATTTGGGGAGCGATGTATTGTGAGGAGATCTGCATTGGGTTCCAGCTTCGGAGTTTAGTTGCGTGGTACTGTACTGGGCGCGTTTGCCTACGAAGCCCGTGAGGTCAGGGATGGGGGCTGCCAATATGACTGTTTGAATGTTGTCATGCTCAGGGGCGGGGGATTGGGTTTTGTGTAACAGATGCCGGTCAGCCAGGTGGACTGGTGGAATGATGTGATTTTCGGAATATTGCTGGTCACAGGTGCCTGTGTTTGCGTGCGTTTCTTGGTGGGGGACTGTGGTCGTGTCCATTGGGATGGCTTCTGTATTCGTGCCATCTGTGCCCTGCAGCTCCCATTGGCCCCTCTTGTGTTTCATTTGTTCGTTGGCATGCATGGGTGACTTGTACATTTCACTGGTTGCATTGTGACTTCATTGCACCTACGGGGAGTTGTACTTTGTGGGCAGGGAGCGGTGTACAGGCACTCAGTGGGGCCGTTTACGGTTGATTCGCGATGCCGTACTTCTCACCATGGCGGAATGGTACATTCCGCCATGCTTGATGGCGTTAGGTACATGTCCGCTAGGGTCGGAATTGGCGTACCCTTGCGCCATGGTGGTGTTTACGGTTTGGCATGGCGCGCGCGCGCGTGCTTGGTGCAGTTAGCGTTGGCGTTCACTACGGTGTCGCTAATGGCTTCGTACTTTGCGGTGACGGGTCATAGTCGCACCGAGCGCTATTCGATGGCGGTATTGCATTTCCGCCATCGTTTTCCGAATTCCGCCAGGGTCGTAATGAGGGCCACTGAGCCGGAGTCAGATACTGCTACTCAATTATCCACAGCATATAAGCATCCTCATGTTGGTATGAGGGCAACCTCACATACATCTGTATACCACTACAATTGTGCAAGCACATACAATCCATTTTGTACATCAGTGGTGATTGCTCTCACACCACGTCTTCACTGTGCACATCCTATTGCGTCTCCAGACAATCCTCTCCCTTCCTCTCTCATACTTTAAGCCGATCCTTCCCTCATTCTGTATCTTACGGCACTTTTTAAAATTTCTTTTTCTACTGCCACTTTTCCTTCTGATTGTAAGCATGCTACTATTATTCCCATCTTTAAAAAACCCTCCCTTGACCCATCCCTCCCTTCCAGCTAACGCCCTATTTCTCTTCTTCCTTTCCTCTCAAAACTGTTAGAACACACTGGCCCTCATTACGACCCTGGCAGAAAGTGACTGACCTGACCGCCATAGCGTAAATAGCGTTTCCGCCATCGCACGACAGAGCAAAGTGCGGCCAATTCCGACCCATCGGGCACGAGCACTACGCCATGGCGGAAGTGCAAAGTCCGCGATGGCGGAAATGTCCCCAAAACGCGCCTCACCGCCGTCGTACGGCGCCCTAGGTGCAATTCCGCCACCCATCTTAGCGGTCACCGTAATGAGCGGCAACCGGAAAGTACGGTGACCGTAAACATACGGAAACGGAAGTAAAAACATGGGCCCGGAACGGGAAACAGCACGCCGTACACGTATAAAATCAGAATCCCAACACAACCATTAAAAATACTACCCTGAGACACATCCCAACCCGTCATCCACCCCAGTGAAAGCAATAGAAATGGGAAAAGTAGCGAAAAAAGCGTGCGACCGCAAGCGGCAGGTCCACTTCTCCCGTGAGGAACTCACCGTGCTTACAGAGACCCTCCAGGAGAATGCTGCCGTCGTCTTCTCCACGCAAATGACCAGGACGGCACTTGCGAACAAGAAGGCCATATGGGCCCTGGTGGCACAGCGGGTAAGTGCGGTGGGGACCGCACCCCGCAACCCACTGCAATGCAGAAAGCGATGGGACGACCTGCGGATACGCGTACGGAGCATACTATCCGCCAATCGCAACATTGCCACAGCTACCGGGGGAGGATCGGAATCACCCATCAAGTTGACCCCCTGGGAAGAAATCTGTGCCTCCACCATTGGAATGGAGAGTATAGAGGGAGTCGGAGGGATGGAGAAAGGAGTGCAGACATCCGAAGAATCAGGTAGGTGGGCCAACTAATACAATGCCAAATCCACAATGTCCAATCATGTGAAGTACCATGTGTCCACATAGTGCAACAGTAACACATGTCCAGGAGAACGTCCACATACATTGGCCTGACAGCGCACTTTAAAACTCACATTAAATACATAAATAATTAAAAACCCTAAAAACACCCTCTACACGTGCAGCAGGCACACCCTAACTGCAGGCTGCAAAACAACTGCATCCTCAATCCACACAAAAATGAAACCACCTCCAAGGCCCCGACCCAAATCACCCTCAGGTACCACCCCAATGCATGTGATACATTGCCATTCCAATTCCCACAGACCCATAAATAAAGCTCACCCTCCTTTACTCCACCACAGGGTCCGATTCAAACGACGAGCTTCAGGACACCCCTACCAGCACACCTGCAAAGAGGGCCAAGACCAACGGCCAAAGACCCTCCACCTCAGCTGCACGCATCAAGACACGGCAGCAGCACAAATCAAGTGGCAGCACACAGGAGGGAACATCAACAGGCACCCCAGCAGCCAGCATGCCCACAACAGCACCACCACAGGTCCCCCCAATGGATGCCACAGAAGGCACTGCCTCTGGTGGCAGCAGCACCATAGGTGACACCCCATTAATGGCAGCATGCTCCGACACAGAAGACGGGGATGTCGAAGTAAGATCCATCCATGACCTGTCTCAATGCCCCTGTTTGTTTCATCCCGTACACCATGAGGATACCACGCAGGGGCACCCACAAGACGACGACTGGCCATCCCCCACAAGCCCTGTGGCAAGGCAACATGAGGTGACCAGCCCCTCTGTGACACCACCGCAAATGGCCATGGCACAGCAGAGGCAACAGTCCCTCGACCAGGTGATCGTGCAACAGCAGCAACTGGCCACGCTCCTCAAGGACCATGCTGATGAATGTGGGGGTACTAAGGCAGCCATAGAAACATCAACTGAGACGCTTAGGGCAGAAATGGAGAGAAGCACCGAGAGCCTGAGAGTACAAATGGAGAGAAGCACCGAGAGCCTGAGGGGGGAACTGCATGCGACGTCCAAAGACGTATGTGCTGAACTTGCCGCTGTGCGCCGTGTGCTCACTGAGCTCTCACAAACCCTTAGGGACATGCATGGACGTGAGCAGGCAGAGACATCATCCATTGCAAGTTCCGTCCAGGGCAGCCCCCAACGTAGATCTGGGAGGAACCTGCGCTCCACAGGCAGGGGTGCCCCTGATACCCGGAGAGGGGGCTTGCAATAGCGTCTGCCCACTGACAATGAGCATCTTCAGACACTGGTGTTCGGGGGGAGGTAGGAGGGTGGAGGGGGTGTGTTGGGCTTACTTGGGTGGCGGGTCGATGGGGTGTGTAACATAATTTCACATATGCTATAAACATTTCACAATCATCCAATGAGATGTGTGGACATTGATCTTTGTGTACGAGGCCTTTATAGGCGTACAGTCCATATTGTGCATGTTCCAGACACACACAGTGCCACAAGTCCCGTGTCCATGTATCAGCCACCAGGCGTGAGTGCTAGAAGCATGAATCTATGATATCCTGACGAATTTCACGGCCCTCCTGTGCCTCGCGGACTCCTTGAGGTGCTGCCACATCCCCACCCTCATCATGACCATCTTCAGGTGCTTGCAGTTCTGCGTCAGGGGGCATGGGCACATTTCTACGTACGCACATGTTGTGTAGCATGACACATGCCATGACCATCTTTGCAACCTTCTCATGGCGGTACAGGAGTGCCCCGCCAGACCTGCTGAGGCAGCGGAAACGAGTTTTCAGTAGGCCGAATGCCTGTTCTATGACTACACGGGTACGTGAGTGGGCATGGTTGTAGTCCTCCTCATGCTGGTTCTGTGGGTTCCGGAGTGGTGTAAGGAGCCATCTCTTCAGTGGATACCCGGCATCACCTGTATGTGGACAATAAAGGATGTTTGTGGAATGACATTGCTACGTACGCACCCCCCCCTTCCTGCCAGGTCATTGCCGCATCACATACCCCACATTATCATGCATGGAATGAGACTCACCGAGTAGCCAGGATCTGTTCCCTGCGTGTCGCTCCATGTAGCGTGGTATTGTAGAGTTCCTCAAGACCATAGAATCATGGGTTGATCCAGGAAATCGGGCACAACAATGTGTAATGATCCTGTTGGAGTCACACACCATTTGTACGTTAAGAGAATGAAATTGTTTTCGGTTGCGGTACTGGGCCTCCATGGCATGTGGGACGACCAGTTCCACATGGGTGCAGTCGATGGCACCAATGCAACCCGGTATGCCGCCAAGTGCATGGAATCCCACTTTTGTGTTCGTAATTTCCTGCTCCGAGCGTGGTAGAGAGATGTAGTCGTCTGCGTGCTTCAGGAGGGCATCGAGCACTTGCAATAGTGTCCGTGAGAACAGTGGCTGTGAAATGCCATGCAACTGTCCGACTGTGTGCTGGTAGGTGCCTGTGGCCAGGAAGTGGAGTACAGACACCACCTTCAGTAGGGGTGGGATGGCGGTTGGGCTATCTATCATGCAGACAAGGTCAGCCTGTGTCATGTCCACAATGGCGGTTATGGTGTCCCGGTCCAAACGGTAGAGGGTGTGGATCTGCTCATCCGTGAGGTTGAACGGATGTGCTCGGAGGCGTGGGATTGCGGGCTGCCTGCGTGGTGGTAGTGGCTGTGCTGGCGGGCCTTGCTGGCCCTGCCTTGTCCTCCTCCTCCTCCTGCGTCTCCTCTGTGCGGCCGGTTGTTGTAGTAGTTGGTGTTCGTCTTCTTCTTGAAGTTGGAGTACTTGCAGTGCTATCAGGTCCCCCAGGGCCAAGATCGCTAGTCCTGCCGGTAGCATTTTGGAGTGGGTGTGGTTGTGGGAGGAGGTTGGGTGTGCAATTTATGTGTTTTCAGGCTGTATGGCCTCCACCTGTGGTGATTCATTCCACCTGTGCCAGCTGCAATCCCCTTTGGGCGAGCACCGTACCGAGGTTCACCGACGGGCGGGGCGTCCCATTTGTGAGTGAAGCCAGTTGCCATTTACACACACTGCCGCACTACATGGATGAATTTGTGATTTCATGCGGTCACAGATGCCTTTTCGACGTGATGTTGCAAATGAGGAATTCGAAGGACAGCGCTTTCGGTTTTCAGCTAGCGGCGAGGAGACGCCCACAGGTCTGACTGCAAGTATAACGTTCTATTGTTTAATGTCCTTGGGACAGGGGCCATGGCGAGTATGCTATGATTGATATGGATAGTATGGGATGCGCAATAGCGTAGTGGACAAAAAGGCAGGACGTTCCCAAATACATGTTACTTCACAACACTAGAATTCCGGGCTGGAGAACAGTGGATTTTGCAGACTGCATTACGCACAGACTCAATGGAAGTTTCAAATGTGATGTGAGTAAATAATCAGGCGTTTTCATACCGGGATGAGGGAATGATGTATGGATGCATGGACAGATGATTTGATGGAGAGTTTGCCATGTACAGGGCTTTTTGGAATCTATCCACCTCCCCTGCGCCATGTCATGCAGAGCTGCCATAGTGGGACCATCGTCTTTCTGCCCTTGTTGAACCCTCCCTGTCTCGACGCGCCTTCAGGCACTTGTGTCTATGCACGTTACTAATCCCATCTGATGGATTCTGTCTTCACAGACGCATGCACACAAACACTCGTTTGTAATGCTGTTTTCACCTCGATTTTTATGGTTGTGATTCGCAAGTGATTTTTGGGTGGGTATATTCCTTTTGAGTGGGCTAGCATGCATATGGCTGTAGATTTAGTGTGATCATTGAAGTGAGTTATACAATTGTAGTTCTGATGCCCATACTATTCTTTTTCATTTCATTTGGGTGACAGGTATCTCCTCCCCTTTTGCCGCTGCCATCTGTACGCCACTCCTGCAGATGGCTTTTACTCCCGACACCTGCTGCTTCGTGTCAATCAGTGGAGCACCATTACGATCTTATGGGACGATCGCCAATGGGCCACATGCCCTTACGCAGTGCTAGTGGCTAGGAGCAACATATCGTCCTTTCTGCTGGACTAGTGCCTACCTGATGGGACGGCCCTGCGGTTCTAGGCGCTTCCGTGTTGCCTTTTTGGACGTGGATGTAGCCCCTGTGTACCATGAAGGAACAGGGCGTCACACAAGCAGAAGCTGGTCATTTCTTGCGGATGCAGCCCACAATACTGGAATGTATTTAGGAGTTCATGACCTAATGGCTGTATGGCCCTTGGTGGTTTTGTGGTGCATTAAATGTCTATTCTGTTTTTGTTTGTCTCATTTTTCTGCTCATGTTGCTGTACTTGGACCTTCAAATGCCTGTGCTGCATCAGTGCGTCAATGGTGCCATGGCAGATATGGATGCCCACTCACAAGGCACTTGGAGCCCCTGGATTCATTTGTTTGTTGGCATGCATGGGTGACTTGTTCATTTCACTGGTTGCATAGTGTGACTTCATTGCACCTACGAGGAGTTGTGCAATGTGGCCAGGGAGTGGTGTACAGGCACTCAGTAGGGCCGTTTACGGTTGATTCGCGATGCCGTACTTCTCACCATGGCGGAATGGTACTTTCCGCCATGCTTGATGGCGTTAGGTACATGTCCGCTAGGGTCGGAATTCGCGTACCGTTGCGCCATGGTGGTAATTACGGTTTGGCATGGCGCGCGTGCGCGTACTTGGTGCAGTTAGCGTTGGCGTTCGCTACGGTGTCGCTAATGGCATCGTACTTTACGGTGACGGGTCGTAAACGCACCGAGCGCTATTCGATGGCGGTATTGCATTTCCGCCATCGTTTTTCGATTTCCGCCAGGGTCGTAATGAGGGCCACTGTCTACTCTCAAATCTCCAACTTTTTGCGTACTCCCTCCTTTCCACGCAACGTGTCCTAGGGAGAAAGCTTCACGTTTTGTTACTAATGCTTTTGTTTCTGCAAGTCTTCTCTTCTTCTACTTCTTGATCTCTGTTGGTGCCCCTCCTTTACGGTCCACACGTTCATCCATGGGTTTCTCCGGTAGTGTTTTATCCTGGTTCTCCTCTGATCTATCCAACCGTTCTTTTTCGGTATCTTGGGCTGGAACCTCTTCCTCTTCTCTCCCTCTACATTTCAGGGCCCCTGAGGGCTCAGTCCTAGGCCGGCTACTTCTTTCCCTTCCTACTTCCACTCTTTCTCCCTAGGCTCTCTTGCCATTCTTATCCGGATAACTCACAGATCTTTCCATCTTTCCCTGACTTTTTTGATATCCTTCCTTCTTCTCTCTCTGCTTGTCTACTCAATATGCAACGGTGGATGCCTCTATGCAATTATTGATGCCCTCTATGCATTCATATCTGAACCCTGCCAAAACAGAAGTTCTCCTCTTTCCTTCCGCTCGCTTTCCGCCTTTCCCCATCTCCTCAATCATTTTCCACCCTCCTTTTTCAGACACGGCACGCAATCGTGGAGTTATTTTTGATTCTTCTTTAACCTTTCCTTCTCACACAGTTAATATTTCTCAGAATTGTCGCTATCAGCTCTTTAATAATCATGAAATACGATCTGTCCTTTCTATATCTCCTGCCAAAGTTTTTGTTTCTGCTCTCGTTATTCGCTCGCCTGTTTAATGGCTCCTCCCTCCGTATGGGTCTTCCTGCTTTCTGCCTTGCTCCTCTTCACCCTATATGTAGCCATTCTGTTCAAATCGTTCTATCTCTTCCCCCTCCCACACTTCCATCTCTGCTGCTCACTATTCGTTCTCCGGACCTACTTGTCAGTTGCAACTTCTCTTTCATTTTCTTTGTCTTCTTGCCCCACCTTATCTTTCCTCACTGATCTCTTTCTATTCTCCTCCTCGGTCCCAGTCTCTTTTTCTTCTCTCTGTACCTAGACCGCCATGTGCACAGCCCCGTTTCTGTTCATTCTCTCTCCCAGCACCTCAATATTGGAACCCTCTTCCTCTTTCCATTAGTTCTTTAGCTTCTCTTCCCCTGTCCCATACTCATTTAGAGGCTCATTTAATCTCCTCTCCAGCCCAAATGTAACTTGTTAACATTTCTTTCTATCATTTCGCTCTTTATTGACCTGTTCATTTTCAGGGTACACCGCTTGGGCGTAAGCGCTTCATAAATTAAAGTAAATACATATATCCTTTTGGTCCAGTTCAATGGATTATATAGGCACTAATAACAGGGACTGGCGCAGGCATCAAGGTGCTGCTAGTATGCCTTGAGGTGTGTCAGTCAAAGCACAGGAAGATGGCGGCAGGACCATTTCACATTATAGACAAGAACCATTGCTAAACCATTTCCTATGGGATTGCGCCATTATAAAACACTTCTGTGAATCAGGCCTTAGTAGCTAGAGTGAGGAGTGAAAATGGAAGTAGCCTCTCCGTAGAGCAAATTCCTAAGCCTAAGGGATCGCACGACCTGCTTGAGGTGACCCTACAAACAAGATGGCACCCCACATTATGTGGTAGAAAGCACACGCGGTGCTCTTTTCACACTGGCTTTTGCCAAAGAGATGACTGGCCCAGCAGCATTCCTAGCCTCAATCAGGCGGGCCAAAGCCGTGACTTTTCCTGAATAAAAGAGTACAATTTAGCTGTGTGTGTTAAATTTAGGTGCTGAATGAAGTACCTATCTCTTTTAAGATTATGATTTCTTGATGATTTAGAAGTTGCTTCCTCTGCTGCTGCTGCAACAGATCTTAATCCAGTGTCCTCCTCTCTCTGTCCCACGCAGGTAAGAGTGGTCACCGGCATCTGCCCTTCTGGGTGGGTTTCATGCCCTGTATCCAGGGTCGGACTGGGACAAGAAATAGGCCCGGACACCCAAAATAAAGTGGCCCAACCCTCGCTTCAAAAAAGTGGCCCACCCAGCGCCTCAAAAAAAGTGGCCCTCAAACCATCATCCGTGAATCGCCTACCACACTTCTCACTGTGCAAACATGGATGTTTCTACAGTATCAGTGCCATTAATGAAACACAACCTTTCACCCCTTGACAAAACAGAAAGTGGCATCAAAAGTAGACTAATATGGTTATGATTTAACTAATATGATATGCATTTCATACAAGAATGGATCACCATATGTTTCATTAATATCTGTGTGTATAGATCCATATTGTCAAATTACTGTGAATACCAGCAGACGTCCGAGACGTCCAAGGTCAAATGATAATATGTTATTGTACAGCACTTACGCTTAAACTCTTTTTTATAGAACAAATATGCATACAATATCACCCAACCTGTGTTGGTATTCATTTATCGACCTCAGAAGGATGGAAGGCTGAGACGGTTTGAACCTGCAACCTGCAGATCATACACTCATCGCAGCAGCGAGCGCTCAACCCACTAAGCTATCATATCGGCTATAGTAAAATAGAGCAATTATTCCATAGTGTGGATACCATTAATCTGGTAACTGAGATACAGTGGCTTTCAAAAGGAGATGGGGATTTACACAGACCGTGAGAACCTTTCCAAGGCCAGAGACTCAAACATCCAAAGGCACAGTTAAGCAGTTGCCAACAGACCAGCACTGGACTCATTAAAGTGATTTGTGGCATTAAATACATCGTTGAGGGGCTCCAATGCCCCCAAATGATAGTTAAGCACGGTTACATGCCAACTGACCACATCTAATAAGAGTTTTGTGAAGTGCCTAAGTGAAGCAAACACCTGAATTTAAAGTGACTTATGTAAATTCTGGCAACGGAGGCCAAAAGTAAAACACGCATATATGGCTTTAAGATGCAACAAAGAAAAAGGCATGAAATATAGAGGGACGCAGCTCAGTTCCTGAATCTCAATTTGCCACACACCTTACAAAGGGTATGCCACTTAATTGCGCGATACACTCATGATGCTGGCAACGTGCAGCATGCACACCCTTTTAGCCACTGTAATAACAAATAAAGGCAGCGTTATCCGACACAATACCAAATGCGTCTTAATGAAATGTCCTCTAGGATTGAGGTTGATATTTTTTTAACATAAATTGGTTATGTCTGAAATATTCAGAGACCTTTATTGCATTAACAGTTCCATCAAAATATTACCAAAGAGTGTCCACTGTGACACGTGTCCAACTGCTGTCTGGTGCAATGCTAGAACAAAGTTTCAACCCCAGCGGTTTCCTACACTAAAAAAATGCAGCACCAAAATGCACTTTGGTGCATGTTTCGTAGTCAAACAACAGACAGGTTCTGAACATAAGTAGTACACCTTGCCCCGAATCACTAGAGACACACCTCCAAAGGCAACATACGCCAAGCCTCCTGAATCAAAACAGAGGACAAGTGCAACACACCAGAGATATTAATACAACAAGGAGATGGCTAAGCACTTGGTGGCCATCTTAAATGCTCATGGTGCCCACATTTACTGACATCGAAGACAGATGCTAAGGGACTTTCGAACAGCTGCAGAGTTTTTCAAACGCCACCTATATGGTCCTACAAACGAAGATTACCCGCTGACACTGACGGTGATGAACGCAATAGAGGAAACACTGTGGTGTCTTTCTGCGGGGAGGCTACGTTCCTTTAGATGCAATTGGCAATCACAGGGCCACTTGAAGTATTGTAAAATGACAAGTGCGACAGTGCCGTTACCCACGTGTCCTAATGACAGGCATCATAAAACAAAGACGCTTTTCCGTCCACTTGAAATGTTGACAGTAACATAGTATTCTAGTTGCAGAGCAACCGAAGAACTTCCTGCCACAGTTTCCATGGAAATAACATGTTCCACATCTCATGTGAGACAAAGAAGTGCCAGCTCCCTTCAAATCCACCTGATGAAACCCTTATTTAGTGCGGCGTCACAACACTGGCCAGAAACCTTCACATCTAGTGCTTTAACTGGATTAAAAAAAGTGTGCTGTGTTTAACCAAAATAGAAAGGGTTTTGTAAATAAACGTGTATGTGCAACAAGCAGATAGAAATGACATTCTCTATACAGCATTAGCTACACAATTCAGAGCCAATGAAAGAAAGGGACTTGAAACAAGTAGCAGTGTTCCTATTTTCAACATTTTGCAAAAACAGAGAAAATGAGTGACTACTATTAAAAAAGGCAAACCATTACATTGTTCTAAATGGGCACTTGATATCACGCCACTCACAATTTGCTTCAGAATGGCTGGGTGTGTGGGTTCGAAGTGGGGCGAAAATAACGGTTTGAAACATGTCATGCAAACACTCACTGATTCCCGGATTTTTCTGGCTAAACGTTGTGGCCACCAGCCCAGGGAGGAGAGTTTTCCTCAGCACTGAGGGGAGAGACAGCATGTCCTCTGCTTAATGTCCGACAACGAAAGGCGAAGAATAGCCCCGTCAACAGATGTCAACACCTGCTTTTCCCGGTTGCTAGTCCCAAAATCACTTCAGAGAGCCCAGCGCACTGTCACCGGTGTGTAATTCCAGCAGCTCCGCGCGCTGCCTGAAGACCTCTCCGCGCGCTTCGACCTAACTTCCGAACACTGGAAAAGCAGCCAACCAGGAAGGAGCCCGAGCTTCAAACGCATGCCACAGTCTCTCCGCACACACCTTTCACTCGCTGGACGCCACATGAACGGGGGTAGCGCAGGGAGGGAAGGAGGGAGGAAAGTGCTGCCCTCCCCCCAGGCCACCTTACTTACTGTGTATCATTTGGACTATAGAATGTTGTTCTAATAGCTTTGCCACTCACATTTTTACTTGAAATGCGCTCATGATGTTGGTGAATACGGTTTTCATGCCTTATTTTTTCACCTTCTCTGGTTCGCATAATTGGTAATTACTCTTTGAAGTAAAATACCGTCTATAACAAAATGGCAAAATAATGCCCTGTTGTAAGCTCATATCTACCAGTTTACCACTGGTGGTAAAATTACCGCTGGCAGCAAGCACTTTACCTCCGGCGATCACCATTACTGAACAAAATAGGCCTGGAGCTGGGTGAAGAGGAGAGTGGGTGCTGAACGACGCCAAACCCGAGGAAACGGGGATCATGGCTGGGGGTATGCAGGCCAGGAGCTGGAGAGCAGAGTCTGTGTAATACAAAACACTGGGAGGGAGCAGGCCGGGCTGAGGCAGCCCCGCCCAGCCCTGCCGCTCCCTCCCAGTGTTTTGTAACACTGACTGCTGCTGGCGCCAGGGTGTCGCGGGCCGCGGCAGTTGGCCGCCGGCCCGCCACATTTATCAAAGAAAGGTAACATTGAAGTGTTACCTTTCTCTGCATCTGCGGCGGGCCGGCGTCGGCGGGCGCGGGGCTGCATTTGCAAAGGATCTGTAAGTAACTTACTTACAGATCCTTTGCAACTTGCATCCGTCCGGCGAGGCCGAGGCCCTGGGGGATGGTTCCTGAAGTGTGAAGACCACGCCTGGGCTGAAACCAGCCCACATGGGCTTCAGGAACCGGCACCCAGGTCTCCGGCCATGATTTTGCATCGGCCACGGGCCGATTGGCCGATGACCCAGTCCGACGCTGCCTGTATCTGCACAGGGTTGTCCAACTCCAGGCCTCGTGGGCCGGATCCAGGTGGATTTTCAGGATACCCCTCATTAATATTCATCAGATAAATTTGCATATAATGATTCTAAATGTTTGCACATTTCTTCTCATGAGTAATAATGAGGGATATCCTGAAAACCCATCAGGATTCTGGCCCTCGAGGCCTGGAGTTCGACAACCCTGGAGGACTGGGTGTGAGGGGGTCGCAGCCGACGGGGTCATTCGGATTGTGGCCAACTGTACACAATGGTTTCAGAGGACACTTTAAATGTGGAAGCGTGTGAGAACAGTTGTGGGGCGTGCGGACCGTACACCTTCATTCATCATTCACACCCTTCTCTCCACAGTGCCACCTTTAGCATAACACGAGTGGTATGCTACGTGTTCTAAGAGATACACAGCAAAAAAAAACAATACAATTGTAGGATTGTTATGCATACGGGGAAGGGCCAGGACCTGTTTGATTTCTCTCCGCGGCCCGTCCTGGGATTTCTGAGGCCTTGTGTCGCGAAAGACCTGCAGAGTCTGATCCTAAATTGCATACATATAGAGATCCTCAGAAGTGACATCACAGAAAATGACATTAGAAGGTGCATCATCAGAAATGAATACTCTGGTAGTGACATTAAAAGGTGCTTCTGTGTACAAGCCGAGAGAGAAATACATGTGTGGTGTGTAATTATATGAATGGTCACTAGTATTATATGTCTAGAAACTCTATAGAGTGGCACGCCATGAGCGAGTTTATTTAAAGAGTAAAAGCTGCAAACTGCATCACTTCCAAGGGCTCCCATATTTGGCAGCTTAATCGGTGTAAGGTAAAATCATTTGCCCAGAATCGCACACCGTGATTAAAGTCGTGAAGCCGAGATCTGGGCCCAGTCTGCAGTTTCCGCATTTGACAGTCTTCCAAGCTTTACTTCAAGTATTCGTTAAGGTCTGGTTATCGCAAGCTTACAAAATAAATCATTTTTAAAGCAATGCCTTGAAAAGTACAAAAAAGGCATAAGTAACTAACTAAACAGTATATACCTTGTTATAGAAACATGTCGAGCACACAGAATATGATTATATATTTATTTTTCCCCATCCTTAATGGAAAATTACAGTAGCAGCCTGAACACATTTGTGAAGCTTAACACATCTCGTTTGGGTTTCCATCTGTATTTGCACACCCAGTGAAAGCAGATGGAACACAATTGGAGGTCACTTGCTTGAGTCATTATGTCACAGCATGCAGCCTTATTCTCCACTCCCATTTCTTCACTTAACATTCCCGCCTCTTCTGGCACAACAGCTGGGCCATCAACCTGTTAACACTCTATTCTAATGGGCTGCTGACACAAAGCAGGACATTAGAGGAGCCACCAGGGCTCCCTGCTCCTTGAGCTATCACTCGAAAACGTGTGAATCCGAGTCACGAGGGCTTTGGAAAGCCACACAAACGACGTCAAAAAAACTTTTTGCCGTCCCAGAGTGCGGGACGCGGGACAAAGTCCTTTAAATCGGGATAGTACCGGAAAATACGGGACAGTTGGCAAGGCAGTCAGGAACCAGCGATGGGCGTGGAGAGCTCTCATCTGAGTCATCAGTATCGTGCAGATGGCGTGTGGTTCCAAGTTGGTGATGAGTCAAGGATGGCTGCGGGTTCCAGGGTGGGTTCTAAGGTGGATCCTCAGTGCTGACTACTGAGTGCAAAGCTAACTCAAATGAGATGTTAGTGCAGTGTGAAATGACCACAGAGATGTTTTTGTTTCACTCGGCCTGGGGATCTTCTAGCACAGACTGAGGTGACTTCTTCTGCTTTCTCTTGATGGATGTCGTTGGAGATGACGTGGGGGTTGATGGGATCTGATGTATGTTAGAGGATGAAGGCCCAGGCGAATGACAATCAGAAGAGATCCCATGCGGCATATAAGCCATTGGGGACTTTCAGTCACTGAGTTTACTTTGGAATCCTGGATGAACTGCCTCCATCTTACCTTCTGAGTCTTTACTATGGGAGTTCTGAGATGGATGTGGGCCAGGCCTTGGTGAGTGACAGGGGATTCCACTGGGCCCCACGGGTGCCAATAAATGGCTTGGCTCCTTTTAGACAGTAAAAGGCAACTTCTGCTTCCCTCCCAGGGCTACTGAGGATGACTGAAGGAGGGCCATGGGGGCATTGGGATTTCCACGTCCAACAGCTCTGCAGGTTCTCTAAGGAACGTAGACAGGAAAAGGGCGAATTCCTTTTCCTGGGACATTAGTGCTCTGGGAAGTGGTCCTGTAGTCTGGTAGTAGATACTTTCGTGTCCTGTTTATATGGATCAGCCATTTAGGGACACGATCCACAATGTTTTGGCTGCAGACGTGGATTCCTGTGGCACAGAATGGGGGGATTTCCAGATTTATTCGAATTTTATAGCCAACTGTATCTGTGGTGGTATTGGGTTCCCGATACCCGCTCCTTCATGGACACACATTCTCCTCTTGAGTGTCCTCCGGTGGGCAGCACACAAACAGGGGTGCACCCTTGCTTTACCAAATTACCCACTGAGAGAGATTCACCAAAATGCCACAGATGGTGGAAGTGACGCCACATGTCACAGGGAATGACATCACAGGGAGTGACACCACATGGCCTTTTTCTTGACAACATTGCATAAAGCTGTCTCATGAAGTGGCATCCATAAGATTTAAAATGACAAACTCTTACTAAAGCAGTTAGACGGCTCCTTTACTGCTATGCTCGTCATTCATAGTCCAGTTAAACCCTGCATGCCCTCTACTGCCAGTATATGCCTAATAAGCCTGGCACAACCTCACATGCCAAAGTGTTTCCATCATATGTCCACTGCACCACGAATGCCCAGTAAGGCTGCTGACACATGGCATAGTCACCATAGTTAAGGCACACGTGTCCAGGGGATGCTGTCATATAATGTCAAGTGCATGCACATAAGCCCCAGTAATCCAATGTTAAGCCAGTTAATGCCTTACACACCTGGTATAGTTATCATGTGTAGGTTGTAGCCTAATTTGTCCAGTTGCTGCTGCCATATGCCATCTGCACCATCATATGCCCGTGTGATGCCATCTCATGCCAGTTAACCCCTAAAAGCACTGGTATAGGCACAGCGTGTGTGCCACTCTTACACTCCCTGCAGTCTTCCATTTGCTGCTGGAAGTGGAGGAGAGGGAAAGGGGTTGTAAGAGCAGAAGGTAAACTTGGCTGAGAGAGGGTCCTGTTTTCTTTCTCTCTGTAGTGCTGCCACTGTGTTCTCTGGCCGAGGGGCTGCAGCCGCAGTATCAGGGGTTCCCAAGGGTGACCCTCAAATGACATCCCTACACACACCTGGGAAGCAAAAGGTAATGAATGCCATGCATGTATGCTCAATTATATATATTATATATGCCAAAGACAATCCAAGTGTATCCACATTATTAGAGTTCAACAGACAACAAAATGAAGGTGGGCATGGTGGGCAAAAGGCTTAGTGGAGATGGAGACGCAAAGGACTATGTTTAAATCATGCCAGCCTTCAGTAGGTTTTCACATGCTATGACTGGCACTACCCCATTCCTTCATGCCTTTTTGAGAGCAGTCAACACGGTTTTTCATTCTCTTGCCTGCTTGCACGTCATTTCAGTGCCCCACTTAAATCTTTGAGTGGAATGCATGGGGGAACTTCTGAAGTGTATGGCTCTTTGTGAAGAGAACAAAGCAGAAGCAGACAAAACAGATAAGCCTCTCCATGGTGAATCCTTGAGCAGTCCTTCTAATGCAAGAGCTTCGTTCTTCCTATCCCTGATGAAGTAATCTGAATATAAAGAAATCTTGCAAATAAATCACTTTGTTAGCCTAACTAAGGTATCATCATGTTTTGTTTTTTGGAGCAACAGGAAATTGTCTTTGTCTAAGAGAAAAGATTTTCATTTGGGCCAATTTGCATGCCCACAAAGCCTTGCTTTTGTGGCTCAAAACTGGAGAACTTCCAGCGATGGCTACCAGGTGGCACGATGGAATGTGTGACTTGGCTCAAATGTACTTTCCTACTTTCACATTTCGTGTGAACGGTTTTTTTCAAACCTTTTTAAACCCATCATAACTTTCTTGGTACATATGTACATTTAATAAAATTTGAAATATTTGTATAGTCACCTGGATGAAGTGTGTTTGACTGATTTGGAGTAGTGTAATGATTTCACCTGGGTGTAACGAGTCAACAAGCTGCTGATATTATCTGTCTGGACCTTGTTTTAAGTGGTTTTCTGAGGTTGTTTATAGGGTTGTGTGGCAGGTATGTTTTAAGGTTCATGGTGAGCGCTATATGTAAGACGGTGTTCTCTGTTTTTTGGTAAATGGCAAACTGCGACGGATCCACAAGTGAGAGATGGAAAACAGCTTGGAAGGAGAAACAGAACTCACACATGAGAGGGAAAGAGATGTCACATGGGCTGCTCAAAGATGGAACGCTTCAGGGATTGTTATGTATTTCCAGTTCAGGGCACAACAAGACCCCAGAAAATAATGAAAGCACATTTGGAATGAACCTTCTTACGCTCAACATCCCTGGGAGGTACCACTCACAGAGAAGATCCACATTCATGGGTCCAGAACTCATGGGCCATGCGTGGGCTGAACACAAGACCCCTCTGGTGCTTCTCCGACTCTGGCGGCCACAGCAGGGGTGCAGCATCGTGAGAACGGGTCTGAGTCAGGTTGGAGGTAGAGGTGTGGTGACTCAACTCGGGGCTGTTCAGTGCCATATCGGAAATGGTGTACGGGTTTGGCGGTGAGTCATTCTCTCGATACAGAGCCTGGCGGACACTGAATGTGATAATACTCAAGCAAAGCTCCAGAAATTCAGCCACGGTGCAGACCGAGACCCCGATCCAAAGGCCAACAAGTCCCCCGATACTGGAGATGAGATCCACAAGCTGGGAAAGAAATAGCGAAAAAGAGGTCAGAGGTGTCTAGAATAGCATGCAGGACAGGTCAAACGCTGAAGATCAAACCTCAATGGTCATGTTGAAGGACATGGATAGAGTGGGCTGGTGACGTCACTGGTGGGGAAAGCAACATGTACTAGACAGATCAAACAGGGGTGGGACAAGCAGGGCTCAACTTGTCTGAGAGTGATGGATTTAGCTTGGTGGTAAACCACTGGGGACAAAATATCAACCAGGGCAAGAGAGGTTCAAGCTCGAATGATTGACTAGAGGTGGGCATGCCAGCCACATGGCCCGGTATCACTAGTGCTTCTAGTCGCTTCATTGCCTCCAGCTCCTAGAGTGCATCCAATACCCCTAGTATATCAAGAACCTCCAGTGACCCCACTACCCCAAGGAGTGCCAGTGGCTGCAGTAACTCACCTGCATGGCTGGAGTTTCCTCAATGAGCTCATAGTTCAGTTCTTGATAATAAACCACAAGTTTAACAACATTGTCCCTGAAAAAAAAGAAGAAAAAAAGAATAATCAGGTGAAAGTCATTTTAAGATGAAAAGGGCTAATTTTAAACTAAACTGAGTGGTCCATTCTACCCATGAGCGTCTTCTTTTGGCTGCCTCCGGACCCCACAACAAACATGGTAACTGCTGTGTTTACTAATCCCCAAGCCAAGCCTCCTGCTTTACTGCAGAGGCACCACCAATGGGTGGTCAAGTGGGGCCACGGCCACCCTTATAAAAACGCTGCCCCCCCCACCACCAGCCCGCCTGACGGTTATGTGTTTCTTTTGGTGTGCCACACCAGTGACCTCATTGGGCCACCCCTATGAAAAATGTCTTGTGACGCAAGTGCTTTACTGAACAGCTTTCATGGTCTCTGCTCACAGATACTGAGCAGGTTTTGCCTATTGGTTCTTGGTGGCTTTGACCTCTGGCCCGATGCACGCACTGACGATGCCCCATATCTCTGAGCTGTGCTCTTTCTGCACTCACCCCTCCACTCTTCTTGTAAGCGCACTCACGCAAGGACATCCCGGGGCCCATTTTCACCCATAGCACCAATCAACCACTCCTCAACACCTCATTTGATCTGACCTAATGTGAATGTGGCTAGAAAATAGGGGGTGACGAAGCAAGTGGGCGTGCCACATCAAACCTACCACATCCTGTCAATCGTGTGTGACTATGGAGTCATTTCTCTCTAGCACACTGCACACTATTTTTTTATTTATTTGTTATTGTGCATTTGTGAGGTGCTTTTACAAGTAAATTGTGTTTCAAAAAGCCCACAAGGCAACAGGGAGGAAACATGGGATTGAAAACAAAATATGCACTGGAGGATAAAGATGAACCTACTAGGCATTGTGAGTATTCAGAACATGCAAGTGCAGAGAGAGAAGAGGGGGAAGAGGTGTTAAACGGGATATGATATTGTGCCTCCTTTATTGTATATATTGGCCTAAGCCCAGTCGCTCTGCGAAGAAATCCGCGCTGCAAAGTTCCGAACTTAGATCGACTTAGCTGCCATTTTAGGTCCATCTGCCATTTTGATTTCCATTCCAAAGTAATTCTGTGTTCTAAAATAGTGGACAGTGTTTCCCGCTTGTAACTGAGCCGTCCTGACCTTTGTACAGAAGTTAATATCTAAACTGTCCGTTGGCCGAATATTTGGGTCGAGTAAAGAGACCTTGTCCCATGCCTGACTTGTAGACAGAGGATTATGCGCGCCAACAAGTCCGATCCGCGGACATACATCAACTACAATGCTGTCTAAATACTGAACGTGGACACTTGTTGAACTACATTGTATAGGACGTTTGTTAAGGCTTAATGTTAGATCAGAGAATACACTGTTGCCATTGTGACTTATTGAACATGTAAACTGAAAATGGCCACTGCAGCAGGATCCTCGGGGTGGGCAGGAGCCCTCTCCCATCTCGTCGCCTACACGGATCCATCGATGCTAATGCTGCTGGAGCAGCTGATTTCCTCCCATGCATCCTGCGTGTGCACTCCGGAGCAGGTGAGCGCGACTTTTGCGGCGTGCTCCTATTGTGCCCTGTGCCCCTGCAAATCAGAAGCACTCGAGCCGTAGTAATTTTCGGCCACGGCCTGCCCCTGAGATGGCCGCCATCGAGTTGTTAATGCGTTGCTAGGCAACGCCCGCACTCATAACGAGGCGCATCCGCCGGCAGGCGGAAGAAGCCGGCCCTACCGTGATAAGGCCTGCAGTGAAAAGGCCCTGTTTTGCCTCCTGTTTTCCGCACTGTTTGCCGAGCAGAGATTCCAACAGACTCTTTCAAAGGTGAGTGAGACATAAGGTCCCCTCAAACACACTGCTGCTTGACCTAGCACCTCTCAAATTGAAACACTGCTTATAGCGTGCGTCCAGCGTTACGTGCAACTGTAATAACGTGCTACTACCATCTCTACCTCGCGCCATCCCGCCACCATTGCCGTTGTGCTTGTTGAGTTATACCCTGCCTAGACACTTCGTCGCCACTCAATATGCTAGTGGCCCGCATACTGCATTTTTCTGCCATATGTCTGATTCTTGAATCTAGGAGGATTGATATCGCTTACCTGCATACTGCATTTTTGCCATATGTATGATTCTCGATTTTAGGTAGGTTGGCATTACTTGCCTGCACACTGCACATCTTGCATTTAGCCCCATGTTTACTTTTCCATTTTAGGTGGCTTGCATGGTCGCTAACAGACCACACGTGCTTGTATGCTAAATTATGACTCCTCATCCTCTATATGCTCTTATGTATGCACATCATTCTCCTTGCGCAGTATCCGCACAGCGCTTGTCATTAATCTAGCTGTTCGCTATTTGCGGCATGCACACAGTCAGATTAGCTGAATCTCTGCCTTTGAGTTATTGATTGCATTTTGCACATGTACCTACCTAGTCAGATTAGCTGAATCTCTGCCTCTGAGTTATTGATTGCATTTTGCACATTTACCTAACTAGTCAGATTAGCTGAATCTCTGCCTTTGAGTTATTGATTGCATTTTGTATTTGTACCTACCTAGTCAGATTAGCTGAATCTCTGCCTTTGAGTCACTGATTGCATTTTGTACATGTACCTACCTACCCAGATTAGCTGAACCACTACTCCTGAGCCTTCAACTGCATCTCTGCACATGTACCTACCCAGCAAACTATACCTGAACTACCACCCCCCGGCCGTACCCACCTTTGCCCAGCGCAGAACCCCTCTACGCACCTCCCAGTGCTCGCCCACCTCAGCGCACAGACGGCTAGGACACCTGGATCACGATATGTGACCACTGCCACCTGTTAGCCACCTCATTCTTGCTACCATCGCAGGGTTCATCATTGCACATTGCTCTATCCCCCCACTCCCAGCACCACTAAGACCAACCCTCGTCACTCCACCCCACACTTTCCCACAATGCCTATTAGTAACCCATACCTCAATGACCCGGCCCTATGGCTCCAACACTTCGCCACCAAACCTACACCTAATCAACCGTGCACGCTCCAAGTCAGGAATCTTAGACTTGGATCCAGATTGCCCCGTGCCCCTCGTGCCACTGGCATTCAGCACACACATAACATCAATATTACACGGAAGGCACCACCATCCCTTAGCACCATTTCCTCCAAAGAACTTAAGGGTGCCCTCATCAACGCTAGATCTATCACGGCCCACGCGTTGGACATCTCCGACCTCATCACTACCCAAAACCTCGATTTCATAGCCATTACCGAAACCTGGTTACACGCAGCCTCTGGCCCACTCCTTGCCCTCGCCATCCCCAACGGCTACTCTATCATTAGAGCGGACCGTCAATCAACTTCCAAAGGAGGTGGAGTCGCATTCATACACAGAAATATTACACTTAGAATCATCCCCAACACTGAGCTGAGCTCTGCAGAATCCTTCCCGGTGAAACTCACCCTATCTCCAACTAACACTGCTACTCTCCACCTTATCTATAGACCTCCTGGTCCACTTGGCTCCTTCATAGATGACATCACGGCCATCTTGACTGTCAATACCAAACCCAACGCACAGGTATTGCTTCTAGGTGACCTTAACTTGGGCCTTCTCGACACCAAGGATCACCTGGCCTCTGAGGTCGCTACCACATTAGTTAACTTAGGCTTCCAACAACGCATTGACGAACCTACCCATATTAAGGGCAGGATGCTCGATTGGATCACTGACCTTAATTGCAACACATACATAACTTCCAACCACGCTTGTGCCTGGTCCGACCACCACATCATCATCTTCCACTTACCAGCGACCAACCCTCGCACTACTCCCACAATAGCTCCTGCCATTCCCACAAGGAATAAAAAAGACATCACCAAGGATAAACTCCTCCCACTCATCCTTCCCATCTTGAATAAATGCGTGTCCCGTCATAACGACCCTACTGTCTTAGTAGATATCTTCAATCAAACACTGCTTAAAGCCATTGACAAAATAGCACCGCTCAAATTACGGAAAGCCAAACAACAAGCCCACTTGAACTCCTGGTTCACCCCGCAGTTAAGAACTTTACGCAAAGTAAAACGTAAGGCTGAATCACTCTGGAAGAGCCACCCGTGTGACTCCAACAAAGATCGCCTCATCATCATCACCCACAATTACAAAGAAGCGATTCTACAAGCCAAAAAGGAGACCTACAACAAACATATCTTACAAGGGGAATCTAACACTAAGGAGTTATTTAAAATCCTTAAAGTATTGGAATCCCTATCCCCTGCACCTGACACCTCATTAAAGACAGCGAATGGTGTAACAACATCGAACGCTCTCCTAAACAAAATCACCACCTTGCAATCGAAAATTTATGCAAAACAAACTACCTTACTCACCAACCCCCTTACTAAACCAACCAGCAAACCCTCCAATACTCAGACGGCCTCTTTTATTCACACCCCCTTTAGCTTCACCCCACTCACCATCCTTGAGGTTGAAAACATCATGCGCAATTTAAAACCCTCTAACTGCCAAGGTGACTCTTGCCCAGCTTCTATCATCAAGGAAGCAGCACATGAGCTTGCTCCTTTTATAACCACCTTCATCAATTCTTCATTCCTAACTGGTACAGTACCCAACAACCTAAAGGACGCGTGGGTTATCCCGCTCCTAAAAAAACAACTCTATACCCTGAAACACCAACTAACTACAGACCGATCACCAGTGTACCGTTCCTACTCAAAATACTTGACAGAGCAGCATACCTGCAGATTCCGAACTACTTAGAGACCAATAACCTCCTTGGCTCAAGACAATCTGGCTTCAGACCTAAGCACGGGACTGAAACAGCTTTACTTGATCTCAAAACCCAAATTGAGGACCTTAAAGACAATGGTAAACTGGCCCTACTACTACTTCTGGACCTATCAGCTGCTTTTGATTTGGTCAATCACCAAATACTTTGTCGGCACTTGAAGGCAGCGCACACTTCTCTGACAACGCTTCTAACTGGATTAGGTCATTCCTTGACAACAGGCACATGAGAGTTTTCTCCCCTACTGCATCGGCCGATCCCACATCAGTCCCGTGTGGAGTCCCGCAAGGATCTTGTGTCTCCCCAACCCTCTACAATGTCTTCGCCAAACCTCTATTTGATGTGCTTTACTTTATTATCTGGGTGTCACCTACACGAATTACGCTGATGACACCCAGATACTCATACCCATCACTGGTGACTACATTGCTGACTCTAAAGCCCTTAATGATATTTACCTTGTCATACAAGCCTGGATGGCCCAGCACGAACTGTGCCTCAACGATGACAAGACTGAGCTTCTCATCTTAGGCACGCAACAGAGACTTAACAAACTGAGTCCCTGTTTGGCTCCTTTAACATTGACGGTAATCTGATTAAAGTATCTAAAGACACCAAAACTCTGGGTCTATACCTTGACGCCTCCCTGACACTCACCAGACAAACCAATGCAGTTGCCGCTGCGTCTGCATACACCTGCAAATTGATCTCGGCCTGCGGCCCATTCCTTACTGCCCAAAATTGCATTACCCTGGCCAGGACCGTGGTTATGTCCAAATTGCATTACTGCAATGCACTGTACCAAGGCACTAACCAGGGTAATCTCAACAAACTTCAGACGACCCAAAACAATGCCATTAGAGCAGCCCTCAACATCCCCCGATCAGCCCACATCTCAGAAAACAGGAAGAACCTCAATTGGCTCTCAGTTGCCCAAAGGATCTCCCTGAAAGCACTGGCCCTCACATACAAATGTGTTAACAACCAGACCCACTCTTACCTAGCCTCGCGATTCACTCAATATGCTCCAGCACGTGCACTCAGGTCTGCACAAACTCAAGGTCTTGCGATCCCTAGATTCAAGCTTCATTCTGCCGGGGGCGCTAGCTTCCCTGTCCTGGCAGCCAAGCTTTGGAACACTGTACCACTCACGATCAGAACGCTACCTTCCTTTAACCAATTCAAACACAAAGCCAAGCTTTGGTTAGCAACATCCCACTTACAACCGCTCTTCTATTTGGACCGGCCTTCTGGGTCCTAGCTCTGTTCTGCTCCGCCCTGATTATTGCCCTGATTTTGTAACGTCATCTGTATACTCTGTGTACAACCTGCTGGTACTTCTATGATGATTTGTCTACTACAGTAATGTAATGTTCCACTACCTGTAATGTAAAGGGACTTCTATGTTGCTATGTTGCTATGTATACTACTGTAATGTAATGTTCCACTACCTGTAATGTAAAGGGACTTCTATGTTGCTATGTATACTACTGTAATGCAATGTTCCACTACCTGTAATATAATGTTCCACTAATATATGCGCCCGGTTGCCTTTGGGCCTGGTCTGCGCTATACAAATAAAACAAATACAAATATGCATATAGTTGGACAAACTAGAAGTGAACTCGGCACGAACCCTAGACTGAGTATCATTAACCTGTAGGGGGGCTGGACATTACGATCAGAAATGTATAAAAAGTGTAAATGTTTAGACGTCCAGTACCTCTCACTTCTCACACCGAAAGAACTGGTATTCGCTGTGATGTACTGATGGCCAGATAGCTATCTGATACTTTGTTTCTTTGTAAACTGTACATTATAGAATAAAGATCTGTGAATCTTTATAATCCAGTGTTTGATGTATTTCCTTTTGGGGTACTCAGCCTCGATATTTCCTTTTGCTTTTACAGAGGGAGTGGGAGGTGAGTGCCGGAGTGTTTGTGCTCGTGGGTGAGCAACGGATGCAAGTGCCAAGTATAATAAGTGGGTAAGTGCAGGCCTACAGTGGCGTAGGCCAGTGGGTGCTGAGGCAAGTTCTGGGTGTAGGCAGATGCTGAGGTGATTGGGTGTGGGAGGCCAGGGCCCATAAGGACACATAAAGGCCCTGGTCACCAATCACTGCGACTGTGAGATTAGCAGAGGAGGGAAGAAAGGCAGGAGGAGGTGAAAAGGAAAGTCTTGAGGAGCTCCCGGAATTTGAGGAGGTCCAGCTCAAGATGAAGAGGAAGGGAGAGGCTGTTCCATAAGAGGGAGCCAGCTGAAGAAAGAGGTCAGCCCCCGCTCCTCTGTTTAGCAAAACGCTTTACACACAAATTGTTGGTACCAGAGTAATGTAGAGTTCTAGAGGGAGCGTATTTAGTAAGAGAAAGTTCCAGATAGCTTGGTTCCTGGCACCAGACAGCCTTATGGATGATGGAGAAGTATTTTAATTTAATCCGTGCAGCAACCAGGAGCCAGTGAAGAGTTTTTAGGGCAGGAGAGATGCGGTCTCTGGACATTGTATCTGACTAAGTTTTCTGTCATGTTTTCTAAGTTATTTCATTTTTTTTTGTTGATGTGCGGCCTGCAGTCTGCTCCTACAAACCCCTTGTAGACACATTCAAAGGCTATTTGGATTCATTTTATTTATGTTTCAGGGTGGGCTTCACTTTACAGGCTGTGACCCTGGTGCTGCTTGAAGTGTTTCAGACACATGCAGGGGCTACGGCTCCTCCAGCTAGACCATGCCGTATGCAGGATATTTCCAGTCTTGGGCCCTCTTTTGGTGTCAGCAGTAGGGTCTTCACAGCAGGGTCCCCATCCTTTTACCCCACTCCTGGCAGTGGGATTTATGCCACTTGGTAGATTTGAAAAAAGTGTGAATGGCAAATGGAGCTTGGCAGAGTTGGAGACCTCTGACCATTCTTTGCAGAAGCGTCCTTTTCGTTGTGGTTAGGTGTACCTACACCTATCCAACCCACACCAGGGTTTCTGTGGGAGTTGAGACATTGCTGTTCAGGTTCATTTCATTTCTGGTCCTTAGCGGTCTGCCACCTGCAGCTCTCCAGGGGTTTTGGACTATGACTTCCATGATCCTTTGCTATTGCCTGTTCTTGATAGGATTGATGGGAGTTGTAGTCCAAAACAATTAGAGAGCCAAAAGGTTGCAGACCCCTCCCAAATTGTTCAATTGGCGTCTGTTATAGAGAGCTGTAGACCAAGCACATTCTGTATGCTGGATTCGTTGGGCTCGTGTTTTGTTAGTAATGTTGGCCTTGCTGCAGGGGTTCACCTCATCCCCTCATCCCTTTTTGGCCTCTTCCCTTTCTGGGAGTGTCCTTTTCTGGTGGACTTGCTTCACTTGGGCCTACCTCGGTTTGAGCTGGCAGACCGTTACTGACCCTGTACGCCCCCCCGCCCCAAGCATGGGGTGATTGCTAATGGCACCCTGGGGTTCAACTGGGGTGTGACTAGTTTTATTTTTTAATTTGTTTATGGGAGACGGGCTCTGGGTTTATTGCATAAGCCCAATCTCCTGTAAAAAAAAACAAGATGGCCGTTGCCATAGAAAATAGAAAAAGGATCAAGTCTGTCCTTGTTAAAAATCTAGGTGGTTTCAGGAACTAATGGCAAAGTACTGCATATGCATGATTGGCTGGATGGTGAAGATGCATCAGGTTTTCAGACTTCGGGTCTATCTGGACGGAAAGAATGACACCTCACAGGCATTGCTGGTACCTGCTTCAAGTCTTATATAATAAGTCACTACTTGTTTGTTTATGTTCTGCATGTTGTAGGTATGTCTGTAGCAATGTTTGCATCCAACGTTAAAGTGAATCATGTAGCAATTCAATGGAAATAAACACCAGTGTGGCATTGGCTTCCAATGGTGGTGCAGAAGCTGAGGGCTTATTGGGGGATATAATACTGGTTCCAGACTTCCTTGGAGACATGAGCTTTGAATTCCACTTCACACGTATCAGTGGGTTAAACCACCTTTCCTTCACCTGCGTGCAGGAGTAGTGAATTTACATTCCTAACACAGTCCTTTTGTTGAGACTCTCGGCCGGTGATATTTAGGAGAGGAAGTTATAAAATTCCAAACCTTAAAACTGGAAGTCTTTCCATGTTTTTACATGTCAAAATACCCCCATGCTTAACCTGCTGGGAGTAAAATACCCAGGACAAAATAATTGGAAGTCAATTGTTAGGTAAAAAAAAGACAGGCAGAATTGTCTTGCCTTTTGTTTTAAAGTCTGAGAAAAAAATATAATACAAAGTAGCAATTGGGTTTGGTAAAGTCCCAATCTGGCCAGATGGAGAGGAGGAACTGCCTCAGCATGTTTAAGAATGCTTCTCAAGTTCCAGAGCTGGAAGTCATATTTTAAACACAGTGATATCTGCACAAGTCTTGGACTTCCTGTGTCCTGTTTTCCCTTCTTCTGGACTTACAAACGCCTAAAAGGAATTACCTGAAGCACTGCTCTCTGGGATGCTGCCTTGCTGTAGTAACTTGCCCCCTAGCTTGGTAGAGCGGTGGTCCATTGCTCTACTTACTTTACGGCATCTGCAGTTGGGACTTTGGCAGTGAACTTGTTCACTCTTAAACAGCTGTGTTATCCTGCATTGTGATGGTGTGCATGCTTGGCTACATTCTTCTGAGGACTCGGTTGTGGTGCATGTGCTCGTCCCTTGTAGGTTAAGCCTCTTCGGACTGGGAGTCGCTAGGAGCTCTGCGTATTTTTGTGCTCATATGTGGTGCTGCCTTACGTCCACATTTTCGATCCATGGGTTGGTATGGGTCATTTCCCGAAGTTACAGAGAGGCGTTTCAGCCCTTGATTCTTGCAGTTTCTCTGTATAGTTTGCAAGGCGGTTTTTTGCTATGTTCAGGTGATTTCTTTGACACTGGTCATTGTACTCTCACCTGTCTTCGAAATGTAAATGAGATCCATTGGGGTATTTGGTCCCTTGTACAATCCACTTTAGTATCAAAGTATTTTTTTGCTTGATTTATTATGGGTGTATGTTGGTGACCTAGGTTCAGGGTTCAGTTTCCAGATGCCTGCCTCTTTTTCACATCCTCATTTGCAGCAGCTTCTATGGATGAATTGTTGTCAATGTATGAGGTACTGCCTCGTCTGAGTTTTGGCAAGATGAGCTCTGGCAGTAGGATCACCTCTTCGTCATTTTGGCATGGTTGTTTCAGAGTTATTTTTTAGTACAGTAAATACAACTACATTAAACCCCTTCTCTAAAATCCCACAGGAAGCACAGATAACCCCACCAGCTACCAACTGATATCAAACATCCCATATCTGGCCAAACTCCTAGAAACGTACATATATGGACACATTCGAGCACATGTGGAAACCAACCAGTTACTGCACCAGGCACAAGTCGTTTTCAGACCCATGAGAGGGACTGAATTAGCACTACTCTCCAACTGGGATGATCTAAAAATGAACTCCGACCACAGCATCACTTCCACCCTGATACTAGTAGACCTTTGAGTAGCTTTTGGCACAAACATGCAACCCTCGTCAAAAGAATAGAAGAAACAGGGCTAAGCAACATCACACTACAATAGATGAAACCATTCCTGAAGGAATGAATGGACAGCACCAAGCTACCCACATTCATCTCAACCTCACGCATATCGACATGTGGTGTTCCACAAGCCTCATCCCTCTCACCACTACGCTTTAATATCTACATGGCTCCTCTCATGAAACTCATCAAACGACACAGACTTGCATGCTACAACTATGCAGATGACACTCAAATCATCTTCAAAATCGCCACCAGCAAGGACTTAAACAAAACTCTTGTCAATTGCCTCTTGCAAATTAGTGCATGGATGAGCAACAACAACCTTAGACACAACACGGATAAAACTGAAATCTTAATCGTGCCCAACAACGCTTCTATCCAACCGCCCATACCATGGCCTTCGGAAATGTGAACCACACCAAAAGCCTCCAAAGTGGTAAAGGAAATCTCAGAATCTTGATTGACAACGAGCTAGCGCTGAAATGTCAAGTTAATGCAGTAGTAAAAAAAGGCTTATTCCACCTGCAATCTATCAGACAGATATTACCCGTTCTCAGTTTTACACACCGAACACTCACCATTACCTCACTTGTCAAGTCAAGAATAGTCTATGCCAACAGAATTACCTTGGTATGCCTGACAACCTCACACAAAAAACGACAACAAGTCCATAACACAGCAGCTAGAGATTATCTAAGACTCAACAAGAGTGAACATATCACTCCAGCACTAAGATCCGTACACTGGCTACCAGTCAAGAAAGGGGTCTAATTAAAAACACTCTGTATTCTTCACATAGAAATTCATGGACAGGAAGCAGAATTCCTGCAAGAAAACATCTCAGTCTACAGACCAAACTTAACCCTAAGGTGGAGCAATGTCATATGCTTTGGACCCAAACATTATACAAAAATGGAATATGCTGGATCAGCATTTTCAAGCATCACAACAAAACTCTGGAATCCCTTCCCAAGGGAATGAAGTAGGAAAAAAAAGTATGGCTGATTAACATGCAGAGCTAAGTCATAAGCCATAGGCCATTGTCAAAGAGAGATCAAAAATAGCTGACTGGGGAACACTGAGTTTCAGCTACCCAGCAAGCTACCTGCGTGACTGTGATTTAACCCAATGCCATGAGAACTGCCCTCTCATTCCCCAATAACCCATACTAATACCCTCCATACTCCTGCAAATATACCACTAGGAAACCAGCTATGTCACACACGCACAATATCTATAACACCCCTCTGCATTGGCACCAAATAGCAGAACTTCACAGCTCCTCCAATAACTGACACAATCCTAATGCTCTCGATGCATCCTTACGCTACGGATGCGCAAGGTCTTCCACATGGACACAAATGCTTTTCACGCCCACCAACCCAGACCACCAAAAAGCTAACCCAGAAACAGTGACCATTTATTTTTCAAACTGAAACTACCAAACACCGTAGCAAAAGCATGTGTGCATTCTCGCTCTCCTCCTAGCAACAAATTATACCCTCTCTTATTTTCATATCTGCCAGATCGCCTGGAGACCATGCAAATGGAGGCGGTGTGTGTTATAAATCCAACTAACATAGCATAAGATGCAGTTTTTCATGTTCAAACGGTTCTTTCTCTGGCTCCAGGTTTGCGCCTCCTCTTGGAGACAGACAGCAGTGTCATTGTGACAGTGAATAGGTTTTATGGTAGCAGCACCCCCATGGCCGCTGTTGATTGATGGGTGTTCTATAAATCCCTTATCTGCTTGGCCAGTTGGAAATGTAATGTTTACTGCATAACTGGTCCCCGGCTGAGCAGAACTATTGGTCATAGCCATGACACGGATTGCTGTATCCTCATAAGATAAGGACTTGGGTGAGGACGAGGTAATACGCTGATGTTTTTTACTCAAATCCTTCCTTATCAAAGTCCTGTATTTCATCCTGCCCGGCGCCCGCCTCTTTGAGTGACCGCTACGGTACTTCTTTGGTGTTACTGCAGGATCGGCTGTGTGCCTTATACCAATTGCATGAGGAGAGGCTGAATAAAGGGCGGGCGCAGTTGTCCGTGTCTCGGGTGTGACTCACACTCAGAAGATAAAGACTGTGAAACGGTGGCCAAAAAAACATTTTAAAAGGTGGATGACTTTTCATGTAAATTGGGTTATTTTATTTCAATATTTTTTTTAACTAAATGCTTTTTGGGGAAACATCTAAATAAAGCATAGTGATTGTCCCATTCGTTTAACTTAAAGGATAGTTCCGGGACTTTTTTTTTATTGTCCCTACGGGTCGGCCATGTGTTTGTAAGCATAAATCGGTAGATCGTAGGAAACTTTCCTATGGACCTTACCCGACTTTTCGCCCATTATCGCACTCGAAATCAGCCTCCATTTTGTGATAATCCTATCATTCCGCCGCATCGACCTGGCTCACCTGCCTTTGCGGCACTAAATCAAATCCCCCGCCCCTGAGCCTGACATCAGCAGACGCGTACTGCCCATTTCAAGCACGTCTCGTGTCAACAATCGCTGCGCCTCAGCTATTGACGTGTTGCCATGGAAATGGCAGGACGCCTCTTTCCCCAATAAGTATAAACAGACCGTTTCACAACATACAGCAGCAGATTTTCGATTCCATTCCTCTCTCTGTGTTACTTTGAGTATTCTGTGACTCGTTTCAGTGCTCTGGTCAGCTACCTTCGCCGCTTGTAGCCCGTGTGAACACCTGTACCATCTCTGTAAATTATTTTACTATCTTTACCGCACAATGGCCACAATAATGCCGTATATGTACGAGCCCGAGTACACCGAGGAGGAACTACTGGAAAGGCAAGCACGCGAAAACGATGGGGATTCGGACGGCAGTTGGGAGGACCAGTCAACGGATGAAGAGCCTGGACCATGTCGCATGGACGGCGTCTCCACCTGGTGCACGTGCAATCGGTGCGAGCTAATGCCAACTGAGGAGGAGAACTGCTGCTGCCGTGAAAATTCCGGGTGCTTGGCCTACATTTCGGAAAGCGAGCAAAGTCTGCAGGAAGGCGAGCAAAGTCCGCAATGCATCACCGAGCTGCCAGAGTTCAGGGAAGCCTGCCTCTCACGGACAGTGTTGAGGATGATGATGGTGCTTATGCACGAACTTCGTGGCACTGTTCGTCCGCGTAATCCCAGTAACGAGTAAGTATACTCTGTTTGTGATGTCAGTGATGCCACCACTATTTCATGGTCGTCTCCCACATATAAAATTACATTTACATATCATTCGAACGCATGTAAATTGGTTCCATATAGTGCATTTTCTAGATATAATTTTTTATAAGTGTTACCTGAATCGACATTGATAAGAAAGTTTGGTCAGTTTAATACAGTTTGCATCTTTTTTTTTCACAGGTGGTACAGGCTGGTGGCCTATCGTTGCTTCACTTGGTGGCTTCACGGGAGGCTCGGACACCGCGTTCGGAGAGTAATACCTGCCTGTGCGGTACTTGCCATTAGACAACATTTCCCCAGTGACAGTGGACAATACCGCGGATTTTCCCTCGATGTGCTGCAACCTCAACTTTACAATGTGTAATGTTTATTATTTATGTTTAATTAAAATCTAAAATAAAGCCCAACATATATTTTAACAATGGTTGTTTTGATTTTTTAAATGAATCTAGTGTGTCTCCGTTGAATAGCCTTCCAGTGCCTTGTCTTGTCACACCACATGTCTCCGGCCAGCATCCTCCCTCACGCTGGCCGCACACCTTCAATCCACATAACCGTTGAACCCATATATGCAGCAGTCATACATATATTATTTTGTGGGTTGGCATCAAGCGTTGGCAATAAAAAGCTGTTGGATTTTATTGATACAAAACATGGTTATAGGTAAATAATAAATATGGTTGATCATAATAAATCCTCTTTTTGGGCACCGGGTACAGAGATGACCCCCATATATTCTCCTGGGAGGGTGAGGTATTTATAAACTCACCCCCCTGCCTTCCATGTAGTAGATCCTGCAGCCATCCTCTTACATTCAGTTAGATGGCCTCTCCTTGGTGAGGCCCTGCGGCAAACGGGTCTTGTCTGCACGACCACCGCCCCGATCCACCCCCCGCCCTATCAAAGGCAGTTCGCACCAGGGTACTTGCGCTGCTGGCAAGTGGAGCTGTCAGGGAGCGATAAAGGCCAAGAGGTGCCAAAGACCATGTACACTTCAAAGTGGTCTATAGAGCATGGGTTGTTGTTCCCATGTCTACCTCCAGACCCCGTGTCTCCTGCCAAGCATCCCCCCTCACGCTGGACGCCCCCCTGCAATCCACATAAGTGTGTCTCCATTCACGAGTCTTCCTGTGTCTTGTCTGCACGACCACCGCCCCGATCCACCCCCCGCCCTATCAAAGGCAGTTCGCACCAGGGTACTTGCGCTGCTGGCAAGTGGAGCTGTCAGGGAGCGATAAAGGCCAAGAGGTGCCAAAGACCATGTACACTTCAAAGTGGTCTATAGAGCATGGGTTGTTGTTCCCATGTCTACCTCCAGACCCCGTGTCTCCTGCCAAGCATCCCCCCTCACGCTGGACGCCCCCCTGCAATCCGCATAATGCCACGACATATACACGTCATTCATTCACAAACACACCCCTGTTTCGAATTCTTTATAACCCACTTCATATTTCTAATGAGAACTTCTTTGCGCTTTGCTAGTCAACCCGTGAAGGTGCTGGTTATCTGCTCTTCGTCTCTGTGAACTTCCGTGACCACTTTGAGCAAACTCGTCAGTTTGCAACCTGTGAACTGCTCCCTGTTCTACGACAAGAAACTACTCTGATCCCTGCATCTAACTGTTTGTTCGTCAAGGTAAGTCCATGTACCATAATCATTTTGCGTCCAATTTTTTAATTTATATCTATTTGCTAGTAGTCATCAAATTGCATCCATGTTTTCTTTTCGTTCACGACAGTACATGCAAGGAACTAGTCACATGTTCTGAGTTTAGTCAAATTACTTTTTCTATTTTTTGAAAGTTATTGAAATACTTATCCGCATGTGAATAACGTGTATAGTTCCAAGAACCAAAACGGACCTTGCATTGAACCTTTTATGTGTCATTTAATGTTTTAACACATTGGTATTCATAGAGAATTGTTGATCTTTACTTTTCAGAACTTTCCATAATGCCTGCCTGTTCCATTGGCGGTTGCACTTCGAAGACCCATAACAAATCTGAAGATACTATAATGCATGTTTTCCCTAAGACAATAGATCAGATAAGAGAATGGGTCCGATATTGCGGATATCCAGCCTCTGAGCTAGAAAGTAGAGTCCTAGAAGTCTTTGCGGACAAGAGGGGTGATCGATACCGCATCTGCAGCAGGCACTTTAGCCCAGACATGTACTCCACATCATTGCTAATAAAGAAGAAAACACCGCGAGCGAGGCGAAAATTGCTCTCAACCGCTATTCCCACTCTATTCGTCCACATCCCTCCACTGGTGAGTCAAGTTTACGTATTTGTCTCTCGGCCTTGCGGTAGTGTGTAGCATTAGCTAACAATAATTTCCCCATTTATGTATCCACTCAATATGAAGGCGGAAGATTCTCCATCCGTGTCGTTATTGCAGTCATCAGCCACTTCAAGCGCCTATCGGGTAATCTTACTTAGCTATTCTGACACTGACTTGTTTTAGGCATGTAAATCAATAGTTTTAATTGATCGTGTAATTATTTTACCTAATGGTACACCACAGTACTCGTCCTCTAGTCTTTGTTTTCAGTTATAATTATTGTTATCCAAAATAATGCAAGTACTGTCTTTCAGGGAGATGCTGAGGAGTCCAACGCATTGACGACAACCGTAGATGTCACTCAGATGCTCGAGGTACGTTTCCGGACAGTTCCATCGATGGAGATCATCAGATCTTGCATTCTTGTAGCGTGATTGTTACACACAATGTTTCTTTCGTTTTTAGCCATTGGTATGTCCTTCTGTCGTCGCCCTCCTATATGTCTTCTTTTTTCAATATTGTGTTCATTACTAATGAAAGTCCTATGTTTCAGGGAGTCGATGGAGCATTAGTCCAAGAAGAAGGGGGAGCATGCAGTTACGGGTCGGCGCAACAGCTTGCAGAAGTGTGCACCGCAGTTACAGCGTCCCTTGATGTTCTTATGCATTTCGAGGTATGGATATTGACAGATCAATCATGCGAGATCAAATGACGTGATTACATCCGCTATACTTCCTTCTTTATTAACGCAAGTACTATGTTTCAGGGAGCTGACGGAGCTTCTTCAACAAGAACATCACCCCTAGTAGTTGATGCAGATCTCTGGGTGGTGACACTTCCAACGATGGGGCAAATCGAATCATATTTAGATATCCATTATTTATTTTAGACAACTGATCATTTGTGCAGGTCTATTTAGATGAGCCGTTGACGCCTGCAGAAAGTTTATGTTCTTTTAAACAAAATAGAAAACCATACCAATGCAATTACTGTGTTTCAGGGAGTTGCTGAAGCGTCATCTTCAATAATATCATCAATGGAAGTCTATGCGGAGCCCGAGGTATGGATCTTGACAGTTCAATCTAACTAGATCAACAATGCGTGAACTATTGTCGTTTGAATGTTCTACACAATGCGTTCATTCGTGTTTTGCTATTGAGATGTACGTATGGGTATTGGTCCCCAAGTACATTTTGTGTTTTCAATATTATTATACATACTAATGAAAGTTCTATGTTTCAGGGAGTCGATGGAGCCTCAGTGATATATCATGAAAATATAGTCGTTGCAGCGCGAGAGGAAGTGGAGACATGCACACACGAGTCGGAGCAACAGCGTCCAGATGTTGAAGTTCGAGGCAAGAAAGTTTCAAAGAAAAGAAAGCAAAAGAAGGTTAGTGTCCTGTTCACTATATTATGTTGTCTTTCACTGTCAATAGTTCAATACTGTAAGTTGTGTTTAAACTGAACATCCCTTTTCTAATCTGTCCTCTAGTTGCGAGTGGGTGTAAGAACTAGATCTACACAGACAGTGAAGCGAACGAGAGATGTTGCTTGTCAAACCTTTTGGCAGGGACTTGAGACTGGAGATGCATCGTGCCAATGGGAAGAATATGAAGTGATTGACAACGGAGCTATACCACCACCAGCCATTGATAGTGAATGTCCTCCTGGTAGTTTGGATGCAGTCGGAGATCAATTCACAGAATCCACACCCGCAAAAAATAAGAGCGCGCGAAAGTTGAAGACATTGTTTTTTTCTCCCATCTCCGGACAAGGAACAGATGTTGCAATGGAAGAGAATGAAGTGGACGACAATGAAACACCATCAATATCACTCAGCATAGCGGAAGACGATATCAGAGATTGTACCTTTCATGCGAGTGACATGTCCTCAACGTTACAGGCCGAACCAGCTGGGATGCAGAGTGACAGTATAAGGAAAGAGGCCAAATTCATTGTATTCGATAGCTGTTTGATGGATATTATTATGATGATGAAATGTGGGCATTGGGTTGGTGGGGAAGTATGTGGGGAGCCATTGATTAATGTGACTCGTGCAATTCGAGGCACTAACCTTAAAATACATGCCACCTGTACACAATATCATCCGTTCGCATGGTCTGCACAACCCATGCTGGGGCAACTGCCAGCAGGCAATCTACTTTGTGCAGCGGCCGCACTTTTTAGTGGTTCAAGTTTTAAAAAGTTACAGTATTTCTTTCAGTTTGTGGGAATCCATTTCATTGCGAAAAGTCAGTTCTACAAATACCAAACCGATTATCTATTTCCAGCCATCAGCGAAGCTTGGAGAATGGAAAAAATGTCAATGGAAAGTACATTCGCGGGCAAACGCTTCAGGCTAGCCGGTGATGGACAGTGCGACAGCCCAGGATTTTCAGCCAAGTACTGCACCTACCACTTTCAGGACATGGAAAGTAAGAAAATTGTGAGTTCGGTGGTCGTGCAGGTGTCACAAAGTACATCCTCAGTGGCCATGGAGAAAGTTGGCTTTGTAGCATCATTGCAAGAACTACAATCGCGGGGAATGGTGATCGACCTGATAGCCACGGACAGACACGTTTCAATTGCCAAGACAATGAGAGAAGAGTACAAAAATATAAATCACCAATTTGACGTATGGCATCTTGCAAAAACAATCAATAAAAAATTGTCGGCTGCAGGAAAAAAAAAAGATATGCAAGGTATTTCACAGTGGTCCAAGTCAATCAGCAACCATCTTTGGTGGAGCTCAAAAACATGTGAAGGGTCGTTGGAAATTCTACTGGAAAAATGGCGGTCAGTAATGTTGCACTGTAGCAACGTACATCGATGGTCGACAAATGAGCATTTCCACAAATGTGAACATGGCCATTTGTCCACAGAGGAGGCACGGAAGAAGAAGTGGTTGATTCCTTCATCACCCACTCACAAGGCCATTGAAAAGATTGTATTTGATAAAACTATAACAAGAGATTTGAGGGGACTCACGGAATTCTGCCACACAGGAGATTTGGAGGTGTTCCACAATATGTGCCTAAAGTACAGGCCCAAAAGATTGCATTTTGGCATGGAAGGCATGATAAATCGGACTCTTCTAGCGGTCTTGGCACATAACCATAATGTTGGCCGTCAACAAAGTAGGACGACCGGAACTTTAGGGACGCTTCGCTACAATAAGGCCTTCACTAAAAGAAGTAAACAATGGGTGATCAAACCAGTGTTTGAGGATATGCAATATGAGTTTATTGAGAGACTTATCGTAGATGTCCTCGATAGGCACATACATGGAGTGGTGAACGAACCTATGCAGGGGACAACTGCATTGCCACCCAACATTGCCTCTGTTCCATGTCCACCTAAAGCAGAGCTCATTGAGAAATACACATCACGGTTTAAATGATTGTAATTTGATTGTCTGTTCTCTCGAGTCTCCTCATGTTGCAGGCCCATTGCAATTAAACCAAACAGTAATATAAATCATTTTTACAAAAATTATAGAATGTTTCCGTATTACAAACACATGGCCGACCCATAGGGACAATAAAAAAAAAGGCACGCAGACAAGATGCCCTTACACTAACTGCAGCTAACTAGAAATGTGTGCTCGCTCAAAGTGAAGGTCAGCTGCTTTGATGTTTTGCTCGGGTGGCGGAACGGCCCACGACCCAATATAAGGTTCTATTGTGATTTGACCTTGACAGGCCGGGACCATCCTGAAAGACTAAGAAAAGATAATGAATAAAATTTCCGAAACGAAACGATGAGCCACGTTCATTAGAAGAAGTAACGTCGGCAAAGAAGGAGTGGTGTTTCGGGTCTGCCCTACACAGAGACACAATGGAAAATGCAAATATAATGTAAGTAACTTTTGATGAGTTTATACCCCAATTTCATTACTATACAGTGGCTTTAAAGACGGGTTCAGTTGTACTTGTTCGTTCTATGTGGCATATTGTTTTGTACCGCACACTATCTTGATGAGAACCATCTCCTTTTACGGAAGCACCTCAAAACCTTCCTCTTTGCTTCTGCTTTCTCTCTCCCTCTCCCCTGCTACAACTGGTCCACTGTCTGCGACCTCGGTCCTGGGCCCTTCCACTCTCCACCTGCACTGCCTCCCTGTCAACCCCTGCACTGGGGGACTGTCTCAGTATCCTACAGCCCCCCCTTCCCAGCACTTGTTCTGCACTTACCTTGCACTTGCCACCAGCTGGCCCTATTTATTTATTATTTTATGCTACTTACCTTGTACTCCACTCCCCCCCCCCTCCCTGCCTCGCCACGCCTTTAAACACTTGTGTACACCCAGTAGCGCTGTCCTCGCTATGATTTTAATAAGGATCTGATGGTGAGACTAATTTCATTTTTTATGTTTTTAGGTACATCATTCACTACTGTCTGTGTCACGAGTACCAGACACCGGCGGACGGCTTCTACAGCCGCCAGTTGCTTCTCCGCGTGAACAACGTTACCACCCTGACCATTTTATGGGACGATCGCCAAGTACAAGTATGCCCTTACGCGGTACTAACGGTTAGATGCAACATACCTACCGTTGTGGTGGCCTAGTGCCTCGTTGTTGGAACAGCCATGCGATTATCAGTGCGACCGAAGAGCTTATTTTTATCGTAAACCAACACCCTGTGTACTGCACACGAACATCGCTTCCCTCAAGACGAACTAATTTGGATCGAGAGCAAAGAAAAATGCAAATCGCTGAATATTCTCTAAACATTTGATGTCCAATAAACGTACTTTGCCAAATGTACAATCTTGCCGTTTGCTTTTAAACCACGGTTTCACATTCCGAATTGTGGCGCTGTATTGTGAGATGCTCTAAGACCCTGTGTACAGCAAAGGACCATCGCGTTCCTCAATACGAACTTTTTGGAACATGAGCAAATAAAAATGCAAATCGCTGAATATTCTCTAAACATTTGATGTCAAATAAATGTACTTTACCACATTTACAATCTTGCGGTTTGATTTCAAAGTACAGTTTCATATTCCGAATTGTGGTGCGCTGTATTGTGAGCTGATCTGTGTTGATTTCCGGGGTCTGTGTGGAGTCGCGTAGAAGACGCCTGGGCGCGTTTGCCTACGCAGCTCAGTCACGTCACGGATAGAGGCGGGGAATATGAATGTTTTGATAAAGTCTGTTTCAGGGGCGGGGGATTTGATTTAGTGCCGCAAAGGCAGGTGAGCCAGGTCGATGCGGCGGAATGATAGGATTATCACAAAATGGAGGCTGATTTCGAGTGCGATAATGGGCGAAAAGTCGGGTAAGGTCCATAGGAAAGTTTCCTACGATCTACCGATTTATGCTTACAAACACATGGCCGACCCGTAGGGACAATAAAAAATAAGTCCCGGAACTATCCTTTAAGCTAACTCCAGCTCAAGTCTTAAAAACATATTCGCAATTCTCTACGCTAGGGTGAAGACTTGACTGCTGAGGAAGAGGGGTTGGCCAGGGCATGGACATCCAGCAATCACCCCTTCATTATGCCAGCTGTCTTAAAGTTCAAGTTAGCAATGGGGGAGCCATTCAAGGGATCTATGCTGGCTGATGATGTGAAGTGAACTGGTGAAAACCACTTAAGCACCTGAATTCTGAGACTTTCGAAGCTAGGATTTCACTTTTAACGTTAGAAGCTGCTGGAAAGAATATTGTCTTTCTGTGGACCAGTTCTTTCCTAACTGGGACATTGTTTGGGAACTAAATAAACAGGAACAGATTGTGAATGAAGTTAAAATGAAGGCGAAGAGGACAGTTAACAGCAGAAATCCATATTTTAAAAACGTTTAAAAATATTTAATGTGATTAGTTTAGACTTATTTAAAAGGTTAAGTACGATAAATGTGTTTTAAAAAATGAATGTATCACCAAATTCAAGAATTGATATGTTTCTCTGTTAAAATATCATGTGGGATGTACCAATACTGCTGAAGAAAAACACGGCAGTGCAATGCATGCGTTTTAAAAAAATTGAAATTAAACTATTTAAACGTATTTCTGGTGATATTCGTCTCCTAAAACATCATGCAAAGGAAATCTAACAACTGTTAATGAATAACCTATTCATTTTGAGATACAACTGAAATAAGTTTAAAAGAATCATTCATTTTCTGATATAGCTGTAAAAGTAATTTAACATGATTTCAAAATAAATCACTATATAGGGCAGTGAATTGCCACTGCATGTAACGTGGCCATCACGTTTCACAGGATACTGTTAGTTCTTCACTGGCAATACAGCAGCTGCCACTTTGTACAACTAAGCATTTTTTTCCAGTATACAGATGTATATGCAAAAATATTATTTTACTACCTGCACCCATTGACGTCATTTGGGGGTTGCAGCTGCGACCTCTGCATCTCCCTTGCTACCCATGGCCTGCAACCAGTAGCCAGCGGGTATTTGTCAAGGTCCATTGGGCAGGGGAACATGCTGCCATCCTATTTGGTAATTACCCACCTGAAAGACCTTGATAATATGGGCCTGTACACACTGATATCAACGCTACATATGGTGATGAAATTTATATCATATTACAGTGATATTGTAACCATATTTTTCTTAGTGTACTGAGGAACAATGCTTTGTGACTCCACTGCCTATTTTGTCATGGGGTTAAATGTTGTGTTCCATCACTTCCTGTGATGTCACTTGGGGGTGGGGGTTTTCAGAGGTCAAGTGTCGTGTCACTTCCACTACCCCTGGCAATTTGGGGAAATGATGTCCCTGCCTGTGCCTGATGTATCACAAGCATTTCTAGAATTCTCTCTCTGTCTCTTTCTCGCTCTGTCTCCTTTCTTCTCTCCTTCTGTCTCTATCTTTATCTATCTTCTGTCTCTGTCACTTTCGGTTTCACTGTATGTCTCTGTCTCTCTATCTGAGGGCGAGAGTCACCTTGCCAGGTGAGTGTGTGATAGAGTCACCACAGCCGTTGTTGACAGTGATGCGACCAGAGGATAAAACATAGATTTCTTGAAAGGGGGTGGGAGGAGTTGTGTTTTTTTATGGTTAAAAGTAGAATTTTATCAACAGAGACAGAGGAAACAACAGAAGTGGTGGCTGGACTGGTATATGGTGACATGCATTGACCTTTTATGTGTGTCCAGCAGGAATGTCACCACCACAGTGAGGGCGGATTGACCACACGGGGGATGTGGGGTAGACACAGATAGGCTCTTTGTGGCATTTTGCTGGGGTTCTGGCAGACAATTTAAGGGATCAGCAGACCAGGCGGGAAGGACTACAACTGAGTTGTTTATTTTCCACTTGTTGTTAATGATTAGTGATTATACCTTGGTGCTCACAGTCGAAACAGATCTTTGGTTTTAATTTGAGTAACCCTTTCCAAGAAAGAAGGACCGTCTGGTGGGTATACTTGGAAAAACAAGCTATTAAAAATGAAAATTATGGAATTGTTATATCTTGGAAACTGACTGTTTAAAAAAAATGTCCAATATCAATGTCTAATGGTCACCTTTGGCATAAGTCATAATTAGACATGTAGACATGAATTACTGAGCAAAGCACTTTATAAAAATCTAGAATAACCATATCAAATAATCTGATATAATGTTATAATTCCATTCCATTTAATTTCTCAAAACATTGACCCAAACATTAAAGAATGCGTAACCATGAAAAATGTGTACTCATTATGACAGCATAGGGATTTGGATGAGATGATAAAATGGCCGCACAATCTGTCACTCCAAACACGAGAGCCTTCCAGAATGTGAAACGAAGAGAAAGGGCTCAGAGGAGAAGCTGGGCCTTAAGGGAAGTATAGCTGTGCGCATGCCCGGTGTGCATGTGTGTGTCCTGTCTCCATTTAATAATACAATGATGTGACTTAAAAAAAAAAGAATTTGGTCAAATTTTAATTAAATCAGCTCTTGATTGTGACAATGAAAAGTTAAACCTCTTGTAATGAGAAACACATATTGTTTCTTGCTACTTACATAGCAGGTGCTATTATTAATGAGCATTTTAATAATCCGAGAAAAGGTTGTGCTTGACCCTTGCCATGCGTTGAACTTGTGACTCATTTGCATTGTATGTGACAACACCCTACTCACTGCCAAGCAACCTTTCCAGCTCTCGTGCAAAGCCCCCATGAACACTGCGCCGGCCTCACCCCTGGCATCAGAGGCTTCCACCACATCAGCCGCAGTCACCCTGATTAATCTACCCTGGTTCTCACCACGGTCAGCAAACTGTTCCAAATGCTGCCTCTGCTGTAAAGCAATCCACCTCAAACAACTGGCCAAATAAAAGAGTGCACTTTCATTTCCCACAATCTCAGGCCCACAAGAAGCAGAGTGACCCTGTAATTGGAATCTCCGGTCTTCCAGAGAAGGAAGACCATGGCGAGGCCCTTGTGTAGAAATGGACCCAGCATGTCGGCCTCCAACCCTACAGCAATCTCTATTGTCCCCGACCATATCATACCACGGCACGTTGAAATCCTGGCTATTCCAAAATGGCCTCCTTGGGCTTTAGCAGTGGGTACATCTCCACCACCTTCATGCCTCCCTTTTAGGTCAGCGCTGTTGATCTTGATGTCCACCACAGCTGCTTCCCCTCCATTTCTTATGACTGCCGCAACAAGCAATTCTTTTCAGCCTCATATTACCTGTGTTCCCCTTATGCATTCCCTATACAAGACTCTGTAAAGTGGTCCGATGTCACACCTGGGTCATGATTAAGACAAATAGGGAAAGAGGTTCATGGGAGGCCATTATCCCTAGATATCTAACTTCCCCGGCTGGGGGGGCAGACATGGGGTTTAACGCCCATGTCTGCCTCCCCAGTTGGGGCATGAAAGCTGTTTGCAGCCCGGAATTTACCGGGGTGTGGATAGATCATTTTTTGTATTCATTTTACGGGAGTTTAGCTCTACGCAAGCCATATTCCGCTGGAGTAAAAAAATGGCCACCGCAATTGATATGGAAAAGGGACAAGGTCCCTTTTTGGATGACGGCGGCCATGGAAAAAATGTTTCTAAACGGGTGCTGTCATCCGATAAGGGACCTAGTCCCTTTTCTATTTCGATGGCGGCAGCCAGACAGGAGGAGCATTGGGGACCGGAGTGCAAGGCTCCGGTCCCGCAGGTAAATTAGGGTGGAGGGAAGGTGGCAACAGGGAGATACTTCCTGTTGCCTCCCCATGTTAGAGAAAAAAACAAAAAAGCGCCACCTGTAGAGGGGCCTCAGAGAATACACGATCCACACCCACTGTTCCAGCCACCAGATTTGCTGAGAGGCCTTTCCTGGTTGCAAATATCTCTTCTACAGAGTTACGGCCTCTGCGTTGGCACCCCAGCTCCCCTGACTTGTACAGCTCTACGGCTTGGAAGAAAGGCATGTGATGGGTATGGACGCACTTCTCCGTTTTCTTTACAATCTAAAGTATGAAAACTCTTCTGCTTGTTTGGGCTTTCTTACTTTACACCATGGTTTTTACTTTTGTTTGTGAACAGTTTTTTTCTGTAAACCATAATATGCGACTCTGCTGGCTTCAATTGTGAGGGTCTTAATGTTGGCTTCGGTGCCGTTACCAGCTGATGATGCCCGTCACTGAGGGTAATTTGGCTATTAGCAATGCAGGGCAAGACATGTGGTGCAAATAGTGATTAAAACAAAGAAAAAGGGAAAACATGGTGTTTGTGAGGCATTCGCGCATCACTTTTGGAAAATGGCTACCATGAAAATATAAGCCGGGGGTCCAATTCAAAGGAGGCAGAGGGGGTGCTGGCAAGAGGCAGAAGCATGCAGCAGGGGAAGTTGGTTTGGAGTTGGCGTAGCCATTAAGGACTGAGAGGCCTGTGCCTTGATTTGGGTAAGGAGGTCAGGGAAGTAGAAGATGGGAGCTGGGAGACTGGCGGTGTGGCAGGGTGGTACAGGTTAGGCAGAAAGGGGAGTGGTGTAAGCGGCAGTCCGCTAGCTCAGACCAGGGGTGGACTGGGAACAAAAAGAGGCCCTGGAACTAATTTTCAAAGTAGCCCCATATTACACATTTTCAGCAAGACCCACCCTTTTCCTATGGAAAAAATTGAAAATACCACACAAAAGAGGTCCAGGGGGCAGAGGCCTACCGCAAAATCTCCAGAATTTCCTAGAGGCCAGTCCACCCATGGCTCAGACCACGGCCTTCTATGAGTAGTGTCAGCCTTCTTTTGAGCGACGTGGCTAATACACCCACCCAGGGTGTTAATATTCGTTTTATCTTGCTGGATGTCAGTCAGCTCAGCGCCTTGTACATTCTCTGAAACACCAAGCTGCCTCTGGGCGAACGTTGTGCTTTCAAAATAAAATAACAATCAAATAAAAAACCTGGGCTGTATCTTAATTAATTCTTACTCAAATGGCGAGCCCAAGCTTCCGGAAAGTCTCCATCGTTTGGGGATAAAGAGTATGTGTTCTTGATGATGACACTAGGCAAGCTTCCGCAGTAAGAACGCTCCACCCACCTGTGCCTCTCTGTCAGAGAGGGCTCCATTGCCAATGCAAACAGCAGAGACAAAGGACAACTGTCTCGGGTCCCCAACGACGAGGAGCAAACACAAAGCGGTCTGTTAGGCTTAACGGTCAGCCCTGGGCAAAAGCAAATAATTTCACAATTTCTATAAACCATTTCGCAAATCAGACACCTTTAATGGGCTCGTAAATGCTCCACGTCAAAGGGAAGAGGAAATGTGACTTTTTTTATTTAGCCCCAGCATCTGTAACATTATTATGGTCCATGCCAAAGCAGTAAATTTTTATTTTTTTATTTTTTGTATTGCATTTGTGTATATTATGCACAATTGTTTCATGTTCATTAGTGCCATATTAAAATTGAACACCTGGATTTCATAAAATAAAAAGCGAGATAAAGAAAAAAAGAAGGCAAATAAAGAGAACATTTTTTTAAATGAAATGAAAAAGGAGAAAAAAAATACAAGAAAAAATCTAAAAGTTAAAAATCCTTAAACTATTAATTATTCCCCATGCCTTGTAATTTTTGCAGACCACCCCAGCTTCAGTTACCTCAAGTATATTTTCCAGGTATTTCCAGAATGTAACGATGGCTTCATAGCAAAGCACTACAAAAGAGGTGAAGCTGGAAGGTTTGGAATTAATACTAACCCCTGGCATTGCTCTGTGCAACCCTCCAGGCCATCCTTCTTCACCTTCCTTCCAAGCCATTACAGAAGGGGAAAGACCATATGCAAATCAGGCTTAGTCCCGCCCCAAAAAGGGCAGTCCAGCCCAAACTGCTAGGTCGAACCACTTCTGCACAAGACCAGAAGCATCCCCAGACATGTTTCAGCCTTGTTGGGCCTCATCACTGAGGAGTAGCTTGGGTCTCTAGGCCCAGCAGGCACAGGACCCATGTCTGGGCATACCCGTCCCACTCGGGGTGACAAAGCAAAAACAAAGAGGTGATGGCTGGAAGGTTTAGAATGAATCTTAACCTCTGGCATTCCTCTGGCCAACCCTCCAGACCACTGTTCTTCGCCTGCCAAGCCATTACAGAAGGGGAAAGACAATATGCAAATCAGGCTTAGTCCCATCCCAAAAGGGGCAGTCCAGACCGAACTGCTTGGTCATATCCCTTATGCACGAGACCAGAGGCGTTGCTGGGGGGGAGGGGCGCTAAGGGGATATAGCCCCTGGTCTTTTGGTTGTAGCCCCAGATAGAATCTCAGGAGCTAAAACCAAAAGGCTAGATAGCCCCCAGTCCCGACAATTCCGACATTAGCGTAGCCCCTGGTTTTTTCCAGACCTAGAAATACCCCTGCATGAGACCACAAGCATCCCCATTTATTCCAGAGCGAGTCTATTATTTCTGGGAGGTAGTCACTTACATATCTTCCAAGACAGTCCTTCCATGCTTTTTCTGTGTGGCTGCAACTCAGAAAAAGATGTTTCTTATGGCAAAGGTGGCCATTACGATCCACTTTTGATAATCCCATTCCATAGTTTCCAGTTAGTTGAATCTGAATTTCAGAAATGCTCTCCTCATGTGTTTGTCAGGGATAGCAGTGTAAGTGTTGTGGTAAACTTTGAAAGCTTGGAATACTTTTTAGATATTCACTGCATGATTTTACTAATTTTAAGTGTGAGATGTTTTTACTCTAGTTCCATTATGTAGCTCTTTTTTTGAACTTTTGCATTTTACTTCCGGGGCGGGGGCGGGGGAGGGGTCTTCATTTCTTCGGGTAACGTCTATTCGTTCCAAAAATGGTCTCTTTGTTTCTGTGTATACTTTTACTTCTTCACAGTATTAGCTCCTGAATATTTCTTGGAACACTTTCATAATACTGTTTTGATTATGTTCATTTATTTTCAGGATGAAAGTGGCCTTTTGTATTTTTAATTCTGTGCTTAGGAGCGTGAGACCCAACTCACATATGATTAGTTCTCTAGGAGTTGGTCTGGCTGCTCCTAAGCAGCTTTTCAAAAAGCGGGACTCCAACCATTGTAAGGTTGCTCCGGGACGAATTGATATACTTTCAAGTCCATAAAAGATTGAGTACAAAAGGCCCGATCCATGGAAAAGTGTGCCTTTCTCCCGCACTTGCTGCGTGCTGAGAAGGACACTGCGCGAGCCTGCACGTAGAATAAAAAATGCGCACCCACTTATTCATGGAATGTACTGCACAAAGTAACCATATTCACAAGTCGTGCCCGGAACGCCCCAGACACGCCCACTCAAAGCAGAAACAACCAGAACAGCTACCTTTTCATGCTCCCCCGGGCACGAATACACACACCCTTCAAACATTGGTTGGGGTCCCATGCAAACATGCCTGTATCTCGGGGACCCTGCGCACGATCCCCCATAGATGTTGCTGACCTCCCCGACAACATGTGCAGGATACTTCGTAACTCGGGTTGAACTCAGAAAATCTGTGTGCGAACTCCTGTAAACCGTTGCTGCACCCCGCTACACTGCGTACGGGCACCCCTAAGTTAAATCGGAACCCTGGTTGCATACATGCACCCCTAAATTTGACATTCAAACCCACCTCCGTCTTGCGAATCCTATGCGCAAGTGTCCTTATGCCTGCCTTCGGGTGGCATAGTAATCGAGGGATTTGTGTGGCCTTTTCTATGCCGAGAGGCTGCGTGATTGGTTCCATGAATATGTGTCGTTTGGCGCAATTGTGGGCATGCGAGGGGCTGCCTGTGGGCAGTCCCTCGTAACGCCCACTTTTTTGCATGTTCTTCCCCATTTTCTGAGTTCTGCCCCCTTCCCAGCCCTATGCGCAAGCCACACCCACACTCTGCGTGATGTCATGCACAAGGTGCGTGATGGCTCGCAGAGGCGTGCCGGGCCTGTGCGAACTCCACGCAAGTCCTGGAAAAGTCCTGCGCATTCGATTCCATGAATTGACAAATGGGATTTTGCACGCAGTTTGGCACACAAGTTCCCTATTTCCCATGCAAATTATTCCATGAATCGGGCCCAGAGTCTCTTCAGTGGCTCTATTAAGACTCCTCCATGTCTTTTGTCCATTCCTCCTATTGAAGACCCTAGGTATTCCTCTGTGCTCTCTCTTGTCCCACAGGTCTTTACTGGATTGCTTATTGTTTATGTCCATCCCTAAGTAACAGTAGTCTTTTACCGCTTCCAAATTAGTTCTGTTAAGGTACCATGAGATTTACCTTGATGGTTTTTTGCTGTTAAAAATCATGATTTTCATTTTGTTTTAATTTATTGTTAGGTTTTTTTGTGATGAAGTCGCTCAGTGCTACAAGCTGCCTGCAAACCTTTCTCCGTGTGATTGTACAATACTAAGTCGTCTGTGTACGCAGACCAGCTGAAGTGTATGTTACCCAATTTTGGGTGGTATGCGCTGGCTTTATCCAACACTTCCTTTAGGAAGGGGGCGAGGATGCAGCCTTGTTTCAAACCTTTTTTTGTCTCGCTTCCCTGTTCTGTCTAGCCTTACTTTGTTGTATTTGTTGTATAGCATTTGTATGCCTTCCACCCTCATGTTGTCCAGCCCAGATCTCTTCAACTTCTTCCATGAGAAAGTGTGGCACATGGCAGCAAATCCTGCAGTGAGGTCTACTTAACACACATATTGGAGGGCTGTTTTTTCGTCAGAGCTGTTTTAGTCAACATACTAAAAATGTATAGGTTGCGAGAGGTTGCACAATTTTCTCTAAATCCTATCAGATTCATAGTGAATACATGTATTTCTTTGGCCCACCTTTTTAGTCTGTTGAGTATTATGGCGACAAATATTTTACTTGTGAAAAGAGAGAGGCGAGAGTGCACAGCTTTTTTACTGATGATATTCTTTTTTTTCTAGTAGTTCATGATCCTGTAGATTCGTTTGTTAGTGGGGTGCAGCCCACTATCTTGTGCCACCGTGTAGGGCACAGAAAGTGAACATGGAGAAAAAAGACCTAGGCTATTGTGCCTTCGTTGTGGGCCGCACACCCCAAATTCCCACTTTGGGTTAATCGATTACTCTTTGTTTCTTAATAAACTCAAAAGGCCAACTTTGGTGATTATTCAAAAATATAATCTTGTTTAATGTTAAAAAATATGGATTCTTTAGGTACAAAAAGATTTTGCGCTTAATTGGTTAGACATCCCCAAAAAAGCTATTGCTGTCTGTTAAGGCAAAAACAGAAAACCCATCCGGCTAATGCATTTCGGAGTTAATCCTTCTTCAGAGCCAGGTTGTTACTGTACTACATACATTATGATTGTTATATATTACAATATCCATTAGACATATCCACAATGTTCAGTTCAAGGTTCAACAGTGCACCGTGCACAAAACAAGTTTTTATAAAAAAATGATTAATTAAACAGGACGTGTCAAGGAGTTCCCCACTTCTCACCTGAATACGTTCTTTACCGGCGTCCTTGGATGCTGCCTTCTTTCAGATGGAACGGGTTTTGAAGAAGGCGGCCCGTTTCTCTGCCGAATCCAGAATGCGTTCAGTTTTCCAGGAGGCCGAATCCAGGAGGCAAGGTAAGTTTGCTAGAACTAGAATCCAGGAGCAAGAAGAGGGGGGGGCTCAAGGAAGGGAAAGCGGAGTGGAAAGGAGAAGTACCGCGAGCTACGGAGCATACGTCTGGTCGCTACTTCACAATAGCATTGAGACACGCGGAGCCGCGGAAGGCGTGGTCTAGAACTAGAGAAAGGATACGTCCAACGCATGGAGCGAGAAGGGAATGCGTTGGACGGCCATATTGGAGGTATTAATGTGTATAGGCCCGTTGTGACAGGGACCATGAGGCCCAAAAGGGGCGCACCCTGCGATTCATGACAGCATGCCTCCTCTGAAGACCCTTCCCTCCTGGTTTCCCCGGGTGGATGAGGTGAAACCTTCTGAGCAGCCGTGGGGCCTTGATGTTTGAGAGAGGTTCCCAGGTTCTTTCGCTAAGAGGATATCCTTTCCATTCAACCAGGTACTGAAGCTGGCCCCTTCTATACCTGGAATCACAAATCCAAGATACCTCATATTCCAATTGGTCATCGACCAGTATAGGAGGAGGTCTGGAGGGTTTTTGAGAGGATGGATAGTAGGGTTTCAGTAAAGATGTGTGAAAGACTGGGTGTATCTTCTTCCAGGATTCAGGCAACTCGATCCGATAAGAAACAGGATTTATAATTTCTTTAATGGAAAATGGACCATAGTACCGAGGGGCCATTTTACTAGGCCGTAGATGTCGGGGTAGTAATTTTGAGGACAACCAGATCTGATCCCCGACTGCATAAGAAGGGCCAGGTCTTCTTCTGGAATCTGCATATTTCTTGGTCTGTTTCCTGGCCTTCTCCAAAAATTCCTTGGCTTCTTTGTGTATGTTGACAAGGGTTTCGATCCAGGAGTCAACTGTAGGTACTGGTGTAGATTGAGGAAGAACAGAAGGTAGGACCGACGGATGAAATCCTTGACTGCAATAAAAGGGGCTGATCTTAAGTGCCGAATGGTCAGAATTATTGTAAGCAAATTCAGCCACGGGTATCGGGAGCGACCAGTCATCCTGGACCTTGGTGTTGAAGCATCGAAGATACTGTTCCAGGGTTTGATTGACACGTTCTGTGATTGCGTTGGTTTGAGGGTGGTAACCTGACAAAAGGGCACGTTAGATCCCTAAGCATTGACAGAGATGTTTCCAGAATTGTGAGATGTATTGAGGTCCGCGATCCGAAATGATCTTGGAAGGGAGTCCATGCAAACAGAATATGTGTTCCAGGAAGGTTCCTGCTAGTTCAGAAGAGGATGGTAATTTACGCAGGGGCATAAAATGAGCCATATGAGTGAACAAGTCTATGGTAACCATGATGGTGGTATACCCACGGGAGGGTGGCAGTTCCACAATGAAGTCCGTAGCGATAATCTCCCAAGACCTAGTTGGCAATGTAGGTTGTAGTAGAAGGCCCGCTGGTTTCTTGTTATTGTGTTTATTTTGGTTGCAGACAACACAGGATTGAATGTACTGCCGTACGTTGGGTCTCATCCTAGGCCACCAGAATTGCCTTTGTGTCAGACGGAGGGTATTGGTGACACCACGATGTCCGGAGTGTAGGGTATCGTGACAGAGATTCATTATTCTCTGTTGTAGTCTTTTTGTAGGGATGACCAACAGATTGTCTTTGAACAAATAACCTTCCCGGACCTTTACATTCCAAGGATTTCTTTTGGATTTGTCATTCCACAGATCAGAGGATTGGGTTTGGGCTTGGATTTCTTCAAGGAGGTTGACTGCCTGGGCCACAAAGATCGTGGGGGAAAACATCTGAGGATATGCCTTGTCTTCAGTGGGCTCGTAGTCAGATCTTCGAGATAAGGCGTCGGCGATCAGGTTTTGTGATCCAGGAACGTGAGTGATATGGAACTGGTACTGGGCAAAGAAATATGGCCAACGCGCCTGACGACTGTTCCTACTCTGCAAAGACTGTAGAATCTGGAGGTTCCGGTGGTCAGTACGGACCTGAACTGGATGTTTAGCTCCCAAAAGTAGATGTCGCCATTCAGTGAAGGCTTGGAGAATGGCTAACAATTCTTTTTCCAGGACTGAATAATGTGTTTCACTAGGAGTCAGAGTTCGTGAGAGGTAAGCAATTGGGTGTTCCAGTTTATCTCCTAATTCTTGTTTCAGGACTACGCCAATGGCATAATTTGAAGCGTCCGTTTCTACCAGGAAAGGACGGGTAGTATCGGGTTGAGCCAAGATAGGAGCTTGCGTAAACTCTGTCTTTAAATGCTGGAATGCCATATCTTGTGGTGTTGACCAGAGAAAAGGAGTGTCTTTCTTCAGGAGAGCAACAATTGGTTGAACTATCTCGGAGAAATTAGATATAAATTTCCGGTAGAAGTTGGCAAGTCCCAGGAAAGATTGAATTTGTTTCGGGGAAGTAGGAGCAGGCCAGGTCAATATGGCTTTTACCTTTGCAGGGTCCGTACCAATTCCTTCTGGGGTAAGAATAAACCCTAGGTAGTGAACAGAGGTCACATGAAACAAACATTTTTCAGGTTTGGCCAGGAGTTTATGATCCTGGAGTCTCCGCAAAAAAGCCTTCACATGCTCTTCATGTTGTTTAGGATCCTTGGAAAAGATCAGTATGTCATCCAGATATACAATAACAAAGAGAAACAGCATGTCAGAGAACACCCTATCCATAAGGCGTTGGAAAATTGCCAGGGCGTTAGCCAATCCGAAGGGCATGACTAGGTACTCAAAATGGCCAAAGGGTGTTCTGAAGGCGGTTTTCCATTCGTCTCCTTCCCTGACACGGATGAAATGATAGGCGCCCCTGAGATCCAACTTGGTGAATATCACTGCGCCTCTCCCAGCTTCCAGGATATCCGAAATCAGGGCTAACGGGTACCGATCCTTGAGGGTACATTGATTTAGCCCGCGATAATCAAGGCAGGGTCTGAGTTCCTTGGTATCCTTCTTGGGAACAAAGAATAGAGAAGCACCAGCAGCAGATTTCGAAGGTGTTATGGTGCCATTTTGAAGGTTGGTATCCAGGTATTCTCTTAGGGCCTTCTTCTCGGGTTTGGAAAGAATGAACATCCTGCCGAAGGGAATCACTGCAGAGGGTTCCGTATCTATTGCGCAGTCTTCAGGTCTGTGTGGGGGTAAGGCCTGGACAATGGCAGTCGAAAACACATCAGCATAAGCTTGGTAGACTTCAGAAACTTGCATGACATTGGATACCATTAGTGGTGTCTGTTGTTCCTTTGTTGGTTCCTTTGGGTGTGTTAATGGAGGTTCTAGGGATAGACAATGAGACATGCAAAACTCCGAGCCTAGGAATAGGGAACCCGCAGACCAGTTGATATATGGGTTGTGTTTCTGTAGCCAGGGCATGCCCAATACCAAGGGGTAATGAGCTGACTTAATAATGTCAAACCTGATCAGCTCTCGATGGTGAGTTATTGAAAGCTGAATCTCCTTGGTCTGAAGGCTTATGGGTCCTGATGAGAGGGGTCTTCCGTCGATAGCCTCCACAGGCTGCATGTGCTTCGTGTTTCGTAGGGAATGTGATGTTTATCAACCAACTCATGATCAATGAATATTCCCATAGCTCTGCAGTCTACCAGGACCAGAATGGAATAGTTTGTATTCTTGGATGGTGATGAAAAGGCCTGTAGTACCACCAAATTCTTTTGTCCAGGAGAGTTCAAGGATGGAATGGATGTGGAGCAAACATCTCTCTCCCGAAGCTCTGCTCCATCTAGGATCGGGAGCTGGCGTTTCCCGAACGCCGAGGGGTTGCTAAAGGACACTCCCTAACCAAATGCTTATCTGAGGTGCAGTACATGCACAAGTCCATATGAATTCTCCTCATTCTCTCTTGTGGAGATATGGGTCAACGAAAGGCCCCAATCTGCATGGGCTCGGATTCTGAGACTGGGTTTGGATTGATTTCCGGTCTGGGGGTACCCTCAAATGATACCTTGGAAGGAGTTCCCCTGGATTTCTTCTTTTCTGACTTCCTTTCCTGGATACGGAAGTCAATCTGCATGGCAAGATCCATTAATTCCTGGAATGAGCTTGGTCGTGCCACTCTGGCCAGCTCATCCTTAATTTCTTCGTTCAATCCTCTCCTGAACAGGGTAAAACTCGCCTCAGTGGACTAGTCAGCTTCCTTTGCCAGTTGTTTAAATCGGGTCACATACGTGAGCATATCCTGGGCCCCTTGCTGAAAGTCTAACAATCATTCTTGTGCACTGTAGACCTGCTCAGGGCGGTCAAACATGTCTTTTAGGGCCCGTATAAACCCATCATAATCGTCCAGGAGGGCATCACTAGAGTTAACGAGGGGAGTGGCCCAAGTCCAGGCATTCCCGGAAAGGTGAGAGATTATAAAACCCACCTTGGCCCTGGGGGTCGCAAAATAGTAAGGCTTGAAGGTAAAGTGAACCAAGCACGAATCCAGGAATGCACGAAGGGTCTTTGCTGAGCCGTCGTATTTATCCACGACTCCGCCCAGTATAACACTCTCTTTTGTAGCAGAATCCCGGATTAGGACCAATTGTTTGAGAGCGTCGTTCTTCGCTTTCAGATTCTGTGCCTCGGTTGATAGTTCCTGCATACGACGCATCAAGTCCTGCACGGCAGCCTCCATGTCAATATCGCTTTCGATTGGGTGCGTCTCAAACTGTCAAGGAGTTCCCCCCCTTCTCACCTGAATCCGTTCTTTACCGGCGTCCTTGGATGCTGCCTTCTTTCGGATGGAACAGGTTTTGAAGAAGGCGGCCCGTGTCTCTGCCGAATCCAGAATGCGTTCAGTTTTTGCAGGAGGCTGAATCCAGGAATCCAAGAGGCAAGGTGAGTTCGCTAGAACTAGAATCCAGGAGGAAGAAGAAGGGGGAGTTCAAGGAAGGGAAAGCGGAGTGAAAAGGAGAAGAACCGTGAGCTACGGAGCACACGTCTGGTCGCTACTTCGCAATAGCATTGAGACGCGCGGAGCCGCGGAAGGCATGGTCTAGAAATAGAGAAAGGTTACGTCCAACCCATGGAGCGAGAACGGAATGCGTTGGACGGCCATATTGGAGGTATTAATGTGTATAAACCCGTTGTGACAGGGACCATGAGGCCCAAAAGGGGCGCACCCTGCGATTCATGATAGGACGCCCACAAGGTCAAACAAATGTACAACATAAATTTGAGAGAGAGAAAAACAAAAAGAAACAGAGGAACTTTTATCAATGTGTATGGTTATTCCGAGGTATTTTACGTCATATCAAGCTTTTAATAACGTTTATCATAGTGTGAACTACAGTGTTTAGCACCGTGACCTCTCGTGTTAATTGAATTGCTAAATATTCTAACTTTCAATGTGAGTCTTAGCGTGCTAAGGTGCTTAATGGTGGTATACTTAGTGCTGATCCAATGTGACTATGCATTACAATGTGTGTTTAGTGTCACTGACCTGTTAGCCAACAAATGCAAAAACGCGATTTGTGCGCGTGTTGAATTCTTCCAAATAGCACTGCCTGACATGGAGAGAGCAAGCGTGTTATCTTCTGTCGTCCTTCTTATGCACTGACATTAAGTATTAATGCGATCAGAGATCGTCCATCTTCATTCTGTCTATACATCTTACCTGGAGCGTAGCAGGCAACGTCCTGCTCTGTCTCCTACGAACAGCGTCTGATACTCGCGGTTCGTGGTGTTGCCCTAGGCAACGTTAAGTAAATATTATGGCTGCACGTAGGCTTACGTGTCGGCCATATTGGTTGTGGCTAACATAGTTCAATTCAATTTCTTACAGGTTGTACATGTGCCACGGTCTGCACTACGTACTGACGTTTAGGAGGATGTTTATCCGTGCCTCTCTGTAGCAATATATTGGCTTATATGTTAACCCTGAGTGTACTAAGACATGTGGAAACACGTGGTATCGAGGGTGACGGCTGCTTTAGTTTTAGTATATGAGTACTACAGTGCTTCCATTGATATTAAAAGATATGCTCGAGTAAGTTGTGAAAATAAACGTGTGTTAGGGTAAGATATGTGATGCCCGAAACCTAGATGCACAGTAAACGATTCATGTAGATATGTAATTAGTGCATAAATCTGTGTACAAGAAGAAATAAATAAACTATAGACAATGTCTATCTAAAAATTGGTGAGCGGCCCCTGAACAATTAAAGATAAGCAGTGGCCTCTCCAATATTTTGCCAACTGATTCAAATCTGGACCAAACTTTTTCATAGCATAGTGCATATGCAGCATTGTGATATATGCTTTCTTGATGAATATAGAACATTGCAATATTATTATTTTTTACATTGCATGGTGAACAGGAGGCTTAATTATTACAAAAAGCAGTTCAGATCGAATTCCTCATTCAGTGCTCGCGGTGCCAAAGCTTCAAGGCGATCTATCCAATAGGCTTCTCTTTGTTGTCTTCTTTTTTTCGAGTCTGTATGTGTATTTGGTGCTTCAAGAGTTTCCAAGACTTGGAACTTGACTTGGGAGATGTTATGTTGTTTTTCATTAAAGTGTCTTGCTACTGCTGAGTTGGTATTTCTATTTCTTATACATGACTTGTGCTCGTTAATCCGGATTCTCAATTTCCGTCCCGTTTCTCCAACATAGTAAAGTCTGCATGGACAACGTATGCAGTAAATGCAATTTTCAGTGTTGCAAGTTCCATAACTTTTTATTGTAATCTTCTCTCCCGTGTATGGATGCGGGACTAGTCCCCCTTTAATGATGTTATTACAATTGCTGCAATTCAAGCATGGAAATGTTCCTGTTCTCTTTGGTTTACTCCCTTTGGTTCTAATGTCTCTTGTGTTGACCAGGAGATCCCTTAGGTTGCTTGATCTTAGGCAAACGTTGGAGTCTCTAAAAAGAAGTTTTTAGTTCTTTCATCACTTTTCAGTATTGTCCAATGTTTGTTTATGCATCTCTTGATCTGCATGCTTTGAGAAGAATACTTCGACGCATATACCAGTGATGGAGATAGTTTAGTATCCATTGGCACAAGGGTACTAGCTCTTGTTATGGCTTGTACCTTCACTTTTGCGGCCTGTAGGTCTTCATTTGGGTATCCCCTTTCTTTAAGTTTTCTACTTAGTTCCTCTAGTTCTTGTTCGCATTCTTTTTCATCACTGATGATTCTTTTTAGTCGCAGCATTTGTCCATAGGGTACATTTTTCAAGCTGTTCTGTGGATGGAAACTCATGCGATGTAATAAATTATTTCTGTCGGTGGCTTTAGTAAACAACGAAGTAGTGATCTGTTGGCTGTGTACATTGATTTTAATATCCAGATAATGTATACCTGGGTTACCAATTTCTGAGGTGAATTGAATTTGCGGATCAATACTGTTAATGTAAATCATGAAATCGTCAAGTGACTCTCTTGCTCCTTGCCAAATGTCAAATATGTCGTCTATGTAACGTACCCATTTTTTCAATTTGTTTTGCCATTCAGGTTTTTGCAAGATATGGGTCACCTCAAATTGGTACATAAACGCATTCGCATAAGCTGGTGCCATTGTGGCTCCCATGGCCGTTCCGGAGGTTTGGATGTAGAATTCTTTGTTATATTCAAAGTAAGAGTTCATTGAAATAAAGGAGAGCAATGACAAAATAAATTCCTTCACTGCTCCTATCTCTTCTTCCTGTAGTAGGAGCCACTCTACGGCTTGTGTAAAGGTTTACCACATCTATAGTGAACAGAATGTCATTTTCTGTCAGTTGCACTTCTTCAATCATGTTCAGGAAGTGTCTGCTGTCTTTCTCATATGTTGATGTTTTCTGTATTAAGGGTTTGAGAAAAAAGTAAATATAAGTGCCTAATGGTTGCAGAATCCCGCCTGTGGCAGCTGCTATTTTATTATGAATTGGGACAGGCATGGCAGTTCTCCACGGATCGGGGATGGTTCTATCTGAAAGGGCAATAGTTGTATAACGGAATAAGGAGTTCAGCCCATAGCTCCGGTTTAGATTTTAATATTCCATTAGGCAGGCCGTCGGGTCCGGGGGCTTTTCATTTTTTAAGGTGGTCATTCTTCCTTGGGTTTCCACTTTCTCTGCCCGGTCTAAGAACTTTCACCCTGGTATTTGGTGGCTCTCTGAGTTAGTTCTTGTGCACTCCTTCTTCTGGAAGGGGGGTGAGTTTGAACGTGTAGATGCCATGTTGTGCTACTAATGAGGCCTAGCTGTCTCATCTTCTATTTGTCGTTTGGGTTGTTAATGAATTCGTTTCCAATTACAATTGACAATATTGTGACTATCATTTTTCCCCAATGTGTCTTGTATTTCCTTATTTTGTGATTTTCTATCCAATTTGTGTAATTCAAATGATGTCTCTTCTTTTTAATAATGTATTCTCTCCTGTTTTGGCTAATTTGCTTTCCCTCCAAGATTTGACGTTTCAGGATCTTCTTTCTATTATTTTTGTCCTGTCCCACGTTTTGCATGCTTTCTTTTTCTCTTCCTGTTGTGCTAATTTTGGCTCGGGCTCCCTATCTCCCTGCCATTTTTTAACTGTACTCTGACATTATTCCCTTACCTTTTGATTTTTTAATCCCTTCCTTTATGCATTCTGGTCTCATCTGTAAGAAGGTTTAAAGTTTTCTTTGTTTCTTAAAGGACCATTGAATTCTAATTCCCTGATGGCATATAAATTATAGGGGTTTGAATTCTTATTTTGTTTGATTACGTGCTCCTTTTCCCTTAATTATACTAATGCATGGTCACTGCAGGGTGTTTCAAAGCATTGCATGCTTATACATTTTTCTGAGTGTGTAGCAGTGGCCAAATAATGATCTAGTTGGATTTACACACTGGGCCTCATCACGAGGTTGGCGGTAACCCGCCATTGCTGCCGGCAGGCTGCCGCCGAACTCGTAACACCGTTTCCACTGCTTGATATCCTGGTTGCACCAGGATATTACAAGTCCCGGCCTCCCGGGATGTCAGGTGGAAGGGAACTGTAAGTCCGGGCCGGTACTCCGGGCAGGCACCGACCCTGCAGGCATTCACGTAGTCTGGCAGTATGGAAAGGGTGCCGGTACGTTGCTACCAGAACCCTTATTTCCAGACATGCTCAGTGTCCTGATGCGAATATATTCTTGGTCTTTCCGCCTCAATTCTTCCATTAAGTATTGCTGTAGCCCAATTTTGGAATATGTCAACCCAGGCTCTTCCATTGTCATTGTTTTAATAGTACGTTTGGGACGCAATCTCCGGAAGAGTTTCGTCCTTCATACTTGTTAAGTGTTAGAGGGCATTTCGCATTTAAGTCCCTCCCTTTCCCCCACAGATCAAAATCCCATCGGGGTGGCTGATGGTGCAGTCTTCTAGTATGTGTTGCAGTTTCAGTGCTATACTATCTCTCTCTTTCTGGCCAGGCGGGACATAGGCGATAATCAGCAATCCTAAGTCTTGCGTTTCCTAACACTTACCTGCTATTATATTGTCCTCCCATTGGTCTCTTTTATAGTTACAGGAACAAAGGTTATTTTTAATGCCTATCCAAAGGTTTCGTTTCGGCCTACCGAGTGGGCCTTTTTCTTGTTCTGTTACTATATGATGTACAACTTGGGTTTACTAATCGCGTTTCTTGGATTAGGATCTTGTCATGGGTTAAAAACTTTCTTTCGAGCTTTGGATTGCCAATTAAAGGTCAATTTCCACTCGAGTTCCAGGATCCAAACTCTAAGGTACATTTTTGTTGTGCAGGATGGTTGTTTTCAGCACTTTGGGTAGCTAACTCCAAATTTTCATCATTCTCCTCTGTTTTCATGCTTTTCACTTCCTGTGCTAGTTTCACCGTTCTTTCCTCCTTTCTATTTGTGTAGCAGTTATATGTGATTATGCTAGCGATGGATGGCTGCTGGCGTCTTTCCCATATTTTCTTTACAAGGAGTGCACCTTGTTAACCACTCCCAGTCCTCCCCCAGCCCCCAAAATCAGAATGCCATCTTTCCTTCTCCAGCATAGTGGCCCAGTAAGGGCCAAATTACCCCCTCTCTCTGGAGGGAGCCCCTGAGTTATGCCATGCCATCAATGGCCCCTTCCCCCCACTTAATCCCACCCCCACCTGAGCATTATTGCATAGAACCTTACTTATATGCAGAATTTATACAATGCAGACCTAACTAGCAAGTGATAGTGCACTAGGACCACTGGGGTGCTGCGCTGATCAACGTGAACAATTTCCAGAAGCTGTCATAAATCACCAAAGTATCTTATGAAAACGATACGGTAAACCAAAAGGATACAATTGATAGGGGTCTTCCGGATCCTTAAATTCACACAATTTGATAGTAGTGATATCAATTTAGACCTTCCAAATGATACAACTCTCTGACCGGTAAAACAGGCAGAGAGAAGGATCACTGAAAAGGGCTTGGGAGACTAATAGGAAGGCAGCCTAGGAAAAATAAAGCATCATGAGAAACTATCCCAACTAATCTCTTGATATAATGGCAATAATGCTAATTCCAACACTAACCTGTAGGCTTAGAACTGGAGTATCCACCAAAGTCTATGAAGAAATCCAGGAAAAGAACCAACGACAAAGGAGGGAAGGTTAGTAAGGGAGACTTATCCCGAACTGCACGAGGCTCACGCTAGATACCGGGTTGGTGCACCACAGGATAGCGTCCATAGTTCTGTGCACGGTCACCTTCAAATAAAAGTTGTAGATAAACCTTCCTTTCCCACAAAGAACAGAACAATATTGAAATGAGTCCACCTGTTATATCCTCACAAGTTCAAACCAACCGCGTGCTGGATACACGCGACAAGAGTATACACCGCCAGAACAGCTGTGCTCGATGAGTTCCAACGTCCACGTGGGATTTTACACGCGAACCAAGTACATGCAGCCAGGACAGCCGCGCTTGAAAACTTCCAGCGTCCGCGTGAGATTTTACACGCCAACAAAGTACAAGCAGCCAGGCCAGCTGCGCCTGAAGAGTTCCAGTGTCCGCGTGGGATTTTACACGAGTAACAAGTACAGACAGCGAGACCAGCCGCGCTTGAAGAGTTCCAGTGTCCGCGTAGGATTTTGCACGCGAACCAAGTACACGCAGCCAGGCCAGCCGCGCTTGAAGGGTTCCACCGTCCGCGTGGGATTTTACACACGAACCAAGTACACGCAGCCAGGCCAGCCGCGCTTGAAGAGTTCCAGCGTCCGCGTGAGATTTTACACGCGAACCAAGTACACGCAGCCAGGCCAGTCGCGCTTGAAGAGTTCCAGCGTCCGCGTGAGAGTGAAAGTGGAAACTTGCACGCGGACAGGAAAACAGCATGCGAAATGGAACAGGAACCCGCGTGTGAGAAGACACGCTAACGAAACCTGCTGAAGGCAGATACAGGAGATCGCGTGTGAAGGAAACACGTTGATGAAGGCCAAGGGGGCAACTGACGGGATGCGAAGACGAAGAAGAAGAGTTATACTACCAAGATGCCAAAATGTTCAATCAGAAGCAGCGAGCCACATATCCACGCAGCTTATGAACGTTCTGCCGTAACACACGTGACTATCCTGAACCACATGAATACAGTGACGTGAATAATGCAGACGTCGTTTTCCAGGTAGTCCATCAAACAACCTCCATCTCGAATAAAACGATCTAGCAGTTCTATGAGCATAACCCGTTCTGCGTACAGACGTCTGCCGTAACACATGTGACTATCCTGAATCACATGAATTCAGCGATGTGAATAATGCAGACGTTGTTTTCCAGGTAGTCCATCAAACAACCTCCATCTCGAATAAAACAGTCTAGCAGTTCTATGAGCATAACCCGTTCTGCGTACAGACGGAGTTCCAGATCCAGAGGTAAAATGTCCAGCATGCATGACAGAAGCCCCAAATCGGGCGCACCAGACATCATTTTTAGTTATTATACAAATCGCCTTGATAAAGACCCTTTGGGTTGAAACACGCGTCGACACCGTAAATGCTAATGAAAGGAGCACTACAAACCCTTCTCAAACAAGACTGATCATTTCCCTCATTCCACATAAGTGAACCAACCAGGTTTAACTGGGAAACAAAACACCAAGAGCCTAGGTATAATTGGTTCCCACAAACCTTTCGCCTCTCTGACTAGCAAGCAACAAGCACTGTGCAAAAAAAGTGGTCGATTACTGGGGAAGCGTGATATATTGAGTTATCACTTCTTGGTGGGAAGACATCTGGATGAAGGCAATCTGGGAGCCCCCACTTGTCTCTACTTTTATTCTGGCTTTGAAAGAAGGAGCCCCCTCCAAGCTTTTCTGTCCACATAAAAGTACCAGGCTGCAGTCGAGGATGACATTCCTGGTTTAATTTTAAAAGCACAAGGTCAAAAACTAAGATTGCATATTTCTTCAAACGTATGCTTTTTCAACTTCACAAAGGAACCTCATCCTTGCTTTCCGCCTTTCACCTCATGGTGCTTTGCAGCGCCCTCGGGTGCTTCGGTGTAATTTTCACATTTATAGGAATCAGGCACGTAGATACTGCTGTGGTAAAGGTTATACGTTCTTTATTTTTCCTTCTGCAGGCAGGGGGTCTCGGTTCTGCTGTCTGAACCCACCCTCTCTCTGTTACCCCCTTTCCTCTCACGTTATATACCTTGCACCCGTGCCGCATGTCACGCCATCCTTACGTCCCCTCCTGAGTGATACACACTACAAGATGTCATTAATATGCTTAGAGGAGAGTGAATATGGAACGTGACCTTCAATCAGTCCTGGTTTTGCAAAATTGCATCCTGGGACTTCCAGTTTTCTTGTGCCATTGAAAAGCTGGCTCTTCCAGCCCCTACAACACTGTGCGGCTGAAAGTGTCCCAGAAGACATGGACCATGGGGCAACTTTCAATGTAGGATTCCTGCATTCTGGGGGTTGCTGGGACATGTGGAGAAGGAGCTTCTGATCTGGCATTTGGAGCAGAAGGACGCAGACGAGCACCGACTGAGGAGGGATTATTGCAGGTGGGGATGAAATATACCTATTTTTAGTGGACATCTGAATCTCCCAAAAGTGTGGTTATAGAAGGGAACAAAGCCTAATGCGCCATCTTACTGGGCAGCCACGATATATTCCAATATCACTACAATCAGGAGTAAGCTTTACCACATCACAGTGAGTGCCAGATGCATCACTGTATCACAGTGAGTGCCAGATGCATCACCGTATCACAGTGAGTGCCAGATGCTTCACAGTATCACAGTGAGTGTCAGATGCTTCACAGTATCACAGTGAGTTCCAGATGCTTCACTGCAATACAGTGAGTGCCAGATGTTTTACCACATCACAGTGAGTGCCAGATCCTTCACTGCATCCCAGTGAGTGCCAGATGCTTCACCGCATTACAGCGAGTGCCAGATGCTTCACCGCATCACAGTGCCAGATGCTTCACTGCATCACACTGAGTGCCAGATGCTTCACTGCATCACAGTGAGTGCCAGATTCACATCACAGTGAGTGACAGATCCTTCACTGCATCATAGTGAGTGCCAGATGCTTCACCGCATCAGAGTGAGTGCCAGATGCTTCACTGAATTGTCAACATCAGATGTCACTATAGGTCACTATTATGTGGCGCGGTACAGGCCACGCCCCCAGCTGTCACATTCATGCAATGATACACTTGGGATCGCTGTATGAGAACTGGCACACAGGGAAGCGTGCACCCCTTTTTTTTAACACAGTCACAAGGTGTTTCATGTGTCTTAACCACGACCTCATGCCGGCCGTCATGACGCGTCTTGGGTCACAACATCCCATGCCGAGGGTAACAACAACCAAACCACACACAACCTATGAACAACTGAATAAACGGCTGCTCAGAGTTCCAGCGCTCTCTGCTATCCTTGTCCTGTGGCAGTCTTATGCAGCTGCGCCGCCACTTTGTTCCTCAACCTTCTCCTCGCTCTTCCATTGATCAGTGTTCTTGGCAGTCCCTCTAGATGGCCATGGCGTCTTGCAGAGGGCAGCAAAGTGCCCTGACTTGTGGCATCGCCTGCATTGCCGCCCCAGTACTCGAACGCCCACGGAGGAGCATCTTCAGTGCTTGCCTTCTGTGCCAGCCCTTTCTCTGCTCTGCTCTTCTTGCTCTGAGCCTGGACCGTATCAGCCCCTCGTCCTTCATCATCGCTGACCTTGTTGTGGCCATCTCGTGGACTCTTCCTAGCTCTAGTATCCTTACTAGTGACATCCCTGGTTCTTTCAAGGTCTGGGTGTCCAGCTTGTTGGAGCAGCATGCCTGTATTATGTGGCCTCAAAGCTCACCCTCTTCATCCACGAATGCACACGTGGTCGCCAGCAGTCTGGTATAATACGAGTGAAGGGACACATCCAGGCCTTGGGCAGCTTGCCGTAGCTGAAAGCTTTTGAAGTCAATGGGGGTCATTACGACCCTGGCGGTAGAGGGTTAATGGTGCCAGTAGAGATGCCGGCCCCATTAGCCCTCTACCGCCTCATTATGAGGTCTGCTTGTGGGTCCCCCGAAGGACATCTGGTAAAACGAGGCATCCTTAGCGGGACCCGCTAGCAGACCAGGATGCTAACAACGGGCCCGTCATTAAAGGGCCTGTTGTTAGCATCCTCCCCATTCCCATTGAGCCCTATGGGGCATGGCTACCTCCATACTCTGAATGAGGCCCAATATTTACCATTAGCGCAAAATACTTGGTTAGTGCCTTTCTCGTCTCATGGTACGTTCCAGTTCCTGGGGACAGTGTGTTATAGAGTCATGGTACGTTCCGGTTCCTGGGGACAATGTGTTATAGAGTCATGGTATGTTCCGGTTCCTGGGGACAGTGTCTTATAGAGTCATGGTATGTTCTGGTTCCTGGGGACAGTGTGTTATAGAGTCATGGTAAGTTTGGGTTCCTGGGGACCGTGTGTTATAGAGTCATGGTACGTTCCGGTTCCTGGGGACAGTGTGTTATAGAGTTTATGGAAACCACTCCCGGCGTAAAACAGAAGGAGGGTCTTCTTCGTGGCATCATCCACTATCTCTGCCGCCTCATGAAACATATCCAGCCTCTCCAGCCAATGGGACCAGTTGGCGCCCAGGGATGCAGGGCTCCCTTTCACGTTGAGCTCTGGCACCGGGTGGCTGTGAAACAGATGACCTGGTGCCTGGACCAGCTTGCTCATTCCCTGCCGCGATGCCTGGTCATCACCTGGCCGCTGGCTGGGCCCACCGAAGTTGCTTGGCCCCGACATGCTGAACGTAGCATTGCTGGCAGCCCTCCTGTTTCGACTACACTTTGTATCCATCTTCCCTCTCACTCCATACCTTCCCCTTTAACCAGGTAGCCGTCAGAGGCCCCTGGACCACACCACACAAGCACCCCCAGAGATGGGAGCTGTTGGAGGCGGGATAAAGACACATCTCGCTGGCAAAAAGTGCCTGGGCGTCGTACCTGCCTGACGTCTCCGACTGACTTCCTTCTTTCTGGACAACCCGCTGTATCCTCTTTATCCAGACGCCCCCTGTGGGCCTGGCCCAGGCAGCATAAGCATCCTTTTGACAAGGGCTGTGGCACGCAGGAATTGGCGCCGCCCAGCTGTCTCCCAGTCACCTGTGCGCTACTGTGCTTCTTACGACAGCCCAACTCAGCACACAACGGAGCTCTGCCCCATTGCTGTAGTCACCTCCTCCTGTCACCACAGCAAAATAACTTTATTTATTTATTTCCCCCCACAGGCTGGGTCCTCTGGCGATGCGCTCTGCAGCTGTGCGAGATTTCTCTGCAAGAGCAGGTTGGTTGCCAGCAAGGTTCTAGCTCCGCAGGGCCAACACGCGAGTGCGACGTGCAGAGCCCTCAAGGCGCATGCTGGGGGCTCCAGCAACACACGCTGGCAAGCAGCGGAATCTCGTCAGGGAGACCAGCGGTCCCACCTGCCACAGACCCACCTGCAGCAGGCGCTACTCGTTGCATGCACCGGCACAACCGTCCTTGTCGCCAGTTGTTGTGGGGAGCGGTACAGGCCGGGCATCCATTGTCACATTCAAGCAATGAGACATGGAGCGGGGGATTGCTGTATGAGAACTGACGCACGGGGAAGCGGGCGCCCTTTTCTTTAACAGTCACATGGCGTTCCACGTGACTTACCACGACCTCAGACTTGCTGTCTGGCAGCGTCTTGGGTCATGACAGTCAGTTGCATTCATTTCATCGAATGCAAAAGCCGTGCTGAACTGGTCCAAAATATATGTTGGGAGACCCATAAAAATACACTTAACTCGCATTTGCTTTTTGGGAATCATGGCTTTTCATGGCAAACTTTTCAATTACTATTTTTTGGAAAATGATGACCCCTGGCTTGTGCATTTAAAATCCCATTAGACCAGCTACATTGAGCAAATGTCCAGCTCACGGTGCACAAAGTTGTCAAACTAGCACAAATCTGCTCAGGAAACCAGCCCACGTCGGTCTGTCGCACCACCCCTTCGGGGATTGCCCTGTTGGTCATTCCAAGCCTCTGGCGATCTACATGTACGTGGACCTGCCCCACTGGGATGAATCCACGTAACTGCAACAGAACATTGTTCCTCTTCTGCTGCAGCACCGTATCCTACATGCAAAGTAAACGTTGAATCGGTGAAGTCCAAAGTCCACTTCAGCTGGGAGTGCAGACTGATGCTGCCCCTTGTCTATCACACATGCACAAACGGAGCTACCAAATCAGGTGATGTCAATCCCGCCTTTCTTAACACACGCCATTGTGTAGTTGTGTACATGTTATAAACGCATGCCTACAAGAACCATAATGAAACATGATGTGAGCCTAGCAGAATATTTCACATCTTGCATGGGACCACGTGAGATCTTTGTAGATTTCTATTTGGCAAGGGATGCATATCAAAATGTGTATTGGGCCATGCTGGCATATATTGGGCAGAAGTCAAAAAAACGTGCTCTCATGCATGCTACCATTCTTGACCATTTGTAGATTCAACCAGACCATGAAGTCCATCAACTCGACTTCTACCTCAGTGAATACCAAAGTAACTGTGAGGAATTCGACCATCTGCACAGGGAGTATGCGGGTCCCCTGGGCGTTTTGATTTTTTTTAAATGAAAATGAATGATGGGAGATAAACCTCTGAAAATGTGTGAGGCCATTCAGAACACATTTGCCCTACTCACCGCACAAAATGCATAGTCACATGTACTCCAAAAGAACAGAGCCTAGAGGTGCCATCCTGCCCTGTCATGTTCAGCTGGAATGTGACAGCCATGTGTACATCAAAGCATCTCAAGAAGGGGGAATGCACACCTTCCTCCGGCCATGGGCAGCCTAATTAAATAATCAAAGGCCCCATGGATCTCCCTCCCTATTGTCTAGTCCGGCTGGTGGCAGTACATACTAATGAGAAATAATTGAGGCAAGCCAGTTAAAGGGGCTTGGTCACCGGACAGACAACAGGAAGGCAGGGCTAACATCTCTTTAATATGTAATGTGTCAAGCTAGTTCGCACACCTCTGTATGAAGGACAGTGAATGACATGTCTGGGTCCACTATTTACCGTAGGCAACCCCTGCAGGGCTGAGACCTTTCAGAGGGAGAAGTATGTGATTTAAGGGAGACAGGAAGTCTGCTCTCATCACAAACTTCAAGGGAGACTTGTGCTTTGATCAAGAGTCACAGAGGGCACATGGTAGGCTTAGCCTGCACCAATCATTGGGTCCCATTTAGCTCTAAAAGAAGGTTGAACCCCCCACTTAGCAGAACATCTGAAGGCTTCACCATAAGCGGGGAAGAGGAACTCAGCATTGGACCCTGGATGAAGGTACATCTTCTGCTAGTGAAGGAAGGCCAGGATTTCCAAGAGGGAAGCAAGATCCCTCCCCATAACATCTCACAAGGTACAGAGGGAGATAACAGACTCAGAGGACCCGTCCAGCAGCTCCAGAACCGGTACCCAGCCAGCACACAGCATGTGCTGCTAGGTTCTGCCAGCAAACTTTCTAGGTGCGAAGTGCCAGAGAGTCTCTGAACAAAGGTCAAGGTCTGCCAAAACTCTCCTGAGATTTGGGTCATCTGCCTTGAAAGAATGCCACAAGCCCTGTGAAGAAGCTGGGAGGAGTGCCACACAAGCATCAACCAGCATCCATCTTTTAAGGACATTTTCGAGGCAGTCAAGCCCTCAAACCGCGATTGACTGCACCACTGACTGTTGTCACGCTGCAGTCACACAAGCCATCCGAGATACCTCGACCAGCATTCCAGATCTACCAACCCCCGCAGAGACAACGATTCTTGACCCTGAGCTGCTGTGTAGGCCAGCCTGCAGCCGTCCATCCAGCCTCACCTGCCGAACTGCCTGCCACCTGATACCCACAGCTGTCTCCCATCTTGAACTCTGTTGCAGGAGCTGCAAAGCACCCTGGAACTGACTCAATGCTGTCGAGTATTAAGAACATCTCAAGCACCAGGTACATTGTGGTTCTGTCCCCTGGTCCTCCTCAGAAGGCCGCTAGTGACTTTTACGACCCCTTGCTCCCTTGGTACTGAAACCAAATAATCTTGAACAGTTAAGACTTATTGCTTTACCGACTACCCTCCTGTCAGTATCCAAACTGCTTCCCTTTCCTTTGTGAAACTGCCTGTCCTCTGTGTTCCTTTACAGGGTGAGTTGTATTTTGTAGTGTGCTAAAACTGTCTGTTGTAATAATAATAAAGTAGATATTTTTATACAACCTTGACTGGACAGACCCTTTTATCATTGGTTAATAATGATTGTATTTTTGCTGTGTTGCAACTAACCAACGATCCACAATCTTGCAGAGATAACCCTGCTGTTCCATCCACGTTACCAAAAATTTAACAAGGAGGTTTATAATTTGCTTGTGTTCCAATCTGTTCCGATCCTTCTGGTGTACAAGAGGTGTTGGGCTGATTGATGGTTTAGAAACCGATATTCATTCCTGGACCACTGGCGCCCCTGGAAGTTGATTAATCACAAACTCAAACTTTATTTTTCTTGCTTTCACAACATCATCATTAAATCAAGCTTTATTAATGGCTTCGGCTTTCACCAGCTTTGTTTTTTCTGGAGCCAGGATATCGATGGTGTAATAAAATAGACTGCTAACTATTTTCAACTGCTCAGAAAACGCTGCTAAGTGGATCACGTCCTTTCTCGTTCCAAAACTTCTAGAGTGGCCACTGAGAAGGCTCAAGCTAACCCCGCCTCTCTCACATGTGGCGTTCCGCTGGGGTCATGTCTGTCACCCTTGTTATTTAACATTTACATTAGAGCAGTTCTTGATCTTCTTGACGGTCTGGGTGTCCAGTTTGCAATCTATGCAACGACACCCAGATCCTATTTGAATTATCTGGCAACTACTTGAATGATGCTGCAACCATGAACTGTATTTATTACAAAATCCAGGCTTGGATGGCACACAGTTGGCACTCAATGATAAAAAAACGAGCTGCTTATTATGGCATCTGTTCCTCGACTGAAGAAGCTCATTCTTCAATATGCCCATTTTGAGGTTGCGGGCAACATAATTATTGTGAGTGTTAAGACGGATTTCTGAACTCTGTCCTGGCGGCGCAGAAGTTCAGAAGGCCAACCTAATTACTTGGAACAGGGTAACCTCTGGACAAGCCAGACCAATCAGGGTAGCGATCGCGGTGGTCAAGACTAGGTCTCAAGAGGGGTGAGGGTGACAGAAAGCCTGCAATGAGCACACAAAGCAAGGACACTTACAAACTACTACAAACAGGTGTTATATTAAAAATATATAAACATTTATTCCAAGGCCTTTGCAACAATGACCGTAGCGAGAAATCACAATAAAACTCTGGTAAACCAACACATACCAAACCAATACAATAGATATACAAATACAAACGAGTCTAAAGCGTTAGATGCACGAAATGTGTAGTCCACCTAGAAGGGGAGGAAAACAGGCAGTGCGAAATAATGATTAGACCCAGTCCGCCTTCAGAGGCACCTAACTAAAAGGAAGTCCAAGCCCTATGAAGAGTGGAGCCTTGTGCTCAAAAGTACCTGCACACGCTGGTGCCAACGGGCAAAAAGGGGAGTCTCTTCGAGGGAATCAGGCAGTTCAGATTGGTGCACAAATGAAGAAGAACAGAGTTCCACGACTCAAGCGCAGCCTCCACTTGGGCAGAAGCAGAGCGCGAGTACGGAAAGGCGTGCTGTTTGACACAGCGGGGAAAAGCTATGGGCTCCTGCAGGAGGGCGGCCAGTTCCTAGCTATGCTACTCACCGGTCCCCGATGCAAGCAGACCCAGGCTTCTCTGCGTCAGTTTCAGTGCTGGCAGGTTCAGGGGAGCAGGGGACGTCTCGTCGTCGTGTAGAATCTGCAGCAGCAGAGTTGAGTTGAGGGCGTCCCAAACGCAGTGAACCCGCACAGTTTGTTACCACAGCAGGGCAACGGAGCGGCCGTGTGTATCTCAGCCAAATGTACACTACTCACTTCAGACCTGGGAATGCCAAGTGTACCAATCATGTGAGAGTGACAAGGACTCGAAATACAACACAACCTGGCGGCAGTTACAGAGCAAGACTCCTGGCTAGGCTGGTCAGTCTGCTGGATGGCCCAGAGACACTTCCGAAGGCTTACGTGCAGGAGATGGTGAAGATGCCGAGAATAGTTGTTCCCGCTATCCCAAGGGTCGAAGTACCAGTACAGGCCTTCTGGTTCGATAAGAGGTAGAAAGGGTTTCACAAAGCGACAGCAGTCAGAGGAGCAATCCTTCAGCGGGTCACCAGCGATTCCTCGGTTCAGCCTCGTGGTTGCAGGATACTTGGCTCCTGTATTCCTTTGTTCGTGAGAACTCAGGAGATCGACATGGTAGTGGCGTTTCCAGCCCCCTCTTATCCACGGTTCCCTTCGTGCCAAAACGGAGGGGACCCAATGGGAGATCCGCTCATCAAACACTCACACCATACGTGGACCTATCACGGACCACGGTGGTCCCAGGCATTCACACCACCCTAGACTCTCTGGCACCCAGGATGTGTATTGGGACCAGACATCCCAGCCCACATCCTGGAGGCACACACAAGGCCTGTAGAAGCCCGCGAAAGCATCTGTGTTTCGTGGGAAAGTACATGCCCAAATAAGGAAGGCCCCGGGTCGGCTCGACCTGTGGAAGGTGAAGGGGGCAAGACGGTCAGCGGACAGGACAAAGAGCCTCGTGGTCTGGCCATTTTGGGAGCCAGACCACCATTTTGGGCTAAGCGCGAGAAACGCGCTTAAAACACCAAAAGGAGCTCGAAAACACAAGAAATTATCGCTGCCACCATTCCCGTCCGTGATTCACTTGCACCGATCATTTACAATCCAAACAGAGTATCTAGGGCCTGTAGAAGACTAGAGACCCAAAAGAGCAGTAATTTATCTTACGGTGCCCTCTTGTGTCATGTTGCACGAAAGCGGCAACATGATAAAGAAACTACGGAAAACAGCGTTTCCCGGTACTGACTGTCTTAAGGGCATGTCAGTTTCCCCGTAAGAATGGAGCGAAAGCCCAGAGGAGTGCAGCAGAAGGCTGCACTTCTCTGGCAAAGTCTAGATCATGGTGAAAACAACAGCAAAACGTTTAGGGGTTGCCACATGGAAGGAAAATTACCCACAATTAAGAAATCTTTCCTAACACTCGCCCCTCCCAGACTATGGACAGGGGGAACTAATCCACCCCTGGATGAGTCTCTTGTTCAGGTCGGTTAAACATTCTGGACAACCCATCAGCATTGCTATGTTGGACACCTGGCCTATGCTCAATAGTGAAGTCGAAGCCTTGTAGACTTATGGACCACCTAAGCAACTTTGGATTCTCTCCCTTCATGTTCATTAGCCACTTTAAGGGCTTATGGTCAGTTTGCACAGTGAAGTGGGTCCCATAGAGGTAGGGCCTCACCTTCCGTAGGGCCCACACAACGGAGAAACATTCTTTCTCCACTGTGGACCATCTGAGCTCTCTGTCCGTAAACTGGCGACTAATAAAACCAATAGGGTGTTCCTTACCCTTCTCATCTACTTGCGATAGTACAGCTCCTATCCCAGTGTCAGAGGCGTCCGTCTGCACAATAAAAGGTCTTTGATAACCAGGGGCCCTGAGGACAGGGGCCTGGCACAAGGAGTCTTTTAAGCCATTGAAGGCCTTCTCACACTCGTCGGTCCAAGTTACCTTCTTGGGTTTCTTCGGAGTGGTGAGGGCAGTCAGAGGGGCAGCTATGGTGCCATAGTCTGCCACGAAGTTGTGGTAATACTCCGTGAGTCCTAAGAAGGCTCTCACTTGGGTCTGTGTAGTGGGGGTAGGCCAGTCTTGTACTGCTTGTACTTTACTGAGAAGAGGCTGTATCCTCCCTCCACCTACTTCATGTCCAAGGTAAACCACTGAGCCTTGTCCAATCTGGCATTTACTAGCCTTTATGGTCAAGTGTGCTTTCTAAAGAGCCTGGAGCACATTCCCGAGGTGTTTCACATGGTCTTCCCAGGTGGCACTGAAAACTGCTATATCGTCCAGATATGCAAGACAGAATTCCTCCAACCCATTCAACACATGATTCACAAGCCTCTGGAAAGTGGCAGGTGCATTCTTCAACCCGAATGGCATTACCATGGATTGGTAAAGGCCGTCTGGAGTAGAATACGCTGTCTTCTCCTTGGCATGTTCTGCTAAAGCTATTTGCCAATAGCCAGCAGTGAGGTCAAACGTGCTGAGGTACTTGGAGGCACCCAAAGTATCCACCAGCTCATCTGTTCGAGGCAAGGGGTGTGCATCTGTCTTGGTGACAGCATTCAGAGCCCTGTAATCCATGCAGAACCTCAATTCAGACATGCCTGCCTTTGGAACCAAAACCACAGGGCTGGACCAAGGACTACTAGAGGGTTCAATCACCCCAAGGTCTAACATCTTGTTGACCTCGGTCTTAATATAAGACCGTACTTTGTCTGACATCCTGTATCCCCTACTTTTGGTAGGTACACTGTCTCCTGTGTCTATGTTATGTTTGCACCAAGGTGTCAAACCAGGCGACTGTGAAAACAGGGGGGAAAACTGCCTAAGCAAACTTTTCACCTCAGCCTGCTGATTAGAAGTCAGGTGAGGGGCCGCTCAGACACCCTCAAAGGAGCTATCTGAAGGACCGCTTTGGAACAGGTCGGGGAGAGGTTCAGACTCCTCTTCCTCAACGTCTGAAGCCAGTAGCAGTGCTGCGATTTCGACTCTTGGGACGAAAGCCTTCAGCCTATTTACGTGAAACACTTTTGGAGCCTGTCCAGGCCTTCCAAGGTCCACTAAATAGTTAACCTCACCCAGGGGCTCCACCACTGTGTAAGGGCCTGACCATTTGTCCTGTAAAGCTCGAGGCCTTATGGGATTCATGATCAGGACTTGCTGACCAGGTGTAAAGTTGATGAGGGAAGCTTTCTGGTCGTACAAATGTTTCACCAGCGCTTGTCCTGCCTTTAATTTATCACTAGCCAAGCCCATCAGAAGTACCATCCGTTTTCTGAGCCCCAGCACATAATCTACTACGTTGGTAGTAACAGAGGGAGTGGGCATCTCCCATCCCTCTTTGACTATGGCTAAGGGTCCCCGTACAGGATGACCGAACAGAAGTTCGAAGGGGCTGAAGCCAACACCCTCCTGTGGTACCTCTCGGTAGGCAAACAGTAAGCATGGTAAAAGAAGATTCCATTTTCTTCTCTGAGGTTCTTCCAGAGCCCCAATCATGCTCTTTAACGTTCTGTTGAAACGTTCCACCAAACGTTCCACCATTGGTCTGGGGGTGGTATGCAGAAGAGAACTTGTAGGTGACCCCACATTCTTTCCACATAGCCTGCATATACTTTGACATAAAGTTGCTGCCACAATCCGACACAACTTCTTTAGGGAAGCCAACCCTAGTAAATATGCCAAGTAACGCTTTTGCAACTGACTTGGCAGTTACAGTTTTCAATGGGATGGCCTCAGGATATCTGGTTGCATGGTCGACCAGCACCAGGATAAACCTATTGCCTGAGGATGTTTGCGGGTCAAGAGGACCTACGATGTCAATCCCTACCCTTTCGAATGGTATTCCCACAACTGGGAATGGTACCAATGGAGCTTGGATTGTCGAGCCAACCTTACCAGACAACTGACAGGAGGCACAATTCCTGCAGTGACTTTCTACTTGCACCCCCATCTTGGGCCAGTAGAAGTGCATGGATAACCTTTGCTTGGTCCTCTTAATACCAAGGTGACCAGCAAGGGGCACTTCATGCGCCAACTGCAGGAGGAAGGGTCTTACTGCAAGGGGAACCACCAACCTCCTATGGTCTCCTTCTGTAGACTCTGTGGGCTCACTATACAGGAGTCCACCTTCCCAATAAATCTGATGCGTCCCAGGAGGTTAACCCTCAAGCTGGGAGCAGGCCTGTCTCCTTAGGCCTTCCAGAGATGGGCACTCACGTTGGCCTTTACCGAATTCTTCCCTGTCAGGACCACCTTCTACTAACAAGTCTTTTAGTTCAGGATGGTCGTTGGGGTCAAATACTTCAGGCATCGCCACCTCCTCGTCAGGCCCGGGCGATTGACCAACTTCCTCCACCGCAGTGGTAGGCGGCTCGGGGGAATGTTCTCTTTCCCTCGTCTTGACTTGTTTACTCCTTTCGCCTTGGGTTTCCCCTTCGGCTGGGGCGGCGTATTGGTCTTGGCCAATGCTGCCCGTGTTTGAGACCGTGTGCAGGGTCTGTCGGCAGTGTCTCCTATGAGCCCTAAAGCTCTGAGATCATTGACTAACAAGACCTTTCCTGGGACGTTTCTCTGAATGCTCACTGGAATCCTGACTGCTGTACCATTTAAAGTAAGATTTACAGGTATTACTGGAAACATGCGCGGTGGGCCGTCAGCCAATTTAGTGGGCACCAGAGTAGCTCTGGCAACTTCCTCTGAGTCTACCAAGATAGAATCCACTACAGTTGGACTGCACCCACTATCCCTAAGAGCTGGAGTATCCACTCCATTGATCAGCACAATGTCTTTAAAGTAGTGCTTGGTATTATCTGGAATCCTAGCATAAGCCTCTGCGACTTTAGGCTCCCAGGAACCCAGGGAAACTAAAACTACCTCAGCTTCTATCCCGCTGGGGAAGGAGTCTGAGGAGAAGGATGCTCCTGTAATCTCTTCTTCCTCGTAGGAGGAGAAGGCCAGATTAGCTGAGTGGACCCCCAAAGGTTTAACCTGACACCAGGGATCCCCCTTCACGTGGTCAGTTGCTCCACAAGCAAAACAAGATCCATTGGGTCTGTTTACATAGGGATGCTTATTGTAACCAGAGTTCTGTTTCGGAGGCTGACCTCCACTACCCTGTGAGTTCTCTTGTGTTTTACCCTTATTTTTCTTTTTGTGGCCCTTTTGAGAAGAAGATTTATCAGTTTCTCCACCCTCCTTATCTTTGGACTTTTCCCTTCCTCCTGCTTACCAGGAGAAGTTTTGTCCTTATGGGACACTCGATGTGACACCCATAAGTCTGCTGCAATGGCCAGCTTCTTAGGATCTATCTCCTTCGCATCGGCCAAATGCTGCTTAAGCTCCGGGGAAGAAGATGCAAAAATGTGTTCCAGCATGACAAGATTTATCATGCCTTCAAAGGTAGAAACCTTATAACCTTCGACCCAGCCAGTCAAGTTTTTTAAGGATTCGGTTACATAAGATACCCAAGTACCACCTTCTTTTTTCTTGTACTCTTGGAATCGTTTTAAATATTGGGCAGGAGTCTTTCCCAACTTTAAAATGAGAGTTTGCTTTAACATTGCGAAATCAGCTCGCTCAGCCTTCGACATTTCCATAATGGCACTACAGCCAGAATGGGGCAGTTTGCTTAGTAACCAGGCAATCTTATCAGCATTGTCAACTTGTTGAACTTCACATGCATACTCAAACGTATTCAGCCAGTCCATAATGTCATTCCTTTCCTCGTACACACTGAGCAGATCTTTCGGAAACCGTGGATGAGAGGAGGCCCCAGACCCATGTCCAGGTCCCTTGGACCCATTTGCAACCTGAAGCTTGGACAGTTCCAACTGGTGATCCCTGTCTTTCTGTTTTTCTGCCTGTTCGATTTGTAGTTTGGCTATGCTGAACTCAAGCTCCTTCTGCCTAAACCGCAGCTCTTGCTTCTTGAATTCAAGCATAGCCTCCCCATCAACACTGGCAGAGGAAACATTAGACATCTCATCCTCCCTGTCCTGGTGGTCGCGGTGGATCAGTGCAGCGGCAGAACCGTCGGTTCTACCAGTGAGAGCAGCCCCACCTCCTTCCGCACTGTCCTCAGAAGTTATAGCGTCAAGCTGCGCTTCTTGCCACGCCACGATTCTTTGGATCATATCCAATTTGGTGCCTTGAGAGGAAACACCTCTCTCCGCACACATCTTTTTCAATGTTTCGGATTTGGAAGAATTTAAAGTTAACAAGGTATTTGTTTCCATATTGTTAGATAGGACTATGGCCTTTTTAAAGTTGTACTATGACAATTCACTACGTGTCCTGGTAGGAATAACTTGAAATGCCTTAGTTCGTGCGCAAAACTGGATACCTTCAGTCGTATCCCACCGCTGCCACCAATTTGTTAAGACGGATTTCTGAACTCTGTTCTGGCGGCGCAGAAGTTCAGAAGGCCAACCTAATTACTTGGAACAGGGTAACCTCTGGACAAGCCAGACCAATCAGGGTAGGGATCGCAGCGGTCAAGACTAGGTCTCAAGAGGGGTGAGGGTGACTGAAAGCCCACAATGAGCACACAAAGCAAGGACACTTACAAACTACTCCAAACAGGTGTTATATTAAAAATATATACACATTTATTCCAAGGCCTTTGCAACAATGACCGTAGCGAGAAATCACAATAAAACTCTAGTAAACCAACACATACCAAACCAATACAATATATATACAAATACAAACGAGTCTAAAGCGTTAGAACAGAGTTCCGCGACTCAAGCGCAGCCTCCACTGTGGGCAGAAGCAGAGCACGAGTACGGAAAGGCGTGCTGTTTGACACAGCGGGGAAAAGCTATGGGCTCCTGCAGGAGGGCGACCAGTTCCTAGCTATGCTACTCACCTGTCCCCGATGCAAGCAGACCCAGGCTTCTCCGCGTCAGTTTCAGTGCTCGCAGGTTCAGGGGAGCAGGGGACATCTCGTCGTCGTGTAGATTCTGCAGCAGCAGAGTTGAGTTGAGGGCGTCCCAAACGCAGTGAACCCGCACAGTTTGTTACCACAGCAGGGCAACGGAGCGGCCGTGTGTATCTCAGCCAAATGTACACTACTCACTTCAGACCTGGGAATGCCAAGTGTACGAATCGTGTGAGAGTGACAAGGACTCGAAATACAACACAACCTGGCGGCGGTTACAGAGCAAGACTCCTGGGTAGGCTGGTCAGTCTGCTGGATGGCCCAGAGACACTTCCGAAGGCTTACGTGCAGGAGATGGTGAAGATGCCGAGAATAGCTGTTCCCGCTATTCCAAGGGTCGAAGTAACAGTATAGGCCTTCTAGTTCGATCAGAGGTAGAAAGGGTTTCACAAAGCGACAGCAGTGCAGAGGAGCAGTCCTTCAGCGGGTCACCAGCGATTCCTCGGTTCAGCCTCGTGGTTGCAGGATACTTGGCTCCTGTATTCCTTTGTTCGTGAGAACTCATGAGATCGACATGGTAGTGGCGTTTCCAGCCCCCTCTTATCCACGGTTCCCTTCGCGCCAAAATGGAGGGGACCCAATGGGAGATCCGCTCATCAAACACTCACACCATACGTGGACCTATCACGGACCACGGTGGTCCCAGGCATTCACACCACCCTAGACTCTCTGGCACCCAGGATGTGTATTGGGACCAGACATCCCAGCCCACATCCTGGAGGCACACACAAGGCCTGTAGAAGCCCACGAAAGCATCTGTGTTTCACGGGAAAGTACATGCCCAAATAAGGAAGGCCCCGGGTCGGCTCGATCTGGGGAAGGTGAAGGGGGCAAGACGGTCAGCGGACAGGACAAAGATCCTCGTGGTCTGGCCATTTTGGGAGCCAGACCACCATTTTGGGCTAAGCGCGAGAAACGCGCTTAAAACGCCAAAAGGAGCTTGAAAACACAAGAAACGATCGCTGCCACCATTCCCGTCCGTGATTCACTTGCACCAATCATTTACAATCCAAACAGAGTATCTAGGGCCTGTAGAAGACTAGAGACCCAAGAGAGCAGTAACTTAGCTTACGGTGCCCTCTTGTGTCATGTTGCATGAAAGCGGCAACATGATAAAGAAACTACGGAAAACAGCGTTTCCCGGTACTGACTGTCTTAAGGGCATGTCAGTTTCCCCGTAAGAATGGAGCGAAAGCCCAGAGGAGTGCGGCAGAAGGCTGCACTTCTCTGGCAAAGTCTAGATCATGGTGAAAACAACAGCAAAAAGTTTAGGGGTTGCCACATGGAAGGAAAATTACCCACAATTAAGAAATCTTTCCTAACAGTGAGCCAATCAGTAAAAACATTAGGAGACATTTTAGATGCCGATCTTTCAATGAAGAAACAGGTATCTCAGATTTGCTCATCATGCGGACATGTAATTAAACTGCTTCACAGCATCAGGCTTTATTTATCTGGAAAGAATAGGTCTCTCATGGCATCATCACTTGTAAACTCACGTTTAGACTATTGCAATAGTCTTCCGATTGGTACATCACAGGGAGACCTGCATCGTCTTCAAACTACCCAGAATGGTGCCTCTAGAGCCCCGTTTGGCTTATCTGTTATGTTATGTTATGTTATTTTGCACTTATATAGTGCCTTATATACCATTGGTATGGTCTGAAGGCGCTGGTAGGTTGAACGCCCTTGGGAACCGAAGATCAGGTCAGTAGAGAGAGTAGGGAGATTCAACGGCGCGTGTGCGCACCGGTTATGTGTGCAGCTGGTGTGGTATTCGTGTAATAGCTGCTTCTTAGCGGTAGGTGTGGTGGTTGAAATCAGGGCATGTGTTCGTTCTGGCAGGATTTATCCAGACCGACTGTGGCTGCGTTAGTGCCTGAGGAGAATGCCTGGCTGGGGGGTGTGTAACCAGCAGTGTTTACTTAGAATGATGGGGAGTGAGCGGGAGATGTTGGTATGAGAACAGTTATACCGAATGGTGTCATAGTATCTCTGTGTTCTAGTTGAGTGGTGGTGTAAAGAAGAGAGTAAGCTTGGGGTGTGATATGATGGGTTACATGCTCTTTCAAACATTCCCTGCATTCCAGACCATACTATTTACGTCGCGCAGTTCTATGCGCTCCAGTCCGTTCTATGGACTTTTATTTATTCCATGCGTCCCCGTCTGCTACACACTCCGTTCTGCTCGACGGACTCATGGACTCCAGTCTGCCCCACGCGCTCACGTCCGCCCCGCACGCTCCAGTCTGCCCTACGCATGCACTCCTGTCTGCCCCTGTATTTCGCATTCACCCACCTTACGCAGTCACCCGTTCCCCGCATTCACCTGTTCCCCGCATTCACCAGCTCCCCGCATTCACCAGCTCCCCGCACTCATCCGCTCCCCGCACTCATCCGCTCCCCGCACTCATCCGCTCCCTGCACTCATCTGCTCCCCGCACTCATCCGCTCCCCGCACTCATCTGTTCCTCTCATTCATCAGCTCTCCTCACTTCTCCGCTCAATGCACTCATCTGCTCTATGTACTCATCTGCTCTATGCACTTGTGCTTTCCACGCATTCAACTGATCCGCTCCCCGTACTCATTCTTACAAATGTAAAAACCCTACCCTACCTGACTAATTGCTTACCTCCACTTTTCTTCTTTCTTTCGAACTTCTGTTTTCTATCATTTATCATCCTGTTTCTCTCGGTTTGCTCTGAGGCCTATGGGCATGCAACTCCTTATTAAGAATTGAAATAAATAAAATAAATAACATCATCAATTAACCTACGACATGAGGAAAATTCTCCTTGTACGTATTAGTATCTGAGAACACACTATTCTCAACATATTCCTGAATGAAAAGACTGTTCACACTAAGTCGGAGTCTTCAGCCCCTACCTTTGCCCTTTATTGGGGCACAGAGTCTGGTTCTGAAAATGAAGACATTTTTATTTTAGAATAGAATTCCGGTGAGGAATCAGCTTGAATCCTGCCGTGAGTTGCTCTATTTTTCAACGGTATGCTCAACCATTTGTTCCTGTTGTGTTATATTCGTAGGAAGGCTTGCTGCGTCAAGTGTTACGATGATATGTGATGTTTCACCAAAGGGCAACCGCTGTAGGAAATTCGATGATGATGTTTGCATAACAAATGTTTTTATAAAAACGTTCACACATTGGGACACCTGATCCAGCATTGAACCTATGCCAGGAACAAAATAGCATGCCCAGGTGGGTTTACAGCATCCTTATGCCCTTTTGGTGTAGTATAAAAATGCTGGAATCATCAGGTCTCTTTCTTTAGTAATTCCCATTTTTGTTCGCTAGTCCACTCTTTCTCTTAGCCTTGGTGGAGCAGAGCTTCTATTTCCATTCTTATTTCTTGTGTTGGTTCCTTTTTCCAAATTTGATTAAACTCTCTGTCAATTAGTTGGTGCAATATCTCTGCCTTCTATTTGGCCATGTCCTGCGGAACAACTCCCCTATCCCCCTTACATGGTAGCTTTAATCTTTAGTTTTTAGGTCAACTTGCATAATTTGTTTACTCTTTCTGTATTTTACTGATGTTTCTAAAACGCTTTCACCAAATTGCTGCACAGGATTTACAAGAAACAGTACAATATATGAATTTGATAAGATACAGAAACCAATTAGCAAGAGAGATGAGTTAATTACCAGAAACAGAGGAGAGAAAATAGGCTGTTAACCTGGTACAAAAGATGTGACGCGAAGGAGGACAAACGTCGGGAGAAAGAGAATTCCAGAATTTAGGGACAAGAAGAGAAAGAGTGGAAGCGGTAAGAGGCGTATCAGAGGTTTTAGGAAAGCGAGAAAATGCCGTTGATGAGCACTGAGAGAACGGGTGGGGCAATAGGGTGATACAAGAGAGCACATCTGATGGTGGAAGCCGGGTGGGGGGGAGGCTTGACCATCGTAGCATTTGATGACAATTTTAAGAAAATGGAAACAAAGAAGAGGTTTGAAAGGAAGGAGGGAAATAAACAGAGGAGATGGTATGTTACAGGATCAGGAAGGTAAAGAAAAGAGAACACAAATTGTGGAATTAAAGACAGAACGGAGTGGAGGAAGATAAGAAGGAAGACCCACTAGGAGGGCAGAGCAGTAATCAAGTCGAGAGAGAATAGAAGAACAGAAGGCGTTTGACAGTATGAAAAGGTTGTATAAAACAAAGATTATAAAGATTATAGCGACAGATACAAGCAGTAGTACATGGGAAAATGATAGAGAGGGTCAAAGGTACCTTGAGATTGAGAGTAAGTGGAGGAAAAGGGAAGAAGACAGGAGGGAAGAAAAGACCAGTGGGAGAGGGTGGAGGGTACGGTGAGGAAGCAGGGTAGAAGAGCATTTCAGTTTTGAATGGGTTAAGATGAAGAAAGCGAGAAGACATCTAAGACTGAACAGCAGAAAGACAGACTGAGACAGTAGAGAGTCAGAGAAGGAGGAGTGGAGAAAAAGATCTGAGAATCGTCGGCATAGAAGTGACATGAGAGATGGAAAGACTGAATGAGCGCAGAGAAGGAATGTTTCTTGTCCCCATGACATGTTCGTTTTTATTGTGATGGGACACTTGCCCAGCTGATCTGTGCCCTGCAATATCAGGTCCCTGCCCCCTCATTGCAAACGGTAATGCAACAAGTGGTCTTGTAAAACATTGTAAACAACTGTTAGAGAAGGCTACACAGACTGCTAGCAGCCACCAGTGAGGTTGCAGTTCTTGACCCATTCACCCCAGAACAGCTTTCAACAGGGGGAGCACCAATGCTCCCCACTCTAGACCTCTGAGGGAATTCTCATAGGGAATCCCAGCAGGGCTCAGAAGGCCAAACGGCAAATTCTGGAGACACATCTTTACACAGGGAAAATGAATGATATAGCTCAAGCCTGTCCAGATATGTGCCCCGAAGATCCCCTGGACACCAGTTATAGGTGCCCAAGGCAAGAGATGGCAGAAGAATGGTGATGAGTACCGAAAAGAGAAGAAATCGGCCAGAAGCAATAATACTACCCCGAGACTCTAGTCAGGAAGAAAACCATATCCCTGCGATCACTGACCCAAAACCTGTCCCTGCTCTTGTTGACTCCCGGAGCACCCGTATTGTCTGTGAATGCCAACATGGTGTTTTTGAACCAGGTGCTTCTTGACAGAGAAGTTGAAATCACCTGCATCCATAGCAGGGGTCTTCAAACTTTTTTGGCCTGGGCCCCCCCCTGAGCAAAATTTGGGCAGGCCTGGCCCCCTCAAAAATGCCAAATGGACAGTATGTACAAATGGCTATGAACTATTGAGTGCCGTCTCCGCACCCTATTCCCAGTATAGATCCTGGGCTCCCCCACCTGCTCCCATCACAGTTGCTCCTACCCAGTCCCTGGACTCTCCCCGCCCCATCACTGACCATGGGGTCTCCCCACCCTGCTCCCACCACTATCCCAGTGCTCCAGCCCATCCTGCTCCCACCACAGTCCCTGGGTTCTCCCACCCTGTTCCCAACACAGTCCGAGGGTCAGTGGGGGCTGGTGAATTTTTAAAGTGGAGAGGCCTAAATATTTCCCACAAAAATGCCAAAGCGACGGAGCGCAGTGAGGGAACCTATTTTTTTTTTAAATAGAGCATACTTAAAAATAAAATAATAAATAAAAAAAGAAAATCGGTAAAAAGCCAAATAGTTTGCAATTGGCGCTAAGGGGCCAATGGGAAAGCATGGTATTTTTGACTGGACATCTATGATAGATATCCAGTAAATAAAATACCATCCCTGTCCGCTGGGCTCCATAGCGCCTCACAAGGCGAGCTGATTTTGGCTGGTGGGTAGGGGGGATTGTGCAACAAAGGCCTTTGTTGTATAACCCTCCTTCCCCCCTCTGCCCCTCACTCGCCAAAATCCACTCAACTGACCTAACCAAACACACACATTCACACAATAATCACTCTATCATTCCATTCATACAAGCACCCATCAACATACACTCACTCATAACACAAGCATACACGCATCCATACACATATTTAAATAAAAAATAAATGAAAATAAGCGTACCTTCTGCAGGGGCCTGGGTGCTGAAATGCCCCGCTCCAAGTTGCTCTGTCCGTATGTGCGAGGAGGCATAGGAGCTCCCCCTCGCACATACAGACATGCAGTGCCCCAGTCAGTATTTCCAGGGAGCTATGCAAGGCTGGCGAAGCAAAATGCCCCCAGCCTTGCATGGCTCAGTGAGCATGTGTGGCTGGGGAACTGAACTGTCAAAGGGAAACAGTGTTTCTCTTTGACAGTTCAGCCAGCCCAGGAGCATTCCCTCAGCTGGAAAAAGCAGCTGAGGGAATACTCATGATTTCACTGGGCTGGCTCCTCCATAATGGGTATGAGGGCCACTGGGTGGCACCCCCTCACCCATTATGAATGAGCTGCCAGGCTCGGACTGGCCTATAGGGCAATGCATGTACTAGAAATGCAAAATGCTAGTGTAGGCCAGTTTTTATGGCCAATGTGGGCCAGTTTGATGAGTTACTCCACTTTGCAGCTAGTAGTTGTGACCATTGTTGCTGAATAAATATTCTTTAAATATCACAATTGGCTTACATTTAAAAAGAAAACACCCCCTTGGGTACTATTCAAACAGTCTGTGACTAAAGGAATGAATAACCATTTCCAACTGTGGGCCACTTTATTATTGGTGCCTGAGACAGTTTTATGGCCCAGTCCGACCATGTGAGCCTCCCCTGCCCATTTCCTCCAATCAAAAAAATCTATATTTTTTTTTAACATTTCATGCTGGGCTCTCGTGCCCTCCCTGGGATGCGGCCGTGCCCCCCTGGGGGGGCGCATGCCACAGTTTGAAGACCTCTGGTCCATAGGGATCTGGAGGTGTATTCCAAGACCAAACTAGCCTTTGGAAGGGCAACCAGTGTCAATAGAAGCAGCAGTGCTTTGAGAACATAGCACTTGGCACCAATATTGCTTTTTCCCCGCAGTGGCTAGGTCAGGCTTCTTCACAAAAGGAGAAAGGACATCCCAAGCCACGTACACCTACCATGGAAGGATGTCCTTTTACATCCTGGCCCAGGGAATGGAAGAGTGGAGAGAGCCAAGGAACCATTTTAGCAAGGCCCAAGATTTTCGAAATATGCTGGGGATATGATATGATAGGATAGGTTATTTATAACGCGCTTAATACCCAGAGGTTTCGAAGCGCGGACCCGGGGATCGAACCTGTGGTGCTCCGTGTTGTCTTGCTTCCAAGGCGAGCACGTTGCCCCTGAGCTATCCTCCTGAGAAAGTATAGGTGCTTCATGCAGCTGGAGGAATTGTCTGAGGGAACCACCTAGCTGTATAGCGAGAGGAAACTCCAGGGGGAGCCACACTGCGCAGGGGTATGTGATGAAGTCTAATAGCAGAGCCCCAGGTTGAGCATCTGGAGGTTAGGGGAAGCTGCCACCATAGGATGTGAGCCCCGGAAGTGGTAAAATGGCAGATCCCCCCAGCGCCTATCTGGCCTCCAGGTCTACTGATGAGTTCAGCCCTAGTAGCCCAGGGCAGCCATGGGATTAACCGGGTGGGTATGAGTGAGGACATCTGGCACATATAATGCTTGTGACGTCACACGTTCGCTTTCATAGGCGCCCCCCCCCCCCCAGTGTGTGGTCCCCTCTGTGCCCCTCCTGAATTGGATTCTGATGGCGGCCCATCTATTGTATCTGTATGTGCTACACTAGAGTAGCAATAGTAAATAGAATGGCTTGTAAATCCCTCGCAGTCCTGTTTCTTGCTTTGTGCTGTCTCGTGGTGGATTCGCTCAACGGCGCCGGAACCGCAGCGTTCTCGTGCCCTCCTCCCTAGGCCAGAAAAGGGCGCGAAACCCAGGAGACTCACAAGCCCCGCCCACTGATCATCTCCCAAGGGATTTCTATTGATTGGCCGTATTGCTGTAGATGCACGATGGAAAGATGAAAGGGCGCTGAGGCTTCCTAGAAACGCCGTGGGCTCACGTGCTGCTGCTTTTCTATGGATTCAGAACTCGTGTTCATCACGGGGCTGACAGGCAAACCCTGTGACAGCGAGGACACGCGACCTGGCGCACTCTTGTGGATTTTTAATGGGGTCTTGTGGATGGCGATTAAATTATATATTTGTGATCTGAAAGGAGATTTGGAATTGCAAATGATGTTCGGCAGATCACACAATTCCACGTTTAAAGCGGTACATCCAGCGCTCAGTAACGACACCAAATAATGAAAACGTAGATGTGAAGTTTCTTTTAAAATAGGTCACCGACACTAGGAAGATGCGGGCCAATAACGCGCCTCTCCAGTAGTCTTTCATCACTGAAGTCGTCAATTTCAAGCCGTCGCGTGATTCATTTGTTAGTTTCACAGCGCTTTTGGCAAAGCACTTTACATAGAACATTTGTATATGCAATTGTTATTGCCCATCTGAAAGTGGTATGAGATAACCAAAGTGGGGTCCTTCCACACCACAGAGCACGCTGGAACCAAGTATCTATTACGCCAAGTTGTACAGGTAAGTTCCTCAGTACAATAGAAGTCAGACACTGGCCCATCCACCCAGCTCACTCTCCATCACCAACTGACACCCTTGGAACCTCCTCACTCAAGACTCCACACCACACCAACATTCTACCTGAATTTGCAGATCACGCGTCAATACCAGCAGCGACTGCTTCATCCACTGAGCTATCTTTCTGCTAGCTTATATTTGTGGAAGGGCCCTGAGAAGTGCCTACCACAGCCTAAGAAGTGTCGGCTATGTGAGTAAAGGAGTGGCCTACTAATCGCTCTCAAGCGTTCACACATGGCACGATAGGAAGTACAATCTATTTCTAAGGTGGTGTTATTAATAATGTAATTAATCAGAAAATCGACAAAAATGAAAGTATACAAATATAAAAACAAAATCAAATCAAGTCAATACATTTTCAATTACTTCAGTTCTTTTAAAGGAATGTTGTATGTATTAAATTCATCACATTATTCTAACAAGACTTCACTGCTATATAAATATTTTTCATGAATAATCTAACTCTAAATGTCTGAAACTCATGATGAAACTCTAGACGCGCATGATGGGGACCATTATTCTCATTTATCATGTATCCATTGATTTGTTTAGCGTGGGGAAATCTGGTTAGCGAGTGGCAAATTGACAAATCAACAACAACCTGTTGACACTGCTGGGGCTGAGCTCCAGCTAGCCCTGGCTCACTTAAACCCCTTCTCTCACCTGTCCTATGGAGATATTGTTGCCCGAGGGTGCTTGGAGGGAGGGTATTGTTTAGCGCCAAAAATGTTGAGCGGGAAAATCCACATGCGTCATTTACTAAAATGATGCCCATGGCGGCCATGGCTTGTTGAAACTGGAATTTAGACATTGGCATGAACAGACGACTTGGCAATGCAGGTTTTCGATGTGCCTGTCTTGGTGGAGTTATGAGGCGCGCATAGCAGCATAACTTGGATTCCTTTTTATGCACGAGCACTCATTAAAGGCTGCAACGTTTGTTTGTTTTCCCAGGAAGCCTTGGGGGCGGTGGATTGCCTAACCACGTGTTTACACGAGCTCGTTATTTTAGCATGCGTTTATTGTTTCAGTGTTCTGTTTTTTGGTGTGCTCTTCATTAACCCTTTGAGCGCCTTCACCCCATGTGCTTTTGCCAGAAAACAGTGGTGCTGTTTTGCCGCAGAAGCCCATACGCTGGTCCTAATTTGGAGTCGGCCACTAAGTCTTGCTTCTCTCAGGTGACACCTCCTTGGTTTCTGCCGCTGAAACCTTTGTTGCGGTTGGACGTTTCAAAGGTCAGGTTATGGCGGGTGCTCCCAGCATATCTAGGTGCCTTGCCTTTCTCCCACCGTCAGGGGAACCGGTGGCGTAATGAAAGGAGTGGCAGCCTGTCACAGTAAACCATTAGCAGCCCTGTCCCCTGCTGAATGCGGCATCCTCCTGGCGTGTCCTCATGGCAGAGGACTATGGAATTCACAACCCGCTCCTGTGGTGTCCCTCTAGGGCGATGCGTCATGTTTTCTGCCCGGTATTTTTGTTCCTTTTTTGGGTTGAGGCAGAAAGAGGGGACAAGGCTTTGTTTTGCTGAATATGGTCTTCTCATGACTATGCCCGTTGCTAAGGGGCGAAAAAGGAATGCGGGGAGGGTACACACAACATACAATTATAGATGGGTAGCCTTCCACTGTGTGGTGCATTCTGTTAGGGAGAATGCTAATTTATGGCTAATTTCCCTTACCTAGTGAGTCCCTCAGCAGCTTTGCTGGATTTCTGGGGTTTATTTTTTCCACCTGGTAAGAGTGTAAACCTTTTTCCCACTCTTACATGTGTTTTGCCATGTATATTTCTACTGTTTGTGTGATCTTGGTCTCTGGAGCTACACCACTCCATGAGCCCCACTTTTTTGTGTGTGTTACACAGCACCTTCAGTGCAGTGACACAGGGTTGTATTTGAGTCTTCCCACCAACTCCATTTTTCTGGGGCTGACTACTGTCCCCCAGAAACATGTAAAGTTGCCATTAACTTTATATAGTCACTTTAAACTACAGACCCAGTACACCCCATTTTACATGGAGTATTGGAAAAGGGTTAGTTACTACCCCTTTTTTGTTCTGAACACTAAGACTTGGCTGGTGGCAGTGGTATCTACCCTAACTTTCTACCGCGATTATACTATATAAATGTGGTACTGTTTTAGGCAATTGTATTAGTCTCGAACTTAAACCCGCTTGACCAAATACTTTTTATTTTGGCTCTGGTTGGGTTTTATCGCCATTTCGTTTTGTTAAAGTCCTTCTTATGTTTTACTTTGTGCAGCAAACCCGGTTTGCCTTCTTTGTTCGCCGACCTTTGGTGGGCTTCTGTCCAGAAGCCCTCCTTTGGCGTCTGGGTGTCTAGCTGGGCTGAATGTAAGGGAGGGGTTTAGTCACGCCCTGCACAGGGTCTCCTTGGAGACCCAAGTCGCACTTTGTGTCAATTGGCTGAGGTGGTTGTCCGGGCAGGACAACCCCCCTGCTGAGTGATTGACAGCCAGGCTGTGTGAATGGGGGATTTTGGCATAAAAGGCAGGACTCTTGGGCTGGAAGTCAGAGTCGCAACTGGAACTGCAAAGAACCAAAGAGAAGCGTAGAAGAAGACGCTGCTGCAACTCCCAAGTCCCGGTGAATCTCTGCTGCCGTCCTGAGCTATCTACCCTTCAACGACAAGAGAAGATCCAGTCTGGAGTCTTCTTCCCTTGAGCCTGGTGGGATCAACCAGCTCACCTTCCACAGCCAGAGGACCCTCTTCCACAGCCAGAGGACCCTCTTCTTGGTCAAAATCGCTGCACACAGCTGTAGTGGTCTAAAGGAGCGCGCCTTTTATTCACCGTTGCTTCGCTGCTGCTGGCTTCATCCCTGGGTAGTGCAGATCGCTCCAGACGTCCTCCTTCTTGTCCCCACAACTGAAGCTCCAGGAACCATGAGTCTGCAGGAACTACCAGGAACAACTGCCGTAGCACCAGCTTTTCTTCAAACAAATAAGGTACTGTGTCCAACTTCGAGGAATTGGGGCGAACCCTTTCTCCTCACCCAAGGCTTACCCTTGTCTTCCTTCCCTCTTATAACTTTTGTTTCCCTTGTGACAATATCCAAGTACTCCTGGAAATCTCGAATCGTGAACTGTTCTAACCTTGTGATCCTCGACAACAGGACCCTGTCCCATTTGACACTGGCGCAGGCCTATTGACTTTTATCTACGTTTTAGAAAGTGTCCTCTGATTCTATCTGCCTTGACAAAAGTATTGCTTATCCCCTATTCTCTTGTGTGAATTCATGTGCTAAGTGTGTTTGACTATGATAACATTTCTTCTCGCGGGTACGCCTTTCTTTCGTAAGACCGAACTGTCATTACTGTCAAAAAGTGATCACGTAATAACCCATGGTAACATCTTTGTTTCACAACACTAGTCTGTCAAATCCAAAGGTACTTACCTTGAATTGTTCTGCACAAGGGGAATTGGTTGTGTGTAGTATATTTGAAGTGCGGTTTTAATTTAATAGAAGTGAAGTGTTTTGTGAACAGATGGTCTAAAAATAAATGTACTTTTACTTTTTAACCAGAAACCTTGAGACAGTGTTTGCTCGAGTCATAGCAATTGTAGTCCTTTGTGTAATCTCTACTACTGCTCATTTGCTCTTGAGATAAGTCTGGCTGCTCAGCCATTGCTACCACTTTTTCTGTGTAGTACGGGCTTGTACCAAAGGTGAAATTGTACTACCACTTGTAGGGCCTCATCACGAGTCTGGCGGTAACCCTTAAATGCGGCGGTAGAGCTATTACTGCCACATTTAGGTTCCATGTAATAATGTCGCCACAAAAATCTCGCCATGCAAAAATATTGCGGAAAAATTGCCATTTTTTGTGGCGACATTATTGCTTGGAACATGCGGGAGGACACCCCCGCAACCCCCAAACTTTTTTCTTATTTTTTTATTATTTTTTTTTTTTGCCCCTATCCCCATATATATGGTCACCCAAATAATATTGCCAAGACATTTTCCCGCGATATTATTTACGGCAACCATATATATGGGGATATTAATACCTGATACCCACATTTAAGGGTCCGCCAGATCAAGGCCTTGGCGGATTTCCCCCCAGCTCTGAGCTGGGGGGAAATCTGTAGAAAATGTGCCAATTTTCTGCACGTTTACCGCCGGCGAGAAATCCGCCAGCGGTAATAGCGCAAATGTTCCCCATCGGGTCCAATGGGGAATGAGGAATTCCTGAATGGGCCCAATGGGGAATGGGCAATAACCGTTCCGCCAAACCAGTGATCCGGCTCTAATAGCACCGGGGGGTTTGGCGGTAGGGCTATTAGCGCTGCTTTACCGCCCAACTTGTGATGAGGCCCGTAGTCTTAATTGTGTGTTGTGGTCCCTAAGGGCACAGCGCTGGATTCTGCCTAACACTGGTGGCAGCGGTGGGATTTTTAAGTATAGTGATTACACTTAGAGTGCTGCTATTACCTTGGGTCAACTAGCCACAAGGCTAAACACCACTAATTCTGTTAACTGAAAAATCATGTCAAATATGGAAAACTACAGTGAAGAGAGTCTCTTAAACTACACTGCTGAGGTTTTGAGAACCACGTGTAGAGATAGGAGCCTCTCTGGTAAAGGAAAAAAATCTGAACTGGTTGCTAAGTTATTGGGAAAACAAAGTCTGGAAAATGGTTCAGAAGGGCCTACCCCTCCAGCAAATGTGGATACTGATGTGTCTGATTCTGAGAATGTTGGATTAGAAGAAGTAGATTAGTCCTTGTTAGGAAACACTACAACTCCCTTGCCTGCTCAAAAACCACAACCCCTGTCCACAGGGACCCCATCAGGTCCTACACTCACTCCTGAATTTATTGCACTTGAGAAAATGAGATTTGAATTAGAAGTGAAACGTATTGAAGCACAAACTGCCATGAAACATCAAGAATTAAGGCTTAGAGAAATGGAGATGGCTCGTGCTTTAGAGATGAAGAAATTGTCTGTAGAAAATGCTTCTCTCCCAGGATCTTTTAGGTCTTCCAGTCCTAAGAGACCCTGTATGCCAAAGGAAATGATTGGTATGTATGAGACTAAACTTGATGTTTTGGATTGGTTAGCAATGTTTGAGTACAATCATGGGATTCAGGGTATCTCAGGGAATCAGTTGATTCCTTGGCTTTTCTCTAGGCTCCCCCCTGTTGCAAGTGATGCTGTAATGGAGTTGGTGGAGGAGGATAAACAGGATTATGAGTGTGTGAAGCTAGTTTTGATAGCTAGATTTGGGAAGACCCCTTCCCAGTACCTTAAGAGGTTTAGGACCCTCAAAAAGCATGATGGTACCCCTTGGGCTACCTGGGTGTGTGACTGTTTGATAAACTTAGATGGTTGGGTTAAGGGTTACAAAGTGAACACTTATGAAGGTTTGAGGAATCTTGTTATGTTGGAGTCAATTTATGATGCCTGCTCTCCTGAGCTTAGACAGCACTTGGCTGATTCTAAGGAGATAGATCCAAAGAAGTTAGCCAAGGCTGCTGGCTTTAGGGTTGCCAACAGGGCTACTCACAAGGATTCTGGGGCAACTCAGAAGAAGGATGAGGGAAAGCAGCCAAAGAAAGATAACAAGGAGAATTCCAATACCTCCCATCCAGAAGAAGTCCCCACACATAACCAGGGTAAGCCACAAGGGAAGCCAAATAGGGCTAGTGTACCTCCTGGTGCCAAACCAGAGGTAAGTCATGACAGACCCCCATTCCAGAGAGCATTTGGTAAATGCTTTAGTTGTGGGTCAACTGACCATGTGAGAGGAGATCCCAGATGCAAGGGTAACCCTGCAGGGTCACCACTACCTCCTTAGCCTTCTCCCCAGAGGGAGAGGTACAGATGGCTAGTGCTCACTTTCACTTGTTTGCTAAAGAACCTTTGGCTCTTCAAGCAACTGTATCCTTAAAGTCCAAGGTCTGGGTAAGAAACAACATAGTGATGTGTATGACTCCATTCCTGAAAACTCTAAGGAGTATTATGTGGACAGTGTTCTTGTCAATGGCCAGGACACCCCTGCCATAAGAGACACTGGGGCCAGCAGAACAGTTGTGGACAAAAGAGGTTTCAGGCCTGAGGATGTGGCTAAGACACCTAAAGGCCCCACCAAACTTGCTGGAGGCCTTGTCCACATGGTTCCTATTCTACCAGCTCTCATTTAGTATAAAAACATGACAGTGAGGGTCCCTGTCAGTATTCAGAGTGAGGTGCCAGGGAGAATCCTGTTGGGGAATTTTCTAAAGACTCTTGGAGTAGTATCCAGTAACACCAGGCCACCCATTATGGAGAAGCAGAACCAAACCAAATTGGCTAGAGAGGCCACCTGAAGGGACCACTCTGAGCCCGGGGGAACCTCTACAGAGAACCCCACTACAAGCCCTGGTGTTAGTAAGTTGGCCTCTAACCCCGGCACATTTCAGGCTAGTATGTTAGGGAAATGGGAGCCCAAACCAAGCTCCATCATTGTTCCCCCAGTTTTAAAATCTCTGACTCTCCCTGCTTCTGAGCAAGAGGTGGATAGACCATCTGGACCCCTCTCTAGGCCTAAGACAACTGGTAATTCTCAGTGCTGGTGGAAAACCAGAATAGACAAGTCTAAGGCAAAAAACCTTCATGCTGTTGGACCTTCTACAGAAGACTCCAACCCAAATCCTAATGTTAGGAGAGGAACTCCTAAAATAGATAAGGTTAGATCGAAGAGGAAGGGGAAGCATGTACCTTGCTTATCCCCAGCCCCTCCAACCAAGATGCCTGAGACCCAACCTGCTCCCCAAAGAGAGGTGGTGAGGAAACCTGGAGGCCCCTCTAGATCAAGGGAATCCTTTATAATGACCCCTTGAAAAAGCCTATCACAGGTTCAGGAGTTGTACCAACTTCTGAGGGACTGGTCAACCAGATCCCCTATAGATTCAAAAAGAAAGATGTCTCTCAAAGGGTGTGTAGGTCATATAGCTTACAAAGGAAAACCTTTGATTTTACCATTGAGCACAGAGCAGGATGTCTCAACCAAAATGCTGATGGTCTCTCTAGGATGTTTATAACCGACTAGAGGTATGAGATCCATCCAGGAATGGATTAAATCCTCCTGTCCCTTAGTCTGGGGGGGCGAGTGTTAGGGAGAATTCTCATTTATGGCTAATTTCCCTTATCTAGTGAGTCCCTCAGCAGCTTTGCTGGATTTCTGGGGTTTATTTTTTCCACCTGGTAAGATTGTAAATCTTTTTCCCACTCTTACATGTGTTTTGCCATGTATATTTCTACTGTTTGTGTGATCTTGGTCTCTGGAGCTACACCACTCCACGAGCCCCACTTTTTTGTGTGTGTTACACAGCACCTTCAGTGCAGTGACACAGGGTTGTCTTTGAGACTTCCCACTGACTCCATTTTCTGGGGCTGACTACTGTCCCCTAGAAACATGTAAAGTTGCCATTAACTTTATATAGTCACATTAAACTACAGACCCAGTACACCCCATCTTACATGGAGTATTGGAAAAGGGTTAGTTACTACCCCTTTTTTGTCTGTGCCTCTCTGAGCTTTATTTTGTTCTCTTAACACTAAGACTTGGCTGGTGGCAGTGGTATCTACCCTAATTTTTCTACCGCGATTATACTATATAAACGTGGTACTGTTTTAGGCTATTATATTAGCCTGGAACGTAAACCCGCTTGAACAAATACTTTTTATTTTGGCTCTGGTTGGGTTTTATCGCCATTTCTTTTTGTTAAAGTCCTTCTTGTGTTTTACTTTGCGTGGCAAACCAGGTTTGCCTTCTTTGTTCACCGACCTTTGGTGGGCTTCTGTCCAGAAGCCCTCCTTTGGCGTCTGGGTGTCTAGTTGGGCTGAATGTGAGGGATGGGTTTAGTCACCCCCTGCACAGGGTCTCCTTGGAGACCCAAGTCGCACTTTGTGTTGATTGGCTGAGCTGGTTGTCTGGGCCGGACAACCCCCTGCTGAGTGATTGACAGCCAGGCTGTGTGAATGGGGGATTTTGCCATAAAAGGCAAGACTCATGTCAGAGTCGCCACTGGAACTGCAAAGATCCGAAGAGAAGTGGAGAAGAAGATGGCTGCTGCAACTCCCGAGTCCCGGTGAAGCCCTGCTGCAGTCCTGAGCTATCTACCCTTCAACGACAAGAGAAGATCCAGTCCTGAGTCTTCTTCCCTTGAGCCTGGTGGGATCAACCAGCTCACCTTCCACAGCCAGAGGACCCTCTTCTTGGTCGAAATCACTGCACACAGCTCTAATGGTCCGGATAGCCATCTGAAGAGCCTCTCCTGTTTTAAAGGAGCGCACCTTTTATTCACTGTTGCTTCACTGCTGATGGCCTAATCCCTGGGTAGTGCAGATCGCTCCAGACGTCCTCCTTCCTGTCCCCATGACTGAAGCTCCAGGAACCGTGAGTCTGCAGGAACTAAAAGGAACAACTGCCGTAGCACCAGCTTTTCTTCATACGAATAAGGTACTGTGTCCAACTTCGAGGAATTGGGGCGAACCCTTTCCCCTCACCCAAGGCTTGCTCTTGTCTTCCTTCCCTCTTATAACCTTTGCTTCCCTTGTGACAATATCCAAGTACTCCTGGAAATCTCGAATTGTGAACTGTTCTAACCTTGTGATCCTCGACAACAGGACCCTGTCCCATTTGTCATTGGCTCAGGCCTATTGACTTTTATATACGTTTTAGAAAGTGTCCTCTGATTCTATCTGCCTTGACAGAAGTGTTGCCTATGCTTTCTATCCCCTCTCTCTTGTGTGAATTCATGTGCTAAGTGAGTTTGACTACGGTAACATTTCTTCTCGCCGGTACGTCTTTCTTTCGTATGACCGAACTGTCATTACTGTCAAAAAGTGATCGCGTAATAACCCACAGTAACGGTTGTTTCACAACACCAGTCTGTCAAATCCAAAGGTACTTACCTTGAATTGTTCTGCACAAGGGGAATTCGTTGTGTGCAGTATATTTGAAGTGTGGTTTTAATTTAATAGAAGTTAAGTGTTTTGTGAACAGATGGTCTACAAATAACTGTACTTTTACTTTTCAACCAGAAACCTCGAGTCAGTGTTTGCTTGAGTTACTGTAATTGTAGTCCTTTGTGTAATCTCTACTACTGCTCATTTGCTCTTGAGATAGGTCTGGCTGCTCAGCCATTGCTACCACTTTTTCTGTGTAGTATGGGCTTGTACCAAAGGTGAAATTGTACTACCACTTGTAGTCTTAATTGTGTGTAGTGGTCCCTAAGGGCACTGCACAGGATTCTGCTTAACACATTCCACCTGGGAGTCCTCCTTGACATCGCAGGCAACCCGAGCTACATTCACTCGTAACCATATGGTGGAATATACCTGCTTACTTGATAGTTATAACAGCTATAATTCTATACATTTTGGACCTGATTTCTGGAATATTTGCCCGGTTGAAAGTGACTTTGCACTGCTGAAAAGTGACTGGGCAAAGTCAGCGCATAGTCATTTTTTCAGTACAAAATGACTTTGCCCGGACTTTGCACGGCAAATTGACACTTTGCACAGTTCCATGAATAGGGGTTTGTTTCAGCAGTGCAAAGTCACTTTTCAGCAGTGCAAAGTCAATTTGAACCGGGCAAATATTCCATGAATCGGGCCCTTTGTGTGATAATCTGTGGCGGTGCACAATGTGTGCATAAATGGACAAGGAGGGTGTTGGTGGGTCCCGGATCTTCAAGCACATGTAACATTTGCTTGGCGCTAAGTAGTGCTATCACCAAACATCACAAATCACATATCTGTCTGCATGCCTACCTTTGTGCGACTACTGCATGGATGGAAATGTTGAGTGTGTGTTAAACCGAACAGTTGGAAAGGTTTTGATAAAGGGGTCCAAATGACTAAAGTAGGTACACCATGGGAGGTAGTCTAGAAAATAGATCCACTTGCTGCAGAACCAATTAGGAACTAGGAGAGAGTTGTGTTGATATCTTTGCTAATCTAATGGGAAGATGGAAGGGGTGTGAATACTGGACTGTAGTAAAGGGGATCTAAGCTCATAGTACATTGGCAAAGGCATGTACCATAGGGATTCAGAGAAGAGAGGTGGATGAAGGACTTCAGGAAGAGTTTCAGAGTTCAACGTGATGTGTCCAATCTTCTGCGCTACCAAAACTGGAGGGAATCTGTGGATGTGTGTAGATCTTAGAAACCGAAACTGCTGTATTTGGGTTCACAAGATGTAACCCAACTTTGCGGAGCCTTGGTGACACTCGGACAGGCCACTGTATTCTGTTGTGTTAATCCGTCCTACCAGCATCATCAAGCCAGCCTTTTTGAGGAGTCTGGGCATATGTGCCACTTTTAATGGCACTCTGCACAGGAGCCTAGATACTTAGTCACTAGAGCAAAGACTAGTTCAGTACACTTTTACACCAGTTCATTGTGTGTACTGGTGCAAACATTAACCTGGGCCAATGTAAATATCTGTAATACAGACATTTGTGCATCATTAGGAGTTTGGAGGTAGCCATGCCGTTCTTACCAGCATAACTACCCCCATACCAGGTACCGGGTCTGGGTCCCGAAAATAGGGAATTACTGGGCCATGCTGACTTTAGCGGGCCCGGTAATTCTCATTCTCGGGACCCGGACCCGGTACATCCCCATTCCCATTGAGCCCCCATAGGGCTCAATGGGAATGGGGAGGATGCTAACAACGGGTCCGTTAATGACGGGCCCGGTATTAGTATCCTGGTCTGCTAGCAGGTCCCGCTCTGCACGTCTGGATTGACCAGGCGTGAGGAGCGGGACCCGCTGCAGAACTTGTAATGTGGCGGCCCAGAATGATATGTGCCGTTCCCTTACCAGCACTGTTCATTCCGTGGTCACCAGCCTCCTAATGAGGCCAATTGACCTCTTGCTATAGGTTTTACAGAATGCTGCTGGACAAGCATTTGCACTGGCCATATTGCGATGGAAAATGCAGCACTTTTCTGAGGGTCGTGTAGGGCAAAAGTTTTCAGTATACAGTTTTGGCGCACATGCATGACCACACTGGGCGTAATGGCGTGTTAATAAAAGCGTGTAACCGGCTGCCGAAATTTCAACTAAAGGTAAAAAATGAAACATGTCCAATTGGGGCGAGGATGCTCCGTACTTGAGGCACTCAGTCTCTGGAGTTGGGATTACACCTCATCTCTGTCCAGTTGATGTTGTGCACACTAGTCCTGAATCATTTGCTATGGAACAAATGGGTGTCAGGGCTGGCAGAATGCAAAGTCACCATGGAAGTAGAATTATGAAGGCAGCACAGTTCCTTGGTAATCTCTTGAAGACCTCGCCTAGTTGAGATGAGGCGCTAGTCAATCAGCTTTCAAGGAACAGAGGTGTTATTCACAGGTGAAAGCCTGAATTGAATGCTTCCTGCAAGCTCCTACTTTGTTCAGCATTTTCCTTGCATCATGCTCTCTCCCTACACTCTTGCCCCCGCCCATGGCACCTCCCACACATCCTCCATCTGCCTCCACCTCCGGCCATCCTCTCTCCCCCAGCTCTTGCTCAAGGCTTACTTAAGTGCTTGCTTCGCTCTGCACCCAGTTTTCTGCTCAGCAGTCAAGCATGGAAATGGAAAAGGGACCCACCCTTTGCCATTTCTAATGCAGAATCTTGAATGCAGCTTTTTACCCAGAAGAAGCTGTCCATGCTCCCCATACATGCAAGCAATTTCATTTGCCAAAATAAAAAGGCCAGTAGCACCCTGAAAGCTATGCACGGGTGCTAATAGCAATAATCCATGACACAGAAAGGGTGGTGCCCCCACTCTTGTTAAACTACCTCACTTCCCTCTGACCTGTTACCTTGGGATGTGATCCATAAAGATCTAGGGCTTGATTCACAGAAGCGTTTTACAATGGCCGAATCCCATAGAAAAACGTTTTGTGAATCAGGCCCCTAGTGTGGCCGGCCGCGGGTCGGATTGTTGCTTAAGGAATGGTGGACCTAGAATAGCCTTGGGGCACAATGGCGCCTCTTGCTCACAACTAATCAAGGGTGTCTGGGACTCTGGTTGCATAGTGTGAGATGAGGCAAACAGAAGGTCACTAAAAAGGGCAAACACAAGGTCACTACAGAGGGCAAACCCCGGGCCACTAAATGGTCTGCCAAGATAACAGTGTCTTCCAATGGAGTGAAACGAGAGCTCCAAAACCTCTATTTTTTGGGTTAGGTTTTGAAAAGTAAATTATTTCTTGGTATTTCTGTGCTTTTTGGACTGATTCGCAAACATCTTTTGATGTAAACCCTCATTCCTACATATTTCTGTATACGACTGAATTTCAGGTTCAAGGTATTCTCTTCATTTTACTACCAGTTGACTCATTGGTGGTCTTCCTAAAGTATTTCATGGCTAGACCTTGATTGTATGTAAAATGTTATTTTGATCTTTTCATTTTGGAAAAACACATAGGAGAAACTTGAAAAATGTATGGTCTATATCAATACCAGACATGAAAGGATTCCATTTTCTAGCGAGACTGCAAATTCGTCTACGCACCTTTTTGATGCTGATGGCAAATGGAATCAAAACAAATGGATCACAAACTTGTTAACAAAACAATTAGAGAAAAATAACTTTTTACCTGCCTTCAGCGTCTCTTTGTGAACAACCAGAAAGAGCAGGACATCGTCCTCATATCGTTTTTCAGGGATGGACGCTGAGTTCATGTAAGAATTAATTCATGAACGATTAAGCAAATCATTTCCAGACCAGGATTGTATGAAAATGAAATCCATTCCTCGACTTAGAAATGTAAGAATCGTATACAACCGAACATTTGCAAGAATCGTCAAAAATGTATGAGAAAAACAAGCGAGCATTTACTTACTAGAAAGCCTATCAGAAATGATGCACTACTGACATTGGTCTCTGCATGTTCTACTCATCATGCAGATTTTGGAATAAAAAGCCTGAAAGAAAGGAACATGTTTTCTATGGATAGGAACACGAGTAAACTCTTTAAAAAGGCCAACATTTATATTGGATTTAGATTTCTGAACTCGTATCGCACATATCACGTGGAACAATGCAGAATTGGCATCTGGCCGCAGATGATAGAAGTAGTTGAACAGGGAGCTAACCCACATCAGGGGCGTTATTAAAAAAAAATATGTTTTGAGCCTTTTCCTGTAGATACTGAGAGAATAGTTTTTTTGTAAGTCAATTGGCAATGCATTACAGGTCTGCGGACCCACAGAGGCGAAACATCTGTCTCCCCAAGTGATGGACCTGGGTGATGGAACCAACAAAAGACATTGTCCCAGAGATCGAAGTGACCGATTTGGGTGATAGACTACGATCTTCAAAGAAAGATAAGTCGGAACCAGGCCATGAATGAATTTAAAAAGAAGACAGAGGGTCTTAAACAGGACCCTCTGCTCCACCGGGAGCTAATGGAGGCCCCTACGAAACTGGGAAACAGACGGTTTCTTGGGCAAAGAAAAAATGAGCCCAACAGCTGAATTCTGAGCAACTTGCACTCTCTGTATTTTTTTTTTTTTGGATGCCCATATATAGGGCATTAAAATAATCTAACTTCGAGTTAGTTAATGCTCCAACTACCGCTCAGCGGTCATTCTTTACAATAAGAGGTAGTAGAGGATTCAACAATTTGAGTTGAAAGTAAACAGATTTAACAGTTTGATTGACCTGTAGAATGGTGTTACTTCTATCTAAGAAGTAACAACATTAGAAACTATCTAATTAGAGCAGAACACTCATAAAAACTGCTTCAGCCTACACTGACAAGTGCAAGGAAAGGCACTTACCATTGTTTGAGTTTCAATAATTACATGAGCATAACCAAAGAGAAAACAGTACTTCATCCAAATGCTAGACGAAAGCTAACTTTGAGAAATGATGCATGCAACGCTTTAAATGTCATAAACTGCACGAGATTTACTTATGAAATGTATTTTATCAGAACAGGTCAGAGTCTTTGCCCGCCCCAAGGCCTGGCATGGACACCAAGGGCTTGGAAAACTGGCCTACTAGGGACTTGCGAGCAGATCTGTGGACTAACATGTGGCGGCCAAGGTTGGGACACGCCAAGTCCGCTCCTATCCGTGTCCCCATGGAACAAAACACACTGGCTATATTATTAGTTGTCAACCACGTTTTAAGTCCAGTTCCTCAACTTTACATGAGGTTAGTGGCAGTGGCCCTTCACAATAGTACAGGAAGAACACGAGTAAGGGAACTTGGGAGGGGCAGAGGGCTGACCGCTGCAAGTTGTATCGGTTGGAATACCTTAAGAAGCTGATTGCATTAAGAGCGTGGAGAGGTCTAAAAGAGCTAAGGTTCCCATCATTTGTTGCGCCTGGAGTCGTGTTTCCTATTGGCGATACTGTTTCACTGCATGTGGTTGCGATAAGCAGTTTCTGTTAAAGACTTGCCACTGCTCAACATGGGCTCATTGATGCGGGCTTTTAAAATAAAGAGGGACAGGTTTAAGTTTCTAAATCGTTACCTATTTTTGAAGCTTTTTCATTGTACAGTCATAGAAGGGGCACCAGAGAGATCTATTTCATTCCATTTCAAGATGGCCACCTCTATGTCCCAGTCTTCAGAGTAGACTTCAAAGAGATGAGCATGGGGATGGATGGGGGTGGTGGGCGCAGAGGGCATTCTGTGGATGGGGAGGAGGGGGACGGAGAGGAGGACGACCACATTTACCTCGTTCCCCGGCAGGGGAAGATGGTGGCCTCCAGCCGTGAGGTGGCTCAAAGGGGGGTATAGGGGAGGATTACCTCTGCTAAAACCCCCGTTCCGAGCCTCCTCATTGGCTGAGGACCCCCCCCCCCTCCCGGCCGGGTACTAATATGCAATATTGAGGCACAACTTCACCATGTCACTATCCCATAGGTCAGACTACAAAATAGGGGTCTCGAAGAGTATCGTGTTCACAATAGGTTTTTGGCAAATGGTATCTAACTCAGGTGCTCGTGGGCACTGGAATTTGGTAGATGTATTTGTGTTTATAATTGTGGAATACCCTCTTCATAGTGCTAATAACACTATTTTGATCTTTTAATATCATTTTAGATTATCATTCTGTGTTGAAAACATATTTTTTTTCCCCTTGACGAAGGTTCTCGAGTCTACAAGAGAACAGAAACATGTCAGAAGGAGGAACGAACACGGGAATTAGTCTCTTGTTTTAGGTAGTCATTACGCCAAATTGGTATTTTTCATAGTGTTTCTGATAGAATATTTACTTGTGTGCACATTGTGTTGTTTGATGGGTTCCTATATGTTAGCCAGCAAGGTGATTTATAGCGGAAAACTATACGGTTGGACATGGCAATTCTTCATCTTGTGATAGGAAATAAAGAAATTAAGTACTTTTTGATTAGCTTTGTAAGGTTGAATTTCGATGGGTGAAGCTTTTGCAATTTGGGGCATGCAGATGCTGATGGATATGCAATATGTGTTGCAATTGCTGGTAATCTTCATTACACTGAATCCTCCTCTTCCTCGTCACAGTCTGGGATTTCCTTTTCCCCATCCTCTTCTTTGATGTGTGTCTTCAGCCGCTGGGGTGCCGCTTGGTCATTGCAAACAGGAGGCTTGTTAGAATAAAAGGGCTGGTGCTGCTGCCTGTTACCCTGAGGTAGCTTTCCCTCATAGGTCTGAGACAGGGAAGAGTGGGGCTATGAGGATTACTGGTAAGTAATCATGGTATTACTGCTTACCTGCTTCCCTGTACTCATTGCTCATTCTCAGCCCTCAAGCCATGAGGGCTGAGAGGCGGCTGGTGCACAGATCCTCAGGGTTCTGTACACCGCTCGTCTTTCTGATCAAATGGAAGGGAAAGGTCGTAAGAGAAACAGGCAATTGATCCCAGAAACAGGCGCCTAGCCATTCAAGGAAGGAAGATGGCCATGGTCGAACTCCTCCCCTTCCTGTCCATCATGTGCACCGTTCCAGCAACAACAGCCTCATTCATGGAAGTCCTAGTGTACCAACTCAGTGGCACCCGTCTAACAGCACGATTGTGCCAGTCATACTGCACCAGTCTAATGCCAGATATCCCTCAGTGCAACACTGCAATTTTTTTAATGATAATGATTGCTATAAAAACTATTGTTTTCCTCACACCATCGCTGATCAGTGCGCCACCACCCGTTCTCACCTGAGGTTTATCGCGCCCTGGGTCAGGGTTCCTCTCCTGGTTTCGAGCCTCCGCGAGAAGGAGTCCTGGAAGAGAGAGGGTGTTGTAATGGGCAGTGTTTTAAGTGGTATATGATACAATGTGTCATTTATAACGCACCTGTACACAAATGTTTCTAGGGGCAACAAGACAAGTGAAGGAAGACAGAGGGAGGACAAGACAAACGATCTTACTAGGCCTTGTCATTCAGATCGTGCAAGTGCGACAATGCAAAGCGCAGGGAGAGGAGGGGAGGGGGGTGCCTGGGAGAGGGAAGGGGAAGTGTAATAAGATCAGCATTGCTCTGAGAGGTGCAGCCAGGGCAGCACATCTCTGGCTAAGTGCAAGGAGGCAGGGGACTGTAGAGGCTACAGTTACAGCTCATAAGCGAGAAGGAATCCTGGAAGAGAGAGGGTGTTATGGGCAGTGTATAAGTGGGATATGATATGATATGTAATTTATAACACGCCTGTACACAAGTGTTTCTAGGCGCGACAAGGGAAGGAAGACAGAGGGAGGACAAGACAAACAATCTTACTAGGCCTTGTGTCATTCCGACCGTGCAAGTGCAACAACGCAAAGTGCTGGGAGAGTGGAGAGGGGGGAGTGCCTGGAGAGGGAACGGGGAAGTGCAATCAGGGCAGCATTGCTCTGAGAGGTGCAGCCAGGGCAGCGCGGCTCTGGGTAAGTGCAAGGAGGCTACAGTTACAGCCCATAAGTGCGTGGTAGGCCCGGAGGCAGTGCAGGGGATCTCTCTGCAGTGCTTTTCTTGCAGCCTCATGGAGCAAGGGAGAGGTCATTATTCTGGGATCAGTTGAGGAAGAGTTATTATCCCAAGCAGTAATGATCCCCCCCCCCTGCTCCCCTAGGTTTGGCTATTAGCATATAGTGGTAATAGCAATATAGGTTTTGGTGTTGTGTGAGTGAAGTAAAAAAGGTAAGTTTAATAGTGAGCGTAGTAAATGGATAAAATGTGTTAGAACACTTCATTTGGCTTTATTTTGCAGTATTTAAATAACAAGATTGTCTTTATAAGGTAAGCATTTTAATTGCAAGCTTGGTGGCATTGGAATGGTATTAACACGAGCATGCATTCGATGTAATGTAAAAGTAAACCGATTCCCTACGTTATGTGATGTTACAGGGATTCTACACGAAAATCAATGCGTTATCCCGTGATTCAGCTTTTCATTTTGGCACATTACATTGGATGTTGCCTGTCACGTTGAAGGTGCAGTAAAAAAACTATGCTTGCAGCGAGGACATGTCGTGTTGAAGGAAATCTTGCTGGGAAATGGGATGGTTGTGTCTTGAATGCAGCGCTTGGTTCACTCATGCTACTTGCACAAGTGCATAGGGGTAGACAGCATGTTTGAGAGCCACATGGGAGGAGAAAGGGAAAATGGACAACCCGACATTGGGCCTCATTATAAGTTTGCCGGTCTGGAAACAAGAGTGCCGGTAAGCTCACCAGCACCCTTGTTTCCGGACCGGCATATTACAGGTCTGCCTGCCTTGGCCGCTGTGCCTGACAGGTTTCACCCTACCAGGTGCAGTGACCAAGGTAGGCAAACACTTCACGGAAGCACTGGCACTGTTAATAAGAGTGCCAGTGCTTCCGAGTCCCCACTCCCATAGAGTCCTATACGACTCTATGGGAATGGGGACATACATTTTACCGGTGCCTGACTTCCCGGGCCGCCGGAGTTGTAATCTCCCGGCGGTGCCTGATGGGAAGTCAGGCACCGGTAAAACGTTAATGCCGGACTCGTAATGACGCCCATTGTCTTCTTTTGTGCGGTGTGCAACGTTGGTCTCGTTGATTGTGCTTGAACTTTGCTGGGTTTCTGCGTTCTTGTATATCCTTGCCTGAGGTCAAGGTGATCTGGGGTGTTGGTGTGGGGAGTGTATGGCCACTCTGTCAGCAACTGCCTGCCTCCCTGTGAGATATTATGCTTATCTCACTCTAACCTGGGACTGCATATCCTTCCAGCTCATCTGTTATCTGTAGTGCCTCCTTACTTCCCACAAAGCTCCTTTGCGTCCGCCTCGCCACAGAATGTTTGCTAAATTGTGCATCTCTTCCTGCATTCCAATGGTTTTCCGTGTTCCGGACTGTGTTTCTGTGGGTGCTGAATCAATTTTTTTAAATGGCCTTCCCTGTATATTTTTTCCCTGTATATTTTACGCTATGATATGTTACTCTGCTTCTATAAGTGCTTTGTGAAAGGATGAAAGTGTGTCTCTTCCTCCTATATGGATTGTCTTATGGAGAAAGTAATAGACTAGATATATGTGTGGAGATAGCATGAGTAAATTAAATATAACATTAGTAACTCTACTATCCTTCTCTCCTGGCTGACCTCTTTCCTCTCTGATCGACCCTCCCAGGTCCAACTTGGGTCTTTCCTATCATCTATCTTCCTACCTGTGGTGTTCCCCAGGGATCTAACCTCTCGCTCTGGCTTTTCAACCAATACCTGGCAACTCTTGCCCACTGCATTGCCATTTTCTGGTCAAATTTCCAGTGCTACGCTGACGACACTCAACTCATTTTCAAGCTGCCCTCGGCCATCTCCTCTCCCTCTCTCATCTCTTATTGCCTAACTGCCATTCAAGATTGGTGTCCCGCCAATGATCTTTGTCTGAATGTCAGCAAGACGGAGATCCTCCTCATCGGCACACCTTCACCATCCTTTCCACTCACTCTCTGGCCGACTTCCCTTGGCCCTCCTCCTACCCCCACCTGCGAGGCTAGGAACCTCGGGGTCATCTTTGACTCCACCCTTTCCTTATCCGCCCACATCTCTGAGGTCTCTAAAAAGTCAAACTTCCTACTGCACCTTCTCAGAGGTACTCTGCCTGTCCTCTCCTTCCCCCAGAAGCTCATGGTATCCCAAGCTCTGGTTCTCTCTAGGTTGGACTATTGTAACAGCCTCTTTCTAAATCTACATGCCTCTACTCTCTGCCCTCTGCAACTCATCCAGAACAGGACTGCAAGACTTGTCCTTGGCCTTAAGCCCTGGGATCGTATCTCTCCAGCTCTGCAATCTCTCCATTGGCTCCCAGTGGATGCAAGGATTAAATTCAAACCCCTCTGCAGTGTCCACAAGGATTTCTAGGGCCTGGGTCCAAAATACCTTTAGATATCCTACGCAAATAGCTCCCCCCTCGAGCTCTTCGCTCCTCTACCTCCAACTCCCTCAGGGTCACTCGTTTTTCAAAGAAACGAGCTGGGGGTATATCTCTGTCTTTGGCTGGGGCCTCCCTCTGGAACACCCTCCCTGACACTCTAAAACTTGAGGGGAACCATCTCTGGTTCCAGAAGCACCTCAAGACCTTCCTCTTTTCTTCTGCCTTCGCTCCCCCACTCCCCTGCTGATCTGTTCTCTCTTGGCACCGTGCACCTAGCCACCCTCTGTCCTCCGGGTCCAGGTACCTGCTCACCCTGCCACCCTCCCGCACTGCCTCCAGGCCAGCCCTTGCACTGGGGTCTGTAGCTGTACCCATATAGCCCCCCTTTTTTCTTCCTGCACATATCAGACCTACCCTGTCTGCTACCTTAAACCTAGCACTTGCAAATTGCTGGCTGCACTACAACTGTTTGTTGCCTTTATTATTTATTTATTTATTATTATTTATCAGTTTCTCATCTGCTTTGCACTTTCCACTTCTCCCCCCTTCCATGCACTTTTCCCCTCCCCCTCTCCTATGCACTTGCACGTTCTCAATGTCACTGGGCCTGGTAAGATCGCTGTTTTGTTCTCCCCTGTTCCCCTCCCTTGCCTTGTTGCACACTGAAACACCTGTGTACGAGCGCGATAGAAATAAAATATCAATATTCAATATCCAATCCATCTTACTTGCTGACTCTCTAGCCTCCTTTCCCCCGCCGCACTCCCCACTACACTTCGCTGCCCTTGGTCTCCACCGCAGGATGCCCTTGCTTCTATGAGGTTTGTGTAGTTTTCTCAGAGTTTCTTTGCTCGGCTTGCTTGCACCAGTACTTTTCATTTATCAGATTGTCTCTGCTTGGCTTGCTTGCCTGCATTTGTACTTTTTATTTATCAGAGTTTCTGTGCTCGGCTTGCTTGCCTGCGCTTGTACTTTTCATTTATCTGAGTTTCTTTGCTCGGCTTGCTTGCCTGCGTATGTACTTTTCATTTATCAGAGTTTCTTTGCTCTGCTTGCTTGCCTGCGTTTGCACTCTTCATTTATCAGAGTTTCTTTGCTCGGCTTGCTTGCCTGCACTTGTACTTTTCATTTATCAGAGTTTCTCTGCTCGGCTTGCTTGCCTGCGTTTGCACTTTTCATTTATCAGAGTTTCTTTGCTCGGCTTGCATGCCTGCGTTTGCACTTTTCATTTATCAGAGTTTCTTTGCTCGGCTTGCTTGCCTGCGTTTGTACTTTTCATTTATCAGAGTTTCTTTGCTCGGCTTGCTTGCCTGCGTTTGCACTTTTCATTTATCAGAGTTTCTTTGCTCGGCTTGCTTGCCTGCGTTTGCACTTTTCATTTATCAGAGTTTCCTTGCTCGGCTTGCTTGCCTGCGCTTGTACTTTTCATTTGTCAGAGTTTCTTTGCTCGGCTTACTTGCCTGCGCTTGCACTTTTCATTTATCAGAGTTTCTTTGCTCGGCTTGCTTGCCTGCTTTTGTACTTTTCATTGCCTGTGTTCTTTCTCAGTGATGCTACCCGGGCCTGTTTGACAGACTGCCCCTTTAATTACGTTGGTCACGCTGGCTGTGCAGTATTCATGCACGCACTTCTCTCCTTCCCTCTCGAATGTTGTTGTTTTTGTGTCCTTGCAGGAATTTATGGCTGTGAGGTGCACGAAGGTTGGTTGACATGACTCCCCTATTCTGAATTCCTAGACACCCCGGGCCTCTTTCCACTCGTCTCCCCGTTTTTCTTTCAAATGTTGCGTTGTATATTGCGCATTACTCAGACCAATACGAAAATGGAAAACAATCTCAGAAGGTAAGAGCTCACGGCCTAGGCTCTGAGATTAGCCCTGTCTATGGGACACTTTCCTTCATCATTTCTATGCTCGCCCAGGTGTTGAATGAAATGAGTGCCAGCCATTTTCTGAGCATTGCATATCTGAGGTCTTGTCCCATGGGGTCGAGTGGGCTGGTACAGTGTAAGACCGCCTTTTAATTGGGACATTAAATTTGCGCTTGGAGGCTCGAAGGTTAAAGGCTGCCGTTGCTTGCTGACGCCCTCAGGCCTCCCAGTGTCCACTATACCGCAACGTTCTTAGCACCTCGTTTTTCGTCAGCTTCATTGCTCTTTGTAACTTTGTAAACAGAATGTAAGCGCCCCAGGGTGCCACAGACAGTGCGCCCCCGGTAATGCGGGGAGGAGGGTGGTGCGCCTAATTTTCAATAGGTGCTGATCCGCACCTATTGGGCGCATTTAATTTCAAGAGGGCGCCTGCCACGCCTTCTCCCACCACGCCATCTCGGGGGAGACCTTGAATTTCAACCTACACCACACTGGTATTTGCCCTCTTGTTCTTTAGTTCGTCATCAAGCCACAGATGCAATGAGCACTGGGAGTGCCGGCACACGCAAGGTGCCGCTGGTTGTTTTCAGGGATGCAGAGTCGCTGTACACCAGTCCTGCCTTCCTCTCAACGCTTGGTTCACTCATGTTAATGTTAATGTTAAAGAATATTTGTACCGTGCACTATCACCACCGGAGTGGTCCCATGGCACTTTGGCGGCTCTGAAAGAGGAAGGGAGGGTGAGTTAGTGAGGGGAAGCTGGAAAAAGTGCAAGAAAGCAGTGATGTGCTGTTGGCGGCCTCAGCCCGGTGGTTCCGTTCCGCCCGGGCACCCTGCCATGAGCCCCCACCACGCCAGCTCAGGGGATTCTTTGAAAGACTCCCCTGAGCTGGCGTGGTGGGGGCTAATGGCAGGGCGCCTGAGCGTTTGCCTGGTCAGCCCACCCCTAAGGCTGGCTCTGCCCCAAACATCACGTCGAGCCCTGCACATCTACACATCTTCAGCCGGAGACGTCGCTGGTGGGTGGGGGGATATGGGGCTATAGACGTGGTCTTTTGGTTGCAGCCCCGGATAGAAGCTCAGGGGCTACAGCCCTGAGTCCCGACAGTCCCGATATTACCGTAACTCCAGATCTTTCCCAGACCTAGCAACACCCGAGCCTAGTCTGTCTGGGCACTTCATGTTGTGGAGCCGGGCTTGCAGCATTGGCAATCTCTTGTGCCTCATTTTGTAGACTGCCCGCTGTTCCCAGTGACATCTCTACATCCGTGGTCTGGAGAAGGATTTGCAAAGCGCCCTCCTTGTTATGTTGCACCCAATGTGACCAGTGAGAGCATATTCATTGCAACTCTTCTGTATCCCTTCTGGAGGGGTTTCAAAGTACTTCCCCAGTTTTCACTGTGATCTTGGGTGCTACTTCCTGGAATGGCTGCATGCTGGTGGAGCATTTCTATTTCCCAGGCCACACCTCTGGGCCATATTTTGTCAGTGCCTCATTGTGCATCACGTGCATTATCCACACTCCTTGCCACCTTTACTCAGTATGGAGTCTTCTACTGTGTTGACCATGGCCTCACCTTGAGGAACTCCTCTCCTATACATGTGGTTGTGGGCAATTTAACAAGGCCGCTGCTTGGCTCCGGTGCCACATGGGTGTTCCATTCAAACTGGAACTCACGGAGATACGCGACTAGTCTGGGTAGCCTGGATGTGCCTCCTGGATTTAGAAAGTGGACCAAAGGTTTGAGAACAGGCCTCAGTTTGAAAGACCACCCCGTTATGCCGGACTGGAAATGAGGGGTTGCCCTCACATGTGTCAGACTTTCTCTGCCTGGGTAGTTTTGTCCTGACTCCTTCAAGATCTTGTATGAGAAAGAAACCACTTTTCCTGAATTCTTTTGCTTCAAGCCCTGGAGTCATCCATGGGGGATGTCCTCTGCTCTCCGTTGAATGGTCACATGGATGGCGAGCTGCCTTTGGTTCCCTTTTGTGTCAGAGTGCACTTCTTCAGTACCTCGAGGAGACCTCTCACGGCTTCTGTGTTGGTCATAAGCGATCAGAGTTTTTGGTTTGTTTGCGGCTGGCGCTGCACCCTTGTTGGCACTCACCGTGCTGTGTTTGGGTTCAGCACCTCCCCTGGCTATGGTGTACCCAAGGTATTCCACTCATATTAGGAGACATTGGGTTTCTCATGCAACCTCAAACGTTTCTCCTGCAAATGGCTCAGTAGCTCTACCCGTGGAACACTGCAGCTCGCCTCGGTATTGCTGCAAACCAAAATGTCATCTTGGAAACATATCACATTGTGCAGGTCTTGCAACAGGTGATTAATCTCCCTATGGAAGAGTATTGCTGCCGAGGACAGACCGAGCGGCCTTGGGGTGTATATGGCACTGTGTGAGACGATCTTCCCTTTCCTCAGCTGTACTATCAGTTCAGTGATTCTAGAGTGGGAGCTGTCACTGGGCTATCACTGTGGAGGTCCACCAAGATGCTTAGTCCTTGAGATCCTACCTTGCAGATGATGACCATAGGACGAAGATAATTGGTGGCGTCCACCCGTCTGATGACTCAATTTTCCGTGTGATGCATCAGTATTTCTTTGTGGCCCACGCAGGATGCAAGGGGATCTGGACTAAGAAATCAAGTGTATGCATGTGCGTATTCACCTTGGAATGTCACTTTTGGTGTTCTTGTGCTTCTGCAAACCTAAAATGGAGCATTAGGATTTGGCCCCACTCTGGCACACATCCTCTGTCCCCCAGGGTTGCCCAACTCTGGACCTGATGGCTCGAATCCTGATGGGTTTTCAGGAGATCCATCATTAATATTCATGAGCAAAAATGTGCATACATTTAGAATCATTGTATCCTGAAAACCAGACATGGATACTGCCCTCGAGGCTTGGAGTTGGACAACCCTAACCCATCACAATTACAAGCCTGGAACAATGTCTCTCTGGCGCAACTCTTTCCTCCAACTGCCACACTTGAATATGTGAGAAACATGCAGCTCAACCACTTCCCGGATACTGAGGGCTGCAGAGGGTAGGAAAGAACAATGGCGGGAGAGTGGCACGTGGGATGATCAAACTTTCCATGGTGTTGGCATGCTGGCTGTGGGGTGATTGCTTGTTGCATGTGGTGCATGCACTAGTCTCACTTCCATCACCACTGTAATGGTCTTAATAAGACCAGTTCAAGAACCACACAACACTGATGTTTCACTTCTGGGAATGTTTGTAATCATTTAGTGGTAGGTGCAACTCACACTGGGAGTGCATGCACACAGGAGGTGCCGCTAAGGGTTACCAGGGCTAAGGGTGTACGGTGCACTGATTTCTGCATAGAGTCACACGCATGCCTGCAATAGGTGGGGAGACATGCAGGTGACACAGGAGAGGACAACAGAAAGAGACATGCTACACAGACCTTACCAAGTAAATGGCACTGGGCCACTGAGCTGAAGACAAGGTGAGCTCGAAGATCTCCTCTCTACGAGGAAAGAGGAGAATCCAGAGTGAAACTCTACATCTGGCACCACCAAGTACATACTGAGAAAGGTGAACAGGGTCTACTGGGCCTGCACCACCACACTGCATCCTGTTGCACTCACTCGACTGCCTGCTGAACTATGACTGCCACATGCTTCATTCACACTGCTGCCTGCTACACGGTGGTTAGACAATGTGGCAGGAAGGCTTTACGCGGCATGGGAGACTCAACAATACTTCATGCTAGACTCGCTGCACTGGCCACCACCACTGCATCCCATTGCTCCCTGTCACACTCACACTGCTCTCGAATGCTCCTATGCCGCTGTCTGCTGCACTCCCACTGCTCCCATTGCACCATGCCGCACCCCCACCAACACCTTTTGGGCTTACACCATGGAATGCTGCATTCTGCTGAGGCACTAACACGACTCCTCACATGTCCCCTGTCGCACTCACACTGCAGCATTTTGCACTCACACTGCAGCATGTGGGTCTCACTGCACATACGACACCGCCTGTGGCATCCACAATGCTCCCTGGTGCATTCACATCCCCACCAGCTGTACACAAACTGCTCCTGGCTGCGGATCACTCCTTCAGTAACACTGATCCATGCTGCATGCACACTGCTCTCTGCTGTACTCCACCACGAGGGAGATACCACCTGTCATGCAACCCACAGGGATATTTCAACACTGTGTTTATTCTCTGCCCTCAGGGGCACAGGAATGCCTATCGGAGTGGGGAGCAGCTAAAAAAGGGGGAGATAAGTAACGGTGTCATGGTGGAGGGATAAATCAAACCAAGCGAGGGCCTATGCTAAGAGGGCCCAATGTCTTCGGGCCAGTGACCAGTCACTACTCTTACCCACACAGTTCCAGGGGCATCTGGACACGGGGGAGTGTCTGTCAGTGCACTCACCCTCTCAGGGAGTCCAGGTGCCCAGCACACTTCTCTGCTTGGCTTTGGCAGATGATCCCAACAATGAATAGTGCCCTGGGGCTCTGTAGCCCTGGCACACTCCTACCCGGGCAACACATTTCAGATGACCCCTCTTGACCTAGGGGCCCCCGGGTGCGCTTTATGGCCCAATGTCTTGCAGTTTCCATCCAGGGGTGGACAGGCCTATAGGAAACTCTGGGCTCTGCACCCGGGGACTCTTTTGTGTGGTATTTCCAAATGTTCCCATAGGAAAAGGCTTGAGCTTGCTGAAATTGTGTACTATGGGGCCACTTTGACCATTATTTTCTGGACCTCTTTTGGTTCCTAGTCAACACCTGTGTCCATCTCTTGCTTTTAGGGTCTCCACGGGTTCCCGCTGCGGCAAGACCTTCCAGCTCTCCTCTCTTGCCCTAGCTGTCTCCTGGGTAGGGGTCTCTCCACCCGACCTGGGTCCCTGTCAAGCTGCAGACGTGCACCATTCCCTGTGCATTCAGCCTAGGGTAGCACTCTTGGGTATGAGCCATCCGCAGGCTCCTGTCAAGCTTCACCTCTACCGCCAGGATCCGGGCTAGAGCGCCCAGCAGGCTGCCCTCTTGCTGCTTCTCTGGAGTATAATCTGGCTCCTTTCTCTGGTCTCTCCTGTAAATCTTAACTTTCCCACAGTGCGCTCTATTTGGCTTCCTCGCCTCCTGCTTGTGGTGTGTCACCCCTCGTAGGAGCATGGTATCTCCCAGGGCTTGCGCGAAGGCCACATGTTGGTGACCATGTGACCCAAGACAATGAAAAGGATGAGCCAGTTCCAGCTCATCGGTTGATACACTGGAGCCCTGCCTGCTGGGTGTGTTATTACAGCAGCGCGATGCTGGTGCTGCGTAGCAGGCGGAGGGCCCGCTGCTGCAGGACCCTCCACACGGACAGTGACCATGCTGGGCAACACTGTCCATTATGCCCTGCCCTCATATCTGCAGAGTCCCTGGTGGGCAACTCTGCATCCGATGGTCCCAGAGTCGCTGACCGGCAACTCTGCAGCGAGCTGCTGGTGCTCCTGCTGAGCAACCCCGGCGCTGTCCTGTGTGTTAGCCTGGGTGCCCCCAGGCCATTGTCCGGGTCCGTGTCATCACGGCCCATCGGGGTGATCCCTGCAACCAACTATGGTGGGTGGCCCCACCGACACCCGAGCAATTGTGTGCCGGGAAACTGTTCTTGGGGGCGTTGACCCAAGGCAGTGAAAGGACCTCGTGTGTAATAATACACGAAAAAGAAAACTGTGAAAATGAGTGTGCTGACGTAATAACTCTTCAGAATATTCACTCAAACGTCTGACAATACTTTTGTGTAGTAAGATAATAAATCAAATTCAATTCTCTCAAAAACTTGCTCTCTTAAAAAGATTCTTTAATCCAAAGACAGAGGCAAATGTTGATGTCCAATGCATTTCGGTCACATGACCATCTTCAGGAAGCATAACCTGCCTGCCTCTCTGTATCCGTGTCTGAAGTATCATATGCCTCTACATGATACTCAATGTTGTGATTAATATGTGACATGTCAGGAATTAACTCCCATTTAGGAGCTGCTTAAAAGCCTTCTGCCTGGATCGCCTCGAAAATACTCTATACTACCTTTCGCCCGGGCTGACATGCTTGGTGGCGCGTCATGTGCTCCACTGCCTCCACACATGCATGCTCAGGTGATCCCATTATGTACAGGAGTTATGGTGCCTCTCTTAAGGTGGCTCAGGCAGTAGCCCTGTGCCTGAGGCCTAGGGCCTCACGTAGCTGCCACCCTGGGATCAGGGCCAGGCATGTTAGTGGCTTTCTGACTGCCGAGGTTGCCAGTGAGCACAGTCACTCTCTCTCAGAGTATTAGCACAGAGCCGTATGCTCTCATGGCCGGCCTATCCTCACCAGCAGCCGGTTCTCATTGGGCTCCATTCTGCTGTCCACTTTGGGGCTTGTACAGCTCAGGGGCTGACTTCAAAGAGTCCTGGGCCCGTTACGGACCAGCAAACGGATGCTGGATGGAGCAGCAAAGTCCATGTGTGCACTGTTATAATGCCAAACCTTTCCCGAGGCTGGTTTTCTCGCTGTTTCGGCCCCTTACTGCTTGAAGGGGTGACCGCAGAGTATGCAATGGGGCATAATGGATGGAGACTGGGGGAGCTCTGATAGATCCCTCGAACTCCACACTCATGGACTGCGTTACGTAGCGTGGGGTTCCCCTGATCCCCAGAGTACTCCAGATTCATTTCACGATACCCCAAAAGGTGACCCTATCGCAACTCACACTGCTGTCTGCTGCATTCACACTTCCCCTTTCGATAGCTGTGTTACCACCTCCTGCTATCCCGCCACCAGTGGCTATGTTCACCCTTGTTTCGCTGTTCTGCTCACACCACCATTTGGTGCATAAGTCACCCTGCCATCTTATGCAATTACACTGCACCTTGCTGAACTCACACTGGCACCTGCTTCACCCAGACTGCCCCCCGCTGCCTGCATGTGACAAATTCAACCATCTGCACGGTGGGTGTGCGATCACCTGGGCTTTTTGGAACGTTTTAAATTAAATTGAATGATGGTAGATCGACCTCCGGGAAATGAGCGAGCGGAGTTAATCTGCGCACATTTTTCTATGCTCACCGCACACGCATACGCAAAAACCCATCTACTCTGGGTGGACACAGTCTACAGGCGCAGTCCCCCCTGTCATATGTGACAGGAGGAGTACACAATGCATCTCCAGAAGGGGAGGACCAAACCTTTCCCCTGGCAAGAACAGCCTAATTAACTAACAAATGCTCCATAGAGCTGCCCTGTCCTTTTGTTGGGCCCTGCATCAAGTGGCAGCCATTAACATAATTAACATACTAATAGAGTGTACTTCAAACAGGGCCATGTGGGACCTGGTTGGAGAGGTTAACAAAGGCGATAGGAAATCCCAACAAACTTTCATATGCACTGTCAACCTGAAGCGAGCTCAAGCCCTCAGTATCAATTGACAGTGAGCTGTCATGTCTGTAACTGCATGTTTACAGTAGTTCACCCTGCATGGTGACCCCATTCATGGTAAGGGGAAGAGATTTGCAAGAGCCAGAGAGTCTGGTTTCACTGCAGCTTCCAGGAAGACCTGCCAGTTTAGTCAGGAACTGAAGAGAGATCCATTAACCAGAGACAACCTTTGATCCACAACAGACAGGAAGATGGGTGGGACTTAGTATTACATGTTTTCACCCCTTTACCTTTTCTGTTGCAAAGAACTCTGGTTATGATCTCATGCATACAGGAGATTTTCGGTGGGGGCCCAGGATTGGTTATTTAAGGTAGGCTTAGGCTACACCAATCCCTGACGCCCATTTGCCTTTAAAAGAGGGCTGAGCCCCTCTTTTGGCAGATCATCTGAAGACTTTGCAAGGAGTAGCAATCTTCTGCCAGTGAAGAAAGGCCAGGACCTCCAAAGAGGGAAGCAAACCCCCCCTAAACATTTGGCAGGGAACAGAGGGAGATGGTGAATCCAGAGTACTCTCCAGCAGATCCAGAACCGGTTCCCAGCCAGCACACAGTGTGCTCTGCAAGGCTTTGCAACAAGCTTCCTAGGTAGGAAGTGCCAGAGAGTCTTTGAACCCGAAACCAAGCACAAGGCAGCTGCCTGCAACACACTCATCAGCTTTGGGCGACACAAGCCCATTAAAGAAGCTAGGAGAAGTGCCTCCACGAGCATCTGCCGACGTCTGCCTTAGCAGACATTTTCGAGCCAGTTGTGTCCCTCGAGCTGTAATCGACTGCAACGCAGACAGTTGTCAAGCCGCAGTCACTTAAAGACATCCGAGACATCTCGACTAGTGCTTCAGAACCGCGGACTAACACTGAGACAATGATTCCTGGGTATCCAGTGATGTTAATGAAAAATGTATAACGAATAACATTTTTAATGAAACTGAAATACCGAAAAATCACTGAATCTGTTATTAAATATATGTATGGGGGCGGGGGAGGGGTAAGGGATTAAAAAGGGTGGGGAGCAGGTTGGGTGGTTAATAAGCATTGCAAAAGTGGGGATTTGGGTGGGGGACCGCACCAATAAAATAAAATAAAAGAATGTAGTCATTTTTCAGTATTTAACTTTCGGTAAACATTTTTTTGTTATAACATTTTTCGTTAACATCACAAGGATACTGCTTCTTGACCCTGACCCACTGTGTAGGCCAGCCTGCAACCGTTTGACCAGCTTTGCTCACCATACTGTCTTGCTGCCTGATACCCGCAGCTGACTCCCGTCTTGAATTGTGTCACAGAAGCCTGCAAGGCACCCTGAAGCTGACTCGACCCTGTCGAGCACCAAGCTCACCTACAGCACAATGTACAGATAAGCCTGCCGTTCCGTCCACATTACCAAAATTGGACAAGGAGGTTTAGAATTTGCTTGTGTTTCCAATCTGCTTGGATCCCTTCCGGTGTACTAGAGGTGTGGGTCTGATTGATGGTTCAAAAATCAATATTCATCCCTGGACCACTGGTGCCCCCGAGGTTGATTTGTCACACTGCACAACACTGACTACCCATCCATACTCATACCATCACCTGCTGTTTACTTACCACCATATACCAGAATCTCGCTGCCCCTTGAATTCAGATAGCCGCACACAAACCCACACTGCCTCCAAAACGCACACCTATCACCTGTAGTCTGCTCTCTCCTGCACTCACACTGCTTTGCTCACTTGGCTCCCTATTATACTCACGCTGCGCTTGCTGCATTCGCACTACTGCTTAATTCACTCACGCCACTTCCTGCTGCACCCAAACTACTTCCTGTTGCACAGACAGCTATGCATACAGTGCTTACACATATTCTTGGTGCCCTCAAAAGCACTATGAGTGAACCTGAATGGATACTCACTCACACTGCAGGGGGCAGTGGCACCTCAGTAGGTCATGAGAAAGTTTGTACTCATACAGGGACACACAATGATCTGAGGAGAGACAAAAGGTAACTGAATCAGACTCTGTCCTGAAAAATACAAAAGAGCAGTGGAGAAACAAGCTAAAATGAGGAAAAGGCTGCCGTGAAAGAGGAAGCGATGGATTGAGGCTCAGAATGAGATGGGTATAAAGAAGCGGCAATGAAAGAAGCAGAGATGGATTGAGGCTCGGAATGAGACCAGCATATAGAAGGGGCAATGGAAGAGGCAGCAATGGATTGAGGCCCAGAATGAGACGGGGATAAAGAAGCGGCAATGAAAGAGGCAGAGATGGACTGCGGCTCAGACTGAGAGAGGCATATAGAAGGGGCAATGGAAAAGGCAGTGAAGAATTGAGGCTCAGAATGAGACAGGCATATAGAAGGAGTAATGAAAGAGGCAGTGATGGATTGAGGCTCAGAATGAGACCGGCATATAGAAGGGGCAATGGAAGAGGCAGGGATGGATTGAGGCTCAGAATGAGATGGGGATAAAGAAGCGACAATGAAAGAGGCAGAGATGGACTGCGGCTCAGAATGGAATGGAACGGCAATGGAAAAGGCAGTGAAGAATTGAGGCTCAGGCAATGAAAGAGGTAGGGATGGATTGAGGCTCAGAATGAGATGGGCATTTAGAAGGGGCAATGGAAGAGGCAGCAATGGATTGAGGCTCAGAATGAGATGGGCATAAAGAAGAAGCAATGGAAGAGGCAGTGATGGATTGCATTTATTTATTTTATTATTTGTAATTCTTGTATAGCGCTACTCACCTGCAGGCCTCAAAGCGCACATAAAACAGAGACAGGACTTACAACAGGAAGCCAAGAGAAGAGACGGGTGATCCATCAGACACAATAAAGTTGTAAGCAGATTGGTAGCAGAGGAAACAGACAGGATTTAGGGAAGAGCCAATCAGGCGCGAAAGAGAGGCGTTGCATAGAGTTAGAGACTGAGCAGAGGCAGAGTTGAAGGGGACAACGAACAGAAGTGCGCCAGAGGCAGTTGCAGACGTATGACGGGTGAACAGACTGAGTGAGAGTGCTCACTTACTGACAGTCATCTCGCTGATATTACACAGTGGCACTTCGGGTCCTTTGGGTGCAGGGAACTCCCACATGCGACAGCCACAGTTTTTGATAATTTTTGCTTGGCCACAACTTTTCTTACAAGCCTGGAGAAAAAATTGAAAACTGCCGTGAGTCAAAGGATTGCAGCCCCGTTCTCCACCCACTTCTTAAGTGGAACTGGGAGTTCGAGGGGGTGGGAGGCAGACCTCAAATGAATAACTACCTGCAAAGGTGTCAGAGGAGAAGAAAGTAGCAAAAGAGACTTGGAGGTAGTAAATAAGCAAGGGAACACATGCTGGGAGCGGGCAGGAGAGCCAGAGAGAGTTTAACAAAGAGGAAACGACGTAGGATATGGGGGAATAAGAGAGGCTATGTGCCTGTATGATTTTGCTTGGGTGGGACATGTAAGATGAAAAACTACTCAAGGGTCAAGGGAGCAAATGGGAGCCAAGCAAACATTATTTCATGGTTCTCCTGAAAATCATGACTTCAGGAATCAAGTTAATGTCCAGTGGCAGAGAATTCCAGAAGCGTGGCCCCAGTACAGAGGATGTTCTTTTCTTTCTATGGGTGAATATGGCTGGCAGGGCCTTTATAACAACTTGACCAAATGATCACAAGGTAAGAGAGGGAACATAAAGATTTGGTTTATCTTTCATTTGTTCAGTTGTAAGGTGGGCAAACAATGGGAAAATGTAGAACTAAGATGTAAAACCATAAACTGAATACCAATTCCCACAGGAAGCCCGGGGAATGACAGACGAATGTGAGATGCTGGTCCACGTTTCTTTAAATGTCACTTTTTCCAGTCGCACTGTAAGGAATTAGACCGGTGGGTGTCCTCTTGCCTGTTTTTTTTTTTTAATTGAATGATGGTAAATACGTGGGGCTAATCCGCACACATTTTTCTATGCTCACCGCACGATGTACACCTAGACCTGTGTATTCTGGGTGGACAGAGCCTACAGGCGCCATCCCCCTGTCATATTTAGTTGGGAAATGACTGCCAATAGTACACCATGTCCACTCAGAAGGGGGAGGGCAAAACTTTCCTCATGCCATGGCCAGCCTAATTAACTATCAAAGGCTCCATGGATCCACCATGTCCTTTTGTTGAGCCCTGCAGAATGGTGGCAGCAATTAACATAATTAGCAAACTGATAGGGTATACTTCAAACAGGCCTACTTGGGGAGTGGCTGCAGAGGTTAACAACAGAGACAGGAAACCCCAACAACCTTTGATAGAAATCTGTGTCAACCTGAAGCCAGCTCCCGTCTCTCAGAATCAAGGGCAGTGAACTGTCATGCCTGGGACAGCAGTTTACAATAGTCATCCCCGCAGGTGGACACCATTCAGAAGGTACGAGAATGTGGTTTGCAGAAGCCAGCCATTCTGGTCATGCCACAGCTTCACGGGACACCTGCTGCTTTAATCAGGAACCACATAGAGCTCCATTAACTAGAGTGACCCTTTGAAACACAACAGACAGGAAGATGGATGGGACTTAGTATTACATGTTTTCATCCCTTTCCCTTTTCTATTACAAAGCACTCTGGTTATGACCTCATGCATACAGGAAATTGTTGGTGGGGACCCAGGATTGGTTCATTAAGGTTTGCCCATTTGGCTTTAAAAAAGGGAGGAGCCCCCCTTTTGGGCAGATCATCTGAAGACTTTGCAAGGAGTAGGAAGAAGAACTCAGCATTGGACCCTGGCTGAATGCACTGGCTGCCTTACATCTTCCACCAGTAAAGGAAGGCCAGGACATCAAAGAAGGAAGCAAGATCCCGCCCCTAAATATCTCCCATGAGCAGAGGGAGATACTGAATCCAGAACACCCTCCAGCAGCTCCAGAATGGGTACCAAACCAGCACGCAAAGTGCCTGGCTAGGCCCTGCAGCAAGCTTCCTAGGTGGAAAGTGCCAGAGAATCTCTGAACCAAACCGAGGACAAGGCATCTGCCTGCAACCCTCTCCTCAGTTTTGGGCCATCCCCCTTAAAGGATGACACAAGCCCAGTGAAGAAGGTAGGAGGAGTGCATAGACAAGCATCTACCGACGTCCACCTTCAAGGACATTTTCGAACCAGTCAAGACCCTCGAGCTGCAACCAACTGCCTCGCTAACTGTTACTCCGCAGTCGCTAAAGTGATCCGAGACGCCTGGAGCAGTGCTTCAGAAATGCCAACCAGCACTGAGCCAATGATTCCTGACCCCGACCCACCATGTAGGCCAGCCTGCAGCCGTCCATCCAGCCTCACTCTCCAAAATGCCTGCCACCTGATACCCGCAGCTGTCTCCCATTTTGAACTCCGTCACAGAAGCTACAAAGCGGCCTGAAACTGACTCAACACTGTTGAGCACCAAGAACCTCTACAAGCACAAGGTACATTGTGGTTCTGTCCCTCTGGTCCTTCCCCAAAGGCCCCTAGTGACATTTTACAGGTCATTGTTCCCTTTGTGCTGAAACCATTTATCCTTGAACTGTTGTGATTCATTACTATACCGACTACCTCCTGTCAGTATCCAGAGTGCATCCCTTTTCCTCTTTGATACGGTCTGTCCTCGGCATTCCATTTCAGGGTGGATTGTATTTCGTAGTGTGCTAGAACTGTCTGTTGTGATAATAATGAAGTAGATCTTTTTGTACAACCTTGACTGGACAGTCCCTTTTATCATTGGGTAATAATTCATTTTTGCTGTGTTGCAACTAACCAACGATTTTTGACTTTTCGGAGATAAGCCTGTGGTTGCATCCACGTTACCAAAATTGGACAAGTAAGTTTATAATTGAATTGTGTTTCCAATCTGTTCAGATCTCTTCTGGTGTACTAGAGGTGTGGGGCTGATTGATGGTTTAGAAACCGATATTCATCCCTGGAACTCTGTTACCCCGGAAGTTGATGCATCACATTGGTGGCAGGCGGTCGGATCTGGTTGGATCCTTGTGCACAGCTTAGTCACACAACGATAAAAGTACTGTAGCAGGCAACCTTTAGACACTGCTAGGTATTTGTAATCGTCATGGACCTTTACATAGAGACTGTAAAGGCATGACTAAGGATGTCCTGCGTGCCCTATGTCAAGAGAGGGGACTTTCCCACAGCACTAAGAATAATAAACCCGGGTTTCTTACCAGCTTCCAAGCTTGGGTATAAGCAAGGGCGGTTGTGGGGAAGACCCCAGGGGACGGGCAAGGGTACCTGTACCCGAATTAAGAAGACGTTCCGGGAGGGGTAGTGGAAGAGGATGGGGAAGACAGCATGAGCAGTGTTTCTCGCCAACCATCCCACTGGGGGGGCAAGCATGCTTTCTCAACACTATAGAGTTTCAGTGAGATCAGGGGCCAGTGTGGCGTCCGGCAGGTCCCAGGCCTCAGCACAGTCTCTAAGTGGTCCAGTAATAATTACAGCTGTTAATGAGGTAGCGGCTAGAAAGATCCTGCTAGAGAAGAGGAGACTAGCGCTAGGGGAACAGAAAAGTGCTGGCCCTTGAAGAGAAGAAGGAGGTCAGCAAATCCACCTTGAGGGAAAGCAGCAGCGGCTCAAACCAGAGTGCCCGGGATACGCCCCGATGGTACATCCCCTAAGACTTAGTGCAGGCTTACAAAGTGGGGAAGGATATTTATGACTGATTTGAATGCTCAAGCTGGCTTTCAGCCACAGGAGGTGGACAGGGTACTGTGGGGTGCAGCCCTGATGCGTCGCTTACCAACACCAGGGGCTGATGCAATTCTTCAGTTAACTCCTGAGGAAAGGCTCATTTATAAGAACATGAAGGCGGCCCTCCTCGGGAACAGTATCTCAAGAGCTTCAGAAAGCTCAGAATGAAAAGTGGGCAGACAGTTGAAGCGTTCACACACTTGTAATTGAAATATCTGAGCAGGTGGATGGCTGGTAACAAAGTTTACACATGTAAATGGATGTGCAATTTGATTGCGTGTGAGCATGTATTAAAGAATTGTGGGGTTGACCTACACCAGCATCTTGTTAACAAGACTATCACAGACCTTAGGGACCTTGCAAAGCTGCTGAGCAGTTTGTGAGTACTCAAGTTCAGAAAAAGGCTCAGGTGAGCACACCCAAACCGGAAGAGAATTCGGCGGACGAAAATGTAAACAAGGATGGGAAGGACAAAGGTCCAAAACAATTCTCTTTGAAGTCAGATCCCCAAAAGTAGGAAGGGAAATCCCAAAACTGTAGTTCAGCTGTACACACTGAAAAGAAGAGTGTGGGCACTTGTAACAATGGGAGACATATGTCCTTACCACCCAAAGGTTTTTTTGTGTGTAAGGAGCTGGGCCATAGGGGATTCTGCATGCAAGGGCTTACCCAAGCAAGCCATAGTGAATGTTGGACTCATGGAAGAGGCCATCATTAGTATGGGCCTCCTAGAGCAGGACTTCCCACTAGGCCAAGGAGTGGCTGAATGTGGATTGGTTACACTGAGTGGGAACGGTACCAGATCTCCAGAAGAGATCCCAGTTCTCAATAATACTCAACTCTATCTATAACATGTGAATCAATAGACACAAAACTCCTGCGGCCCGAGACACTGTGGCTAGCCTCACTACTTCACCCAGCAGTGGGTACAGCCAGGCCAGTATACTGATGGGCCTGATTGTAGCATCAATGGGTTTTATGGAAAAGTAAGTGCCCCATGGTGATAGAAGAGTTCAGCTGGCGAGGTGAAATGACCCATCATTGTGTAGTGGTGAAAGACTCCATCCCTGTCCCATTTCTGTTGGGTAATGATCTTCCTGATCCCGATGATAGTCACAGCGCTTACCTGATTGAGGGCCAAAGAGATTGGCAGACTGAACACTCTCAGAGCCCTAGTGCCTGGAGTGCTTCCAGAGCGCTTTTTGGACTAACGGGAGTGGCCGGTAGCCCTTAGTTCAGTCCCACAGACTGCTGAGTCGCCTGCTCCAGAGGGAAAGTGGCCAGTAGACACTGAGGACCCTACTTTGGTAGCAGGGGATTCAGTCATTTCAAATTTGCCTGGCGCAGCACAGGAACCTGATGTGGAGGACCAGGTGAGCTCAGATCTGAAGGGCCTGCCCAAGCTGGCTGAGTTTACATCAGTTGGGGGCCCAGATCAGACTGACTGCTTTAAAGTCCAGAAAGAGTGTCCCACTCTGGAGGGCCTGCGGAAGCAGGCGGAGGAGCAGGCTAAGGGCGAGGCCCATGGTCTGTTCAACGTGTACTGGGAAGTTGGACTGCGTGTGAGGGCACCAGAAGGTTGGTGATTCCTCAATGCCACAGAAAGTTCCTGTTGGATTTGGCACACCAAATTTCTTTAGCGCGTCATTGGGGAGATATTTAGACATTGGACCGTTTGCCTCAGCACTTTTACTGGCCGCAGGTCAGCGTAAGGTTTAAGGAATTTGTCCGGTTCTATCAGACTTATCAAGCTTCTGGCAAGTCAGGTGGTGCCACAAGTAATTCCTGACAGAGGATCAAACTTCATATCTGCATATATAAAGGCTATGTGGGAAGAGTGTGGAGCGACATAAAGGTTCTCTGCATCCTTCCATCCACAAACAATTGGGCTTGTTGAGCGGTTCAAAGGCACAATAGGTGGATTGGAAAAAGCACCTTAGGAGAAAATGGGATATTCTCCTGCCATGTCTTCTGTTCGCCTACCGGGAGGTGCCACAGAGTGGAGTAGGGTTTAGCCCCTTTGAGCTTCTGTTTGGACACCCAGTACGAGGTCCCCTCAGTCTACTGAAAGAGAGATGGGAGAGCAACTGTCACGACCCCGAACCCTGGCTGTGGGTCTTGGGCACCATGGCCTTCATCTCAGTACTGTTCCAAGGCCAGAAAGGCCCACACTAGCCCGTTGCGGGTGCCTTGGACGCAATCTTGGCGCCGTTGGCACCAGGTGCACTTGGCAGGTATGGTTTCCAATGTACAATCGGGAAACATGGCGGCCCCCATGAAGACTATCGGGGAACTGCGACAACAGGCTAGCTTCAGGGCGGGGTCCGCCCCTAAGCCACCTGGGATACCTGCTGGTTATTTAAACCACGCCCGACCCGAGGCACGCGCTTCACGTTATTCTGCTTTTGCAGCGTGACGTTCGCTAGCCCACTAGCCCCACAATTCACTAGCCCCTCCAGAGCGGTTCTCGGGTGATCCCCGACGGTATGCGACCTTTATGAACCAATGTCACCTTCATTTTCTGTGCAGGCGCGGGGCATTCCCAACCGACCAGTCACGGGTGGCCTTTGTTCTTTCCTACCTCAGTGGGAGTGCAACTGATGGGTCGGTGCCATTCGTCAGTCGGGATGATTCCTTATTGCAGGACTTTGGAGGGTTTCAGAGGGAGCTGGAAAAGCTTTTCGTCCGACGCCACCATGGACAGGTGTTAGATAACGAACTTCTGTCCCTCCGACAAGGGAACCAGTACCTGTTAACATATATTGCCACTTTCAATAGACTGGTGGTAGAGGCTGATTGGCCCGAGGACAAGCACACTACCCTGTTCCATCGGGGCCTGCGAGGAGAGTTGAAGGATGTGTTAGCTCAAGTGGTGGATCCACCCTGGGATTGTGCTGAGTTCATTAGCCTCGTAGTGCAACTAGATCAGCGACTGCAAGACCGAAAAAGCGATCGTGGCAAGCCAGATGCCCGTCCAGTGTTAGTGCGACCCAAGGACCAAGCTCCCCGGGGGTCTGAAGGTGCCATCGAGCTGTTACGACCCTCGCCCAAAACCCCCTCTGGCAAACCCATTGGCCAGGTGGAGTCAGGACTCAGGCCTCTAGAGCCTGGCATCCTCTTCAAAAGCCCTCATGTGGCCAGTCCTGGCGCCTATGGCACCAGGCTCATACACCATGAATAAACAATGTGCTTGGGAACTACTTTATTATTGTCAGCCAACATGGAGACATCCACATAGCTTGGTTTCTAAGAACCAAGCTATACGGTCTAGTGTTTTGGGTGTGGTAGCCTAGGGACTACTTTTCCTGGACTATTTTATTGGGGCTATTTAAACCACACCCGAGCAAGACAACACGCTTCGCGTTACTTTGCAGCTTGCAACGTGACGCTCACCGTGTCCAGCAATTCCCTCGAACCTCGGAGAAGCAGAACCAGCAAGGAGACAAAAGGAACATCATTAGCAGCAGCATCTCACCTGCAGTCTTCATCTTTAAACACGCGCAGCTACTGAGAACAGCTTCCTCGAATCTGCATGCCTCCCGGACAGAACGACCTGAAAGAGGAAGATAGAGGCAACATTAAAGAAAGCAGTAGAGACATTTACAAATTACGAACTGCTCAAAAGGCTTACCTGGCTGGTCGTCTCTCGGCTGGCACCACTCCGAACATTCCACTTGCGCTGAAGAACACCGTGACCTACAAGGAAGGAAAACACAGGTTAGCAAAGGCAAGACTTCGCAGCGCTGCGCATAGCGCTTACTTACCGCATCATAGCACTCTTAATGCGCCAAAGTTTACCAGCGGGTCTCAACCAAGCCAGTTCACCACGCTGAAGCTCCGCATACCTAAGGGAGAAAAAAGAGACATTTTAAACAAAGAAAGGCATGCAGGATAGCAACAAAACTAAAGAACAGCAATAAGACCTACCTGAACAATATCAAACGGGCCGGCGTCATTGAAGTAACTGGACCGCTCTCGCCCATGAAAGACAATGCGCCCCTGAAAAGAAGACAGGACGGAAAGCATGCCTAATTCTACCACAAGGTGAGGAGAGGGCGCCAGAGGGACTGAAATCATACGGGTGTGGAGGGAGGATACTTACCCCAGTCGGTCAGTCTTGAACACAGTCCTCCTGTACTTTCAGGCAGAACCTTCCACGCAGACCACATCATGGCAAAGCTGAGAAGCATACCAGCGAGTAACCCGGCTGGGTGGCGTCCCTGTGGATACCAGGTGAGCGTAACAGAACGTGAAGCCTCCCATAACAAATCCACCTGGGAGCCATGGAGACATCAGAAATGGACCATTTGGCCCAATTACTATGAGAGCTTCGTGCTGAGGTTCATTCTGCCCAACAAGAGACTAATGCCCTCCGGAGAGACCTAATAGTGACCAAAGAACGCACTGAAGAGATTAGCAGGCAATACTTGCAATCACAGGCAGGACAGATGCCTCTACCTGGAAGCAATTCAAAGATGCAAAACCCCGCCATGCCACCCACTCCGGTACAGATAACGTTACCTGGAACAGTGCCCCTGGCACCACCAGAAAGGTTCTCAGGCGACCCACGGAAGTATGTAGCATTCATCAATCAGTGCCGCCTTCATTTTCTTTGTAGGCCTGGAGCATTTCCAAACGACCAAGCTCGGGTAGCTTTTGTCTTATCATACCTGAGTGGTAGTGCAGCAGATTGGTTGGGGCCGTTGGTAACCCATGACGATTCTCTATTACATGACTTTGGGGGGTTCCAGAGAGAAATGGAAAAACTTTTTGCTCGCCATACCCAGGAACAAGCAGTAGACAATGAACTCTTGTCCCTCCGACAGGGGAATCAGGACTTGTTAATGTACATTGCTACCTTCAACAGACTGGTTGCCGAAGCTAGGTGGCCAGAAAACAAAAGAACCACGTTATTCCATCGAGGCTTACGAGGCGAATTAAAGGACGTCTTAGCCCAGGTGGTTGATCCACCCAGAGACTGTGCAGAATTCATAAATCTGGTCGTGCAGCTAGACCACCGGTTGCAGGACCGAAAGCCAGACCGGTCTAAGACGGACCCTCGGACCGTGTATGTTCAACCAAGGGAAAACACACCCTGTGTACCTGAAAATGCTGTAGAACACATGCAGATTGGAGGGATACGGCCTCCATTAACAAAACAAGAGTGGGACAAAAGAAGACAACAACAGCTTTGTTTGTATTGTGGGAAACCAGGATATTTCCTGACGGACTGTCCAGTAAAACCCCCAAGAAGAACAGTGGGGGCCACAGAGAAGGATGAAGCTAAGGGATCGGAAAACTACCAAGCTCGACAAACGTAGAGGTCAGTTTGTTGAGTGAGAAGAAAGAGTTGCTGACCTCGCACTTTGCAATACCAGTGATCTTAATTAACCACCAACAGTCGTCAAGAATGCATATCGTTGAAGCATACATCAATAGCGGAGCAGTTGGAAATTATATTGATCAAGAACTGGCAGCAGAGATGGGGCTTTCTTTGTGATCTAAGCCAACTATGGACAAGGTAACCACCGTGGATGGGACAGAAATCGCTTCCGGACCAGTAACTCAGTGCACAGTCAGGGTAACCTTGCTGTGCCAGGACAGAAATTGGGAGTCTATTTCATTCGATCTTATCAAGGCACCTGAGTTCAGGCTAATACTAGCGATGCCATGGTTGGTTGCTCACAACCCTTTGATAGACTGGCGGGCACGAAAATTAACCTTCCCCGGTGACTGCTCCCCTGCCTGCTATTACCAAGTGGAGAAACCCGACGTCTGTATCCCCATGACTCCCAGAGCAACAGTATCAACCCTGGGAGCAACTAATACCTTGCCAAGTGAATGCCATGATTTCCAGGATGTTTTCCGAAAGGACCAAGCCAATACATTGCCGACACACATGCCCTATGACTGTCAGATCGACCTTGTTCCTGGTGCACAAATCCCTTGCGGCAGGATCTACGCTCTCACAGAACCAGAAAACCTTCATTTGAAATCCTATTTAGACCAGTACCTTGCAAATGGATTTATCCGTCCTTCGAAGTCCCCTGCAGCCCGTCCTTTGTTCTTCGTACCGAAAAAGGAAGGAGACTGAGAACCTGTATTGACTACCGTGAATTGAACCAGATCACCGTGAAGAACCGCTACCCCTTGCTACTTATCCCTGAGATGCTAGACCAAGTTAAAGATGCCCAGATTTATACCAAATTGGACTTTCGAGGAGCGTACCACCTGGTCCGAGTCAGAAAAGGAGATGAATGGAAAACTGCCTTCCGTACTAAGTAAGGCTTGTTTGAATATCACGTCACGGCCTTCGGGTTATGCAACGCTCCTGCGGCATTTCAGTATTTCATGAATGACGTCTTAAGGGAGTTAATTGATGTGTGCGCCTTAGTGTACATAGACATCTTAGTATACTCAGCCTCGGAACAGGATCATGTCAGGCACGTTCGTTCAGTCCTCACCAAGCTCCGTCAACATCCCTTGTTTGCAAAGCTTGAAAAATGCTTTTTTCATGTCACCGAAGTAGAATTTCTTGGTTTTATCCTTACTCCAGGAGGCATCAGAATGGACGTGCACAAGGTAGATGCCATTCTGAAATGGCCTTCACCAATGTCTCTGAAAGGGGTACAAAGCATGCTGGGCTTTGCAAACTTCTACTGCCGGTTCATCCCAGACTTCCCTCAGATTGTGCACCCAATCACAGTACTATTACGAAAAATAAATAAAAAGTTTGCTTGGACCGAAGAAGCAGAAGAAACCTTTCAGGAACTTAAACAAAGGTTTACCTCCACTCCATGTCATGATGCCCGCTCCCGGGGGGCTAGTTCAAGCCCTGCGTCCCCGAAAGCGGACATCCAGTCCCCAATAAAGGACCCAGCAACCCCATATAGGGGCCCTTTGGACAGTGTCCTGGCACCTATGGCGCCAGGCTCATAAAAGACATCAGTCCTGGCGCCATAGGCGCCAGGCTCATTATGGGAGTGCTTGGGTGCACTTACCTGATGCAGACCATGCTGCAGGATCCCGGCCTCCTTGAGGCCTGAAAGGAACTACTTTACCTGTGGGACTAATTTACCATCCTGGTACATACCTGATTGGAGGAAGGATACATACCTGGAACTTCTTCCAAGGCTATTTAAACCCCACCCGAACAGCCACACGTGCTTCGCGTTGTTCTGCATCTAGCAGCTGGACGCTCACCGTGTCTGCTCCTGCATCCTGACTTCTGCCACGCCTGCCAGCATCCTGAATCACCTGCAAAGGAAGAGAAGAAGAGAACAGAAGAAGGAAAAGTCCTTACCTGCTAAAACCGCATCCCGGAGACATCTCGCCGACAATCCTGAAAAGGAAGACTTTTATTTAAAAGCTCACCGCGTCGATCGCTGCAGCGCCGCATACCACTCACCTTTACAGGGCGCCTCCATGTTCAGCAGCGATCATCCGGATTCGCAGTCACGCCCCAGCGCCTAGGGAGAAAAAGATCAGAACAAAAGGTGAGAGAGAGAAGGGAATAAGGAAAGCTAAATCTCCATGTTAAGACTTATCTGCTGATTCATTCCCTCTCCATTTCGGGTCCGCGCCGCATCCTGGCATTTCCGGACTCCAGCCCCTAAGGGGAAAAAGAGACATCAGCGTTAATGAGCGAATGAAAAGACATTACCAAAAAACGCTCATTAAAGACTTACCTGATTTCTACAACGATTTCACCTCTCATCTCGGGTCGGTGCCTGTTCCCCGGCATTCCGTACCCTGGCCCCTATGGGGAAAAAGACACTAGCATTAGTACATTAATGCATGGACACAAGGGGAACCTCTTATCAAAAAACTTACCTGGAAGCCAAGCAAGTTTGGTTCTCACCAATCCGAAAATCCAGTGAAGTAACTGGATACCAACGCGCCCCTGCATCAGAAGCAGGATGGAGAGCTCGTCCTTCCAGACCCTAAGGTGAGACGCTACGAGGAATCACAGAAGGGTTTCGAGGAGGGTGAGAGGGGAAAGTGGGAGGCCGATTGCATTACCCCGCAGACAGTTAATCCCCTATTTTCGCCTACAGAAGGATACTTCTGCGAGCCAGACAAGCCAGATTTGGGGGCCCGGTCCAGTCCGTCTTCCAAACCCTGCGCATCACCTTAGAAGAGGTCACAGCAGCGCGAACCAGGCCAGCGCCTCTGTGAGAGTCAGGTGAGTGTTACAGAACGCGAAGCCTTCCTACAAATTCCCACCCAGGCGCTATGGAAAGTTCTGAGACTGATCAGTTGGCCCAATTACTGGGGGAATTACGGGCCGAAGTACATGCCGCTCGTCAAGAGACTAATGCCCTCAGGAGGGAATTAATAATATGAAAGGAAAGAACTGATGACCTGGCCAGACAGCTTTTGCAAGGTCAAGCTCGGCAAACTCCTCTACCCGGTTCCGGAGGGAACCCCGCTCCTGTGGTTTCCAGTAACCCTGTGCAGATTAATCTACCTGGAAACATGCTACTGGCCCCACCCGAACGCTTTGCTGGGGACCCCAAACGATTCGCCGTATTCATGAATCAGTGTCGTTTGCACTTCCTATGCAGACCTGGGGCCTTCCCTAATGATCAGACCAAGGTAGCCTTTGTATTGTCATATCTCAGCGGCTGCGCTGCCGATTGGTCAGTTCCACTGGTTACTCAAGATGACCCGATTCTCCGTGATTTTCAAAGGTTTCAAGCAAGCATGGAAAGGTTATTTGATCGACACTCTCAGGGGCAGGCTCTGGATGACGAACTTCTATCCCTGCGACAGGGCAATCAGGACCTCCTATCCTATATTGCAACCTTTAATAGACTAATTGTGGAAACGGGATGGCCAGAGGATAAAAGAGTCACGTTGTTTTATCGAGGCCTACACGGAGAACTTAAAGATGTCTTGGCCCAAGTTGTAAATCCGCCCCAAGAATGCACAGAGTATATAGACTTAGTGGTCCAATTGGATCACAGACTTCAAAACAGAAAAGCAGATCGGTCCAGGTTTGAGACCCGGGTGTTGGTCAAGACCCATGCTAATCCCAAGGGAGTTGATGTCTCTGAGCCTATGCAAATTGGAGGGGTTTAAGGACCCTTAACTCAAAAGGAACGTGAAAGGAGGCGGCAGTTAAAATTATGTCTTTATTGTGGGAATTCTGGACACTTTCTACGAGATTGCCCGGCAAAACCGCCCCGAAAGGCGGTAGGAGCCGCTGATAAAAACAATGAAGACTCTGTTTCGGGAAACGACTCCGCCCGACAAGTGTAGGGGTCCGCTTGCCGAGCTTGAAAACTAACTCTCAGACCTCGCATTTCATTGTGCCAATGGTTCCCGTAGATCCAGAACAGCCTAAGCGGTTGCATGCAATAAAGGCATACATCGATAGTGGGGCTATTGGAAACTATGTGGATCGTGAATTGGTCTCTAGGATTAACCTCCCTCGCCGTCCTAAAACCAGCAAAGATGTCATCACCACAGTCGATGGAACTGAAATTGCCTCTGAACCGGTAACACATTCCACTACTGAGGTGACTCTTATTGGTCCCGACGGCCATCGGGAGGGTGTTGTGTTTGATGTAATCAAGGCTCCACAGTTTCAGGTTATTCTTGGAATCCCTTGGTTAGAGACACATAATCCTCGAATTGATTGGCGAGCTAAGAGAATAACCTTCCCGGATTGTACACAAACCTGCTACCCAGAAAACCTGAAGATTAATCTAGCATCTGTAACCTCAGCCTCCATGCAAATACCTCTGGAATACCAAGACTTTCAGGACGTCTTCCAAAAGGAACAGGCCAACACGTTACCTCCTCACAGATCGTACGATTGCCAAATCGATCTGGTGCCCGGTGCACAGCCCCCTTGTAGCAGGATTTATGTCCTTACCGAACCTGAGAATCTGCATTTGAGACAATATTTGGATCAATACCTAGCTAATGGTTTTATTCGCCCGTCAAAGTCCCCGGCATCCTCGGCTTTGTTCTTCGTGCCCAAAAAAGAAGGCGACCTTAGAACTTGTATCGATTACCGCGCATTGAACCAGATAACGGTCAAAAACCGTTATCCTCTGCCTCTGATCCCTGAACTCGTTGACCAGGTGAAGGACACTTGCATATACACCAAGTTAGATCTTCGGGGGGCTTATCATCTGGTACGAGTTAAAGAAGGCAACGAATGGAAAACTGCCTTCCGTACTAAATACGGATTATTTGAATACCAGGTGATGCCTTTCGGATTGTGTAACGCGCTGGCTGCCTTCCAATACTTCATGAATAATGTCCTTCGGGAACTCATCGATGTTTGTGTTGTCGTATATATCGATGACATTCTGGTGTACTCCTCTTCGGAATCTGATCACAGAAAACACGTCAGGGCAGTACTTGAAAAACTGCGCCAACACAAACTATTTGCTAAATTGGAGAAATGTGTTTTCCATACCACAGAAGTCGAGTTTCTAGGTTTCATCCTGACACACAAAGGAGTCCGAATGGACTCAAGGAAAGTGGATGCCATCCTCAAATGGCCATCACCGAGCTCTGTATAAGGGGTTCAAAGCATGCTCGGCTTTGCCAATTTCTATCGCAGGTTTATCCCGGAATTTTCACGCGTGGTACAACCCATTACTGCACTCTTGAGGAAAAATAAACGTTTTGAATGGTCTGAAGAAGCGAGCAGGCCTTTCAGGATTTAAAAGCTAAGTTTACCTCCGCACCTATATTGAAACACCCGCGTCCAGATCTCCCTTATGTCGTTGAGACTGACGCATCCAGCCTAGCCATGGGAGCTGTCTTGTCCCAAAGAGATCCCGAAACCAACCAACTGCATCCCGTAGCATTTTGGTCCAGAAAATTCTCTGCACCCGAGGTTAATTATGCAATCACGGACAAAGAACTGTTAGCCATTAAGTCCGCTTTTAAAGCCTGGCGGCATTATCTGCTTGGCGCTCGACATACCATCACAGTGATCACTGATCACCGGAATTTACAGTATTTGAAAACCGCCAAGGCTCAGTCATCATGGCAGCTCCGATGGGCTTTGTTTTTCGCTGAATTTGATTTTGTGATTACCTATCGACCTGGCTGCAAGAATGGCAAAGCAGACGCCTTATCCCGAATTGGAATGGGAGAATCTGATACAAACTCAGAACCAGTACCAATAATTCCCGAACAGAGGATTCTAGGCATGACTTTGTTACAGACGCTTGAAGACATTCAAGCCAGAGTGAAACAACTCCTGGATCCTACAACCTTACAGGATTGGATACAAAAGGGATCAGACTTTACCATAGATAATGGTTTACCTTATTTCCAAGGACGCTTATTCCTGCCACATAAGGAATTACACAAACTAGTTATTTCCGGTTATCATGATACATTAATAGAGGGGCACCCCGGTATTGCCAAGACAGAGGAAAAGGTGAAACGACAATTTTGGTGGCCCTCTTGGCGAAAAGATGTTAAATCTTTTGTGATGTCCTGTGGTGTTTGCGCCCAAAATAAAAGTCAAAGGAAAAGACCAGCCGGTCTCCTTCAACCTCTAGACATACCGCCAGCACCCTGGCACACCCTATCAATGGATTGTATTACGGACCTGCCTCCTTGTTCGGGGTACAATACTATTCTGGTAATTGTGGATTTGTTTTCCAAAATGGCCCACTTTATTCCTTTGAAATGTTTACCTTCAGCTTCTGTCCTAGCCAAAGAATTCCTCGAAAATATTGTTCGGCTACATGGATTCCCATCTATACTAATCTCTGACCGGGGAAGCCAATTAATTTCCCACTTCTGGGGCAAATGTTGTCAAATGGCGCAGATCGACGTAAGATTATCGACCAGTCACCACCCTCAGACCGATGGTCAGACCGAGAGGACAAATCAGACCCTTGAGCAGTACTTGTATGTTACAGCAATCTGAAAGCAACTGGAAAGACATTCTTTGGATAGCCGAATATGCATATAATAATTCGGTACACTCTGGAACTGGCCACAGTCCTTTTAATACTTTGTTTGGGCATCACCCTCGAACCTCAAACCTTGACTCACCTCAGAACCTCGGAATCCTGCAGTAGAACATCTGCATTCTACAATTACCCAAGCCTTTAAAGAGGCAACTACACATTTACAACAAGCCAAGAGAAAATACAAGGAGAATGCTGATTTACATCGGAGTGAAGCACCTCCGTATCAGATTGGGGATCAAGTGTGGTTAGCTACCAGACATTTACCACTCAAAGGGCCTCGAACTTTTAACCCAAAATATCTGGGACCTTATTCTATTATGGCAATAATTAACCCAGTGGCTGTTAAACTTGATTTACCAGCTATTATGCAAATTCATCCTGTTTTTCATGTGTCACTTCTGAAACCAGTGGTACCCGGAACCCGACTACTCAAACCTCCAGAACCTATTCTAATAGATGGGGAGCCCGAATTCGAAGTGAAGAACATTTTAGACTCAAAAATGTTTAGGTCAAAACTGTTCTACCTAATTGATTAGAAGGGGTACGGACCTCAGGAGAGGTTGTGGGAACCCAGCGACCATGTGCATGCACCTCGATTAGTCAGGAAATTCCACCGACTCTTCCCAGACAAACCAAAACCCCCGGAGGGAACAACCTTGGGAGGGGCCTTGGGGGGGAGTGCTGTCATGATGCCCGCTCCCGGGGAGCCGGTTCAAGCCCTGCGTTCCCGAAAGCGGACATCCAGTCCCCAAGGAAGGACCCAGCAACCCCATATAGGGGCCCTTTGGACAGTGTCCTGGCACCTATGCTGCCAGGCTCATAAAAGACATCAGTCCTGGCGCCATAGGCGCCAGGCTCATTATGGGAGTGCTTGGGTGCACTTACCTGATGCAGACCATGCTGCAGGATCCCGGCCTCCTTGAGGCCTGAAAGGAACTACTTTACCTGTGGGACTAATTTACCATCCGGGCGTGGTCGGGGAAGGATACATACCTGATTGGCGGAAGGATACATACCTGGAACTTCTTCCAAGGCTATTTAAACCCCACCCGAACAGCCACACGTGCTTCACGTTGTTCTGCATCTAGCAGCTGGACGCTCACCGTGTCTGCTCCTGCATCCTGACTTCTGCCACGCCTGCCAGCATCCTGAATCACCTGCAAAGGAAGAGAAGAAGAGAACAGAAGAAGGAAAAGTCCTTACCTGCTAAAACCGCATCCCGGAGACATCTCGCCGACAATCCTGAAAGGAGACTTTTATTTAAAAGCTCATCGCGTCGATCGCTGCAGCGCCGCATTCCACTCACCTTTACAGGGCGCCTCCATGTTCAGCAGCGATCATCCGGATTCGCAGTCACGCCACAGCGCCTAGGGAGAAAAAGACCAGAACAAAAGGTGAGAGAGAGAAGGGAATAAGGAAAGCTAAATCTCCATGTTAAG